>NC_056728.1:889612788-889922788 GCF_019279795.1 Protopterus annectens | reverse complement strand
CTGCTGCTTCCATTAGACTGAATAACAGCAGCAATGTGCACAACACTGAAGCCAGCATGGCAGTCAGATCATGATCTCAAGCGTGGCAGTGTCGAGAGGTAGCCAAAAGACTAAGCTATAGTGAGTGGTCTAGACTAGAAGGCACATGGACCAGAAGTCATGGAGGATATAATGAGACAGATCCTAGAATCTTTCCTTTGATATTGGGAGTGACCAGTGGAATTGCTAGGTCAGTCACACAAGAGTGATACCTACATGTCCTGAAAGTCATTTTAGAACAGATGAAAGCTGTCAAGTGAAGGAACAGAAGAGTTTAGGATATAGTGATAAAGAGGTACTTAATTCTTTGAGACGACTATAGGAGGAACATACAGCGAGTAGTGAAGGTACCATTTACAACACAACCTTAGAACAAATGGACAACACTACAGACTTGTTTAAAATGCCTACTTGTATGGTCTGATAAGGCCTAGAAGTATCTTATAAACTGAGTAGCCTTGAGGCAAAGAACCTTATTAAGGTCATTGCAGAAATGTTTGCCAGCCTTCAGTGTTGAGGTGTGTAAGGCATTTTGATGTCATTTGTAGGTCAGTAGCTGGCAGGAAACCTCTCTCCAACAGCCTTACAATTAAGCAGCAATGTAAGGTAAAGGCTAAATTCCACAGTACGGGATTTCTTTACAAAGGGTATTTCATGTTAAACTTTTACTTTCTATAAGCTGCATAAAATTAAATTAAGCAGTGAAAATGGATAGCAGGTTAGAATCACTTACAGTACAAAAAGACATGAGCATGCACCACATTCACTTGCACAGCAAAGCCAGAAAATTATTCAGTGTCATGTTTCAGATATGGATATAAATGGGGTTTGTCATGATAATGGGAGACAGTCATTGCTTGATGGTGACAGATGAGATACAGAGTTGGCGGATGGTGCCACTGAGGAATTTGATGATGTAAGTGTATCATCATTATGCCAAAGTATACATTAACTGTCCATTTCTGATTTCTTTATAAGCCGAGCTGCAGAGTCCCAACAACCCACCCCTCATATACTGTAAATCCATGCTATCATCCAGTTCCTTTCATGGTTATATAAAATGTCAAGGAAATGAAGCAAAATAATGTTTTTGTACAACATTCAGATATCACAAACATAGCATGATAAGGCACAGAAGTATATTATAAACTGAATAGGATTGAGGCAAAGTACCAAACTAAGGGCATTGCAGAGATGTTTTCCAATTAACCAGTGACTTCCTGTGGTTTTACATGCTGCCGAACCTTCATTTTAGATTTATGTCAAAAATAACAATGTCAGTGTCACAGGTACATCATGAGCTGTACTTCTTTAGGGCATCCATGCCAGCCATATTCTATAGGTTCATAGGCTAATGGCCCTGGAGCCCATAGGATTATCCTGGCATTGTGCCACCCAAATATAGTTCCCAGTGCCTCTATCGAGTAGAACCACTAGAGTGATCCCTGGGGTGAATTTTCTATTTCCCATCCACTCATCAAGATTTCTCTTGAAGAGGGCTAGTGAGGTGCTCTGCTTAAAATGTATGGGAAGTCTATTCCAGAGCATGGACAGTCTCTGGGTTATGAACCTGTCCCCCCAACATGTTCTGTTGATTGTGGTAATGAAGTAGAGGTCTCTGGAGTGTGTGTTGTGGAGGGATTGGGATTTCTTTAGATGTAGCATTTCTAACAAAGCTGGGTCAGACATGGCTTTGTAAGTCAAGCAGAGATCACTTCTAAGAAGGTGATATGAGACAGAGAATAGTTGGAGTTTTTTGAGTCTGTCCATATAGGATAGGTGTTTGAGGCCTAGGGTCATCTTTGTGAGATTCTTTTGCTGCCTCTCCAGTTGTTGTAGGTGTCTAGTGAGGTACATGCCAAATGGGACATTGTACTCGATCATTGGCCTAATGAAGGAAGAGTAGAGGGAGATAATGACCTCTTTCTTCCTAGATGCAAAACCCTTAGAAATGAGATGTGCCACATAGAAGGACTTTCTGACCACAATGGCAATGTGGTCGTCAAAAGAGAGGTTGCTGTCAACCTGTGTTCCCAGATCTCTTATAATGCTTTCTGTGTTCAATGGTCTACCATCGATGTGGTAATTCATGGGAACCAAGTTTTTCCCAAAGGGGATGAAGACACATTTTTTGATATTGAGCTTAAGGCCAAGGATCTGACACCAGTCGTTGTTCTCAGTGAGGCCTTTCTGCAGGATGTCAACATCACTTGGGGAGTTAATAATAGCTCCCAACTTGCAATTGTCTGCGAATTTTGTCAGCCAGAGTCCCTTCGTGTTGGCCTGGACTTCAGAGAAGGAGATACCAAACAGGAGAGGACCCAGGACTGAACCTGGTCGGACTCCACTCGTGACTTTTCGGCAGTCTGACTTGGAGTCAGCTACTTTCACACTGTGGGTTCTATCTGTGAGCCAGTTTGCAACCCACCAAGTGATATAGGATTGATGCCTAGCTTAATTAGTTTTTCTATGATTTCTGAGTGGGGAATGGTGTCAAAGGCCTTGGGCAGATCAAGGTAGGCTGTATGAACCACCTTGCTTTCATTCACAGCTTTGAGAAGTCAACCAGGTTGAGCAGGCATGATCTACCTTTCACAAAACCAAACTGTATGGGATCCAGAGTTTGGGGATTTCCTATATCCTTGTTTATTAGGTCCATGATGATGTGTTCCATAGACAAAGCCTGAGGTGAGGCTGTGATTGAGCAGGGCACACAGGTGTGGTGCCAGTTCACTCTGTTGTTCATGTAGAAGACAGCCAGGGATATTGTCAGGTCCCATAGAAGCTGTATTATTGGCCTTGGACAGTGCTGTTTTAACCTGTGCAGCAGTAATACTGGGTGTCTGGCAGTCTACTGGTATTGTAATTGGCCCTTTGGGGGAGGAGTGAGGGGTAAAGTTGGCACCGAATCTTTCGGCCAGTATATTGGCAATATCTCGGAAAGTAAAAGCCACGTCCAACCTGCAAAACGAACCTTTATTAACAAAATGAAGCACTTTTCGGCTCACAATAGTTAGCCTTCTTCAGAATACAGACAGAATAACTTCTACTCATTTTTATATTAAAAAAGGCGCCAAAATTAAACAATAATGCTTAATAAAGTGATTAACAATTAGGTTTTAAAGGCACAAGTTTATGAAACTGAACAATGATGCACTGTGGAAGATGTTTCATATATATATATATATATATATATATATAAATGGTAGACTCGAAGATTAAACCTTATGAATAACTAAAAAATAAATTACTTAATCTAGTCTATTATTAATAATATTAATAACAATAAAAATATATAAAAATACAAAAAATAAATGAATAATAAATGAAGAATAGAAAATAAAATACTTTAACAGTATATGTGTCTCTCTAAAATAAACAGCCTAACATTATGTACACTTTCAAAGAAAAACTTTGAAAATTACTTGACTACATTGTTATAGCCTTCTATACATTATACTACTATTATTATTAATATTGGCAATATCTGTTGACTCTGTAGAGGAGGTACCATTGTGCAGTAGCTCAGAGCAAATCTGGGTATTGCCGTGGAGATTATTTCCTTAACTGTAGACGGCCTTGTGGTTGTCTTTACTATCTGCTGCAATTCTGTTTTTATAGTTAGCTTTAGAGGATTTTATGAAGGATCTCAACTTTTGTTGAGACTGATGAGGGAGTTTTTCCAGTCTTGCGACTTCACCTTATTCTGCATCAGTTTCTTCCTTCTGTTGTAGAGTTTGTTTATGGCAGGGAATCACCAGATTGGCTTCTTTTTTTTGGAGGAGAGCATCTTGGTTCTGTTGGGTGTGATGAAATCCATGCATTTGTGTACGTGTTCGTACAGTGCATTGGTGTATGATTCGGTGGTCATGCAACTATTCTTCATTTGCATGGGTGCCATGAAGTTAGCCACCTCTATTTTTAGGAGCCTAAAGTTAACTTTGGAGAAGTTTTTCATGGTTATTACCTTTGCAGGGTGGGGTGGGGGGGTGTGTGTGCAGATTTCCAAGATGATTAGTTTGTGGCCGGATCTAACCAGGGAGGAGTTGACTATTGGTGTAGAGTAACGGTCGCCCATGTTAGTAATGGCCATGTCAAGGATGTTGCTACCTCTAGGGGGGGGGGTAAGAACGAGCTGGTCCATGGCATTGGAATTAATTAATTCCAGGAAATGTTGGGTGAAGTGTATGGGTACATGAGTAGTTTTCCCAGTTAATGGAGGGGTAGTTGAAGTCACCCAGTACGAGAGTGTTAGGTTGGAACCTAATATTCTCCAGGTGCTTAGGAACGTGGAGTGTGAGTCTTGGAACATGGTTGGGGACCTATAGCAGGCTACGACCTGAATCACTGTCTTACCCAATGTTAGCTGTACCTGAAGTGTCTCTGATGTGTTATGTTGGTCTACCAGTCTGAGGGTGTGCGCATCCTTTATGAATATGAAAACACCACCGCCTTTGGAGCTTCAGTCCAAATTCTGGGGCTGAAAGGTGTGGAATGAGTTATAGCCTGGTAGTGCAGGGGTGCTTTCTGCCTGTTTGAACCAGGTCTCTGTTATAGCACAAATGTCGATGTTCTCCATTTTAAGGAGTGCTTCGAGTGAGTGCATTTTGAGATTTAGACTTCTAGCATTGAGCAGCATGACCCTCAGATCGCATTTGTTTGTAGCTGTTACAGTGGTAATTTGGTCTTTGGAAGGCACTATAGGGGCGGCAAGAGACTTGGTTAGTATCGGGATGCCCAGGGATGACAGATGCAGGCCATCTCTGGCAAAGCATTGAGGTCTGTCAGTCATGTCATCCCAGGCAGACAGATACTTGATCCCCTTGGAATGACACCAGAAACTTAGCCAATTGTTGAAATCAATAATTTTCTGCTTGTACTGTGGTGTCATTCTGGGTGATGGTAGGATGCTGCTCAAGGCTAGGGTCATACCAGCCTGGGCTACATAATCCGAGAGCTCCTCCTTGTCTCTAGTCCAGTGAGGTATGTCTCAGGTCATTCACACCTACATCTACAATGACAGAGTCATATTTGTACCTGTTGTTGAGGGACCTGAGTGTTCATTATGTGCAGAACCTGGCACCTGACAAGCAGCTGACTTCTACTTTCTCCTTATTCAACCTACTGAGTGGGTCATCAGTGTGCCTCACTATCAAGTCACCTATGACTAGTGTGTTGGGCATGCTGTTTTGCCTTAGGTCCTTTGGCTGACTGACACAGTTATTTAGGAGAGTTATGTGTCTCGTGATTAGTCCAAAAAAAAGTAAAAACAATGCCAAGACCAAAGTAGACAGAAGCACAAAAACTTTAATATAACAAAAGGTAAGTGCTTTCATGGTTCAAGCCCGCTTCTTTAGACACTACCATAGTACAAAGTCATATGATATATAGAAAATAACATCCAACCAGAAAGCAGCTGCTATCAAATTCAATCAATTACTAAAACTAATTAACTCAAAAAAAACAGCACATATTAATACTTAAATGGACGTGTGTATAAAAAAGGTTTCAAAGAAACAGCTTCATTTATACCAGGCATTTTACTTGCCTGGAAATACAGAATCTATTTTTGTTCACATGCTTCTGTTTTAACTCTGATGTTTCCCCCCTCATGTTTCATCTATTATCTCCAGAACAAAAAACTTCAGTTTATGTTCTGGACCAGATGCAAGTACATGCTTAGTTAGGGCACTGGTCTCCTTGCTGATGTTCTTCATGTTTCATTGTTGCAGTCATCACCTGTTGGTTATCCCTGCTGTGGTAGCACTCTGCTGGCCAGAATACCAGAGTCAGTGTTTTTTTGCGTCGGCTGCAGCCGCCTGTATTCTGACATCAGGTCATCATCAGTGCTATAAAGCAAGGTAGCCAATATCATTACACCAGTCTTTCTTGCTGTGAAGCCGGTAGCAGAAGCAGTTCACACGAGTGTCAGTCGGTCACTACCAGAAGTTGAATTTCAGTTGAAAATGTCTAAAGCTAAGTACCCCATTGGGGATCCCATTTTCTTGCACTAACCAATGTCCGAAAAAGTTAACAATTGTCTCGCCTCTGGAAAGCAGATCCCACACTGAGACTTCCATTCTTACTGCATCACTTGTTTAGACTCAGACCATGACGTCCCCCGTTGCCAGTTCTGTGCCCTCTTTAATGCGAGAACCATTCATCATAGAGCTCTTTTTGTAGACCGTTATTTTTGTGTTCTGTCTTCGCATTCTGATATGGTGTCCATCAGCCAACAATTTGTGGACATTCTGAAAAAACATAAAGATAAAGATAGAGACAGACCGCACAAGGCTAACCCTTCAGGCAACGCTACTGCTAAGCAGGTCGTCAGTTCTCCGGAATTCAGTGAGGCGCTTTCACAGCCCCTGATGCTCGATTCGATATCTATGCAGGCCTCTTCCAAGACCCATTCAGAGTCCGGTATGCTGCAGAAATCTTCTTCATCTTCCAAGCCTTTGGCTGTCTCTGCCTTGGTTGGGTCCGGAGCTGCGAAGCAGGCACTGGCTTCTGAGGAGGACTTTCACACTACCAAATCTAGACAAAAAATGTTGTCTTTGCATTCGACTACTGTTTCTCTCAGACCATTAGATTCTCTCAGGCCTAGAAGCCAGGCTACTCCTAGGAAATCTGCTTCTAGCCACCATCTTGCTACTGCTCCACCCTCCCAAGCACAAATGCTTAAAATGGCGGAGGATCTCATCTCCCTTTTCCGGGGTAGTCAGGCCACAACGTCTAAAAGGAAAAGGCACCCTTCTCCAGAAAGTATGACAGAACAGGATTCTGAGGAATCAGACTATTCAGTTTTTGAAGAGGAACAGCATCCCTTAACTGCTTATGAGGATTTAGATGCAGAAGAATCCATCCCTTTTGCCTCCCCTCCAGAGGACCTTTCCTTTGGGGAAACCCTTCACTCCCTCAGGAAAGATTTCCAGTGGGAATCTCAGGACTTCCCACAGTCTAATAAAAGACTTAGATAGTTTCTGGACCTGCCCCAGCACATAGACCCCTGGCCATCCTTTCTATTTTAGAAGTAGTTGATGATGTTTTCCATGAACCCAGCTTAGCCCCTGATGCCCTCCCTCCTGCTCCCAGTAAATCTGACAGGTACTACACAGTACCAGATTCTCACAAGTACCTGTACAGAAATCCTGCTACAGACCCATAGGTCATTACACAGGGACCTAAAGGAGCTAAGACTAGTTCTGCCAAGAATCCTCTTCCTTCTGACAAAGACTCCAGAGGTGTGGACAGATGGGGTAAAAAAGTATACACCTCTGCAACCTTAGCCATCAGAGCACTCAATTGTTAGTTCCATATGCTAAAATATCAACAACACAATTTGGAACTATTAAAACAAAAGACTGCTACCTTTCCTGACTGTGCCAATTTAAAAGAGTTAGCTGATGTACTGTACTCTGCTTGTCAAGTGGCCAAACACTCATTACACTGTGGATATGTTGCCCTAGAAGCCTCTAGCAGGGCAGCAGTGACAGGATCTGTTATTAGGAGACATGCATGCCTAAAGGAACAACCTCTCCCTGATCATGTCAAGTCTAAACTTATTGATGCACCCCTAGATAAGGAGCACTTGTTTGGGGAAAAAGCAGAAGAGGTGCTTAAAAAGATGGAAGACAAAGCAAAATCTGTGCAAACAGTAAAAGATTTCCTTCAGGTTCAACCTCCCGGATTCAGCAGGAACTTTCCCTCTAAACACTGGTCCTTCCCTGCACCTAGCAGACAGGGCCAAGGTAAGCCCCGCAGGGACAGATCATCCAGGCCCCTATCCCAGGGCCAGCAGAGAAGCAAACAATGGACCACTTCTGTCTCTAAGGCAGGGAGTTCTAAGCCAACCTCCTATGGCAAACACTCACAATGACTTCCCCTCCCCCTGTGCCCTCCCTTCACTCATCAAAAACTAGGAGGAAGGCTCTCCCTCTTCAAAGACAATTGGCTTTCTATGACAAAGGACCAATGGGTCTTAAAGATAATTTTTCAGGGTTGCAAATTCTCTTTCAGCAAACTCCCAATCCCAAGAGGGTACCCAGACTTACCTCTAAATCAGGGAGCAGAGGCATTGAGACAGGTACAAACTCTCATATCCCAGGGGACAGTAGAACCTATTCCTTGTTTCCAGAAAAGAGGGCAATTGGTGCCCCATCCTGGATCTATCCATTCTGAACACCTCCCTGGTGGTCCCCAGATTCAAAATGCTAACTTTGCAGCAGCTGCTGCCTATGCTAACAAAAAATGCCTGGCTAGTGACCTTAGACCTAAAAGATGCCTGCCTCCACATCCCCATCAGGGAATCGTGCAGGAAATTCCTGTGCTTCAGAGCAGGCTCACAACACTTTCAGTTCTCTGCGCTGCCCTTTGGCTTATCTACTGCTCCCAGAGTATTCACCAAATGTTTGGCCTCAGCCATAGCATTCTACAGACAGAGAAATATACAGATTTACCCATACCTGGATGATTACCTCATTCAGGTAGAGTGCAAAGAAAATTTGCTCCAGGACCTTCTCTTTGTCAAATCATTCCTAACTTCCCTAGGGTTCACCATCATTGAGAAGAAATTAAAGCAAAACCCCACCAGGAATATCATTTTCTTGGGAGCTGTGCTAGACACAGCATCCCAAATGGCCTTCATAACCCCAGGAAAGCAGAGCTTCCTGCCTCTCTACTTTACCCAGCTGGCTTCCAGAAGTCACCTCACTGCGAGGAAGTTCCTGCAAGCCCTGGGATACATGACATCTTGCATCCTTCTCATTCCTCTGGCCAGGCTTCACATGAGAAAACTTCAGTGGTATTTAAAGAACCTTTGGTGTCAGCACTCTCAGTCACTAGAGACCTCTCTCCCTCTGATCCCATTTATAAGGGCCGTGTTTCTTTGGTGGGCAGAGGCCTGTGCCAGGAACAAGGGTCTTCCCTCCTCCCTTCTGGCCAGACCATCACCACTGATGCCTCAGACATTGCTTGGGGCACTCACCTAGCAGGCAGGTGCACCCAAGGTCTTTGGGATGCCCAGCAACTACACTTGCACATCATTTAGAAAGAAATGATAGAAGTACAAAAGGCACTGACATCTTTCAAACCCCATCTCAGGCCAGGGGTTCTCCTTATAAAAACAGACACCACCACAGTAATGTGGTACATCAACAAACAAGGGAGGAGCCAATCTTACCCACTGTGCAGGTTAGCCATAAACCTCTGGCTTACAGCCACCTCCATGGGTCTACACCTAATTGCCCAATACCTACCAGGGGTCAACAACACTCTGGCAGACCACCTAAGCAGAAACTTACTGGACCCCCAGGAATGGCAGCTCCACAGGGAAATCTTTCTGAAAATCACTTAGGAGTGGGGAACTCCGGAAGTAGATCTCTTTGCTTCGCACCTCAACCACCAGCTGCAAAACTTCTGTACCAGGGAGTATAACCTCCTAGCATGTAAGGTGGATGACTTGACCTTCCCCTGGAACTCCCTCTTTGTGTATGCGTTCCCTTCTCTACCCCTTATTCCCAAGGTACTGATCAAAGTAAGGGAGGAGAGACCAAAGGCCATCCTCAATGCTCCAGCACTGGTAACCTTACTGCGCAGCCTGACATTACAGTCCCCCAAGCAGCTTCCCCTGATCTCAGACCTCTTGACCCAAGTGAGGGGGAAGATACTGCACCCAGACTTACAGACCATCAATCTTTTAGCATGGCTTATACCTTAAAAGCTAACAAGTAGTCCCTGTTAAGCAAACAGGTCCTAGACATCATCAAAGAGGCCAGAAGGCCCAGCACCAGAAAATCATACACAGGGAAATGGAAAAGATTCTGCTCCTGGAACCAGTTCAAAGGGGCCAGTACCTTCCATCCCTCTTATCTTGGATTACCTAGCCAAGTTGCTCAGTAGTGGCCTCTCTTTCTCCTCTATTAAAATCCATGACTCAGCCATTTCTGCCCATTACGATTCAGACCCACACCTCTTCTCCCATCCTTTGATTAAGCAATTCCTCAGAGGGGCTTCTAATATCAGACCTCCCAGAAGGCCTCCCACACCACCCTGGGACCTGAATTATGTTCTAGAAAAACTAACCTTACCTCCTTTCGAACCTGGTGCTTCTACAGAATTGAAATACCTGTCCTGGAAGACTGCCTTCCTACTAGCTATCACCTCATCCAGGAGGGTATCAGAGCTTCAGGCTGTCATGGCTGTTGAGCCCTTCATCATTTTCCTCCCTGAGGACTAACCTGTCCTTTATGCCCAAGGTGGTATCTGATGTGACCCTCAACCAGGCTATATACCTACCCAGCTTCTTTCCCAACCCCCAAAACAAGGAGTAAAGAATTCTACACTCGCTAGACATGCACAGACAACTCAGATACTATCTGGACCACACTAAACCATTCAGAAAAACAGACCAACTACTGGTCAGCTTTGCCCTTTGGGCAGAGGGGAAGCCCATTTCCAAGCAAACCATTTCCAAATGGATATCACACTGTATCCATTTCTGCTACAGACTACATGGACCCCCCCCAAGTCTATCCTTACCCATTCTACTAGGGGAGCCTCCACTTCTACAGCCTTCCTCAAAGGAGTCCCCACCAGGGACATCTTGGAAGCTGCCACCTGGACATCTGTCCATACCTTTACAAAGCATTACCACCTACCTCTTTTTTCTAAGTTTAGTGCAGGGTTTGCCTCTGCAGTTCTGTAGGGCCTGCTGACCTATGCCTATGACTCTTACCTATCCTTCCACCCCTCTCCTCACCTTTGGAAATCCTCCCACAAGTGATGACTGCAACAGTGAAACATGAAGAACATAGTACAGTTGTGTACCATAATGTAGATGTTCGAGTGTATTCACTGTTGTAGTCCTGGTTTCCCTCCCTCCATCCCCCATAGAGCATAGTGCCCTAGGGGGACATAAGCTTCCCACAGTGGCTTTTAGCCACCAGGACCACTTTTCCTTATTTCCTTGTTCTTCTGATGGGTTATCGAAAGAAAAACTGATGTAATGATGTCGCCTGCCTTGCTTTATAGTGCTGATGACCTGACGTCAGACTACAGGTGACTGTACACACGGAAAAAAAAATTGACTCTGGTATTCGGGCCGGCCGAGGGCTACCACAGCAGGGATAACTCACAGGTGATGAATGCAACAGTGAATACACTTGAACATATACATTTATGGTAAGTGTACACAACTGTACTTTCGTTACTGATAAACCACATTTTTCTTTCAAAAACAACAAGTCTCTTAAAAGACATTTATGTTACAAGAAACAGAATCAGACACCTAGGATTAGTTCTAATAGGAGTGGTACATATGCATGCAGACATTGCAGTGCTTGTAAATATATATACTCAGGCATCTGCTTCATACATCTGCTACTGAATTACCAAATAGATTTCTTTTTTATGTGGACTGTTCTTCTAAAAATTTAGTTTATTATAGTTTCTGCAATTCATGTGGAGTTTATTATATAGGAAAAACTAACCGTACATTAAGAGAGCCTGTACAAGAACATATCCATGGCATCAGGAACAGCAAGGAGATCAGTGCCCTAACTAAGCATGTACTTGCATGTGGTCCAGAACATAAATTCAAGTTTTTCGTTCTGGAGATAACAGATGAAAACATGAGGGGGGGAAATGACATATTGACTAAAAACGTCCAAAACTAGTAAGCACAAAACAAGACGAGCGTACTCTGAACAGTCCAACAAGGTTTAATAGCTGAGTAAAACAAGCTTACAGCAAACAATAGTCCGGTACACACTCCGGAAACTGCCAAACAATAAAAAGTTAAAAACGATCTGGCTGCAAAAAATCCGAGTCACAAAGTAAAGCACTTTTTGTTAGGAAACGCTTCTCCTAACTTCATCAGACAATGGTGCTCGGGAAGAAAATACAAGTTTAAGTACTCTCCTAGTGACTCATACTTGTTAATGCAATTAAACCAATTAAGCACAGTCACAGAATTAAAGTTATAATCCTAAAATACTGAAGTCAAAAGGTTTGTTGTTGTTGAATAACAAGATAAAATAGATGTCTTAATTTTGTAAAAAAACAAAGATCCATTTTCTTAGTGTGATAAAGGTTGTGAATGTAACTGCCTGGGCTATCTTTTTGTCACACTTTCAGGTATGGACACAGTGAAACTGGTATAAATCACTGTTTTGACTAACAGCACAATAAAATTCATTGTTCGTTTGAACTAATGTTTTTTTTTTTTTTTTTGAGTTTTAACTTATTCCTAGACACATTCTTTTATATGCTCTGCCCACCCTCCCATCAAGTCTTACTGACCATGTGTAATGCCCGTGCCCTGGCCCAGCAATCAAGGAGCCTCAATCCTCACCACTAACACCAGATATGAGACCAGTCTCATATATGAAGAAAGGATAACCAATGAACAGTGAAGTGCAATTTCCCTTAAGAGCACACAGAGATCACAGTCAGTCTGGGACTGGTCACTCCCTTGCTCTCCAGGTCCCCAGTAAGACTCCCCACTGGCACAGCTATAGGGTCCAGATCTCAGCCAGTTGGGCAAGCTACAATCTCCAACACCCTCTGTGTCCAACCAGTGCTTCATGTCCCTGCCCAAGTAGCTGACACACACACACACACTTTGAGATGAATTTATACAACCACACAGACACGTCTGGGGAAGGTTGGCACGGGTTCTCCAGCTGTACCCCTTTTACCCAGACTATACGGTAGAAATCACTGCCACCACCCAGCTAATTTTTATCAGCTACTCAAAGGCCCTTAAAAGGGTGTCAAATTATTACTGTGCAATATTATTATCCAATTGGTAGTATAACTAAACAGTCAAGGCTTATTAGAGTGACTTGGTACAGTAATCACTGTAAATATGCAATGCACTCTAGAGCTTAAATTATCTCTATACAAAACAGCCACAGTTGAAAGGTTTTAAAATATTTAATAATAAATAATAAAAACACAAGACAATACTTCTTACTACACAGTGCTAGTCAATAGTTCAGAGATCACAGAGACATACTTAAAATAATTAAGTAGTTCAGTTCTGACATCACAGAAAACCACTTATTCTAATCTTAGCTATTTCTAAAAGAAAACACAAGTCTAAGATAACTTACATATGAGCAAGACAGTGCTGTGAGTTGGATGGTCAAGACAAAAATGCTTAATGCTCTCTGGTTCTCTCTGTTTAAATTGAAATTGCAGTCCAGATTCACATTACATCAGTCTTCACACTTTCCTGGGTTCCCAGGCTACACATTACTTCATTCTTCACACTTCCATGGGTTCCCAGGCTAACAAAACTGCATTTACATTCTTTTACACCTAGGCAGAAACCAGAGCAATAAAGGACATTTATGCATGCAAGTTCTGGTCATTAACTTTAGCCTTAAAACAACAGGCAGGATTCCTCACTCCAGACTCACTGGCACCACTGAGAACCATTACCTGCTGCCCCACAGCATACTCTCTTGCTCAAGCATTCCTGTCATACTACACCTTTTTCTGTTGTTGGGCTTCTGCCAGGTTCTCCTGGGCCAGGCCCATGAGTTCCCTGAGCCTTGTCCTGAGGTTTAGGACATATGCCACAACATACTCCTTGTGAGACTCGCATTCACCTTCCCACTCATCTCAAATTAAATCTAGAGGCCTCCTAACCCTATGCCCATACAACAACTCAAAGGGTGAAAAACCTGTGGCTTCCTGGGAAACCTCTCTGTAAGCAAACAACAGATGGGGCAAATATTTGTCCCACTCCCTCTTAAACTGATCTCCAAATGCCCATAGCATGGACTTGATTGTAGAGTTTAACCTGTCAACAAGACCATTAGTCTGGGGATGGTAGGGGGTTGTCTTCATGTTTCTAGTTCTTAAGTATTTCTAAAAGAAAACACAAGTCTAAGATAACTTACATATGAGTAATACAGTGCTGTGAGTTGGATGGTCAAGGCAAAAATGCTTAATATTCTCTGGTTCTCTCTGTTTAAATTGAAATTCCAATCCAGATTCACATTACATCAGTCTTCACACTTTCCTGGGTTCCCAGGCTAACAGAAACTGCATTTACATTCTTTTACACCTAGGCAGAAACCAGAACAATAAAGGACATCTATGCATACGAATTCTGGTCATTAAGTTTAGCCATAAAACAATAGGCAGGATGCCTCACCCCAGACCCACTGGCACCACTGTCTACATCAAAGGGTCAGTAGAGTGCACTATTGTCACATTCTTTTCCATTTCCACATGTAACACTATTTCTTACATTTAAGACAACAAGCCTGTAGTTTACATTCATATTTACAAATGACAGAATTATCTGCAAAATTCTATCTGGTTAGGCTGGCAGCCTTCACACCATGTCCGCAGTTGCCATAATTCTGCTCATTCATTATCTACTTGACAAAAAACAATGTAACTACAGTTGTCATTCAGGCAATCATCACTTTATTTTCTGATGCTGTGCTCTACTGTCCCCCAAAGTGCTGCAGAAATGGTAAGGGGAGAAATATTCACTAATTTCACTTCCACGAGTGATGTAGCCCCTCATGCAGTCCCAAATTTCCATCTCAAGTAGGAGGCTCCCACTGTGCTCACAGTGTCTATTGGAAGTTCATTAATGGAAGATGTGCCTTTTGATATGTCCCCCCTTTCCCTGGGAGATGTGATAGGGCATGTTTTTCAAGCTTACTCCTGCCCTAGCCACTCCTACAGCACCCAGGCCACAAGTCAGTCCCAGCTTGGCTGGGTTGTAGTCGAGGCTCCATCCTTCTGTGCCACATCAACAGGTGAAACATTCCTTTTATGGCCTTCATAGTAATTCTACACTTATGTGATTGCTCACATCACTGAGTTTTCTTTTATAAAGTTGGAACATAATTGATAAATCCCATTCTAATTAAATTCATGTAAAGGAAACATTGTATTTTCCTTTTAAACACAACACACCTTGCAGTCCAAGGCAGCTATTCTCTGATTAACTTCATAAAATACAATTCCTTTGATGAATGCTAAGGCAGACCCTGCAGAAGCAATACTGGCCACACTGAAGCCAACCCAAATCAAAGTGTGAGGTGAGACAGAAATAATAAGCCCGACTGTGAACAGAACCCACTCTTCCAGAACACTATTCTAATTGGATTGCTCTAAAATGCTGCATCTCAGTAGCTTAAAAACCTTGCAACAATTTACTTATTATGATATCTCATCTGTCTTTTGCTGTTATCTCCTAATATATGCTTGACTATTTCTGTTTGTTAGTCTATTTTCTATATTTGGAACCCACTTTAGTACATTATCTCTGTTACCTTATTAGTTTTTGCCACTTCCTTTTCATTTCTAAAGCTTTGTTATTTTGTGCCTGTTCACCAAGTTCATTCTGTAGTCCTGGGTTTGATTCCTCAATTTTCATTTCTACTGTGTGACTGTGTAAGTCACTTAACTAGACAGTGCCATTGAAATGCTCCTGCAGAGAGGTGCTTGTGCCTAGCAGGTTAGCCAAGTTAATTATAGATTGCACATGAAATGCTTCTATATATGTGCTTGTGCCTTGTAGGTTAACCAAGTTAACACATACATAAAATGAAAATGTTTTGCATTTCTGCACACCTGTGTCTCTGTCACACCTCTCTATACTACTCAGTCTATTTTAATCCCCAGTCTTTACCTCTCTGGCTGTATGCTATGCCGTTGACTGCTGTTCAGACTTCATACAGTAGTGCACTGTGCCCCTGACTGCTTTCAGTGTCACTCATGTGCTGCAGACAGCGTTTCTGTGACTGTTTACATTTTATGTAATGCTGTTCACTGCTTCTTTTCCCTGAATACTGTCGATGATCTGATGTGTTGTGCTTTTAGATATTTATTTATAAATTGTAATATGTTTTTAACTTGTACATCTGTAAACCTCAGTGAAAATATTGTGTTTTTACTGACTGTTCAGTATATGTACAATTGTGACACTTAGAATTGGTTAATATATCATGCTGTCACACAACCTGTTGCAGGACAATGTGTATTCATTCAAATGCAGCCTTTGCTGAAGTGTTTCTTCGCAGGCATATACTGATGCCAGTCAACCTCTTGGAGCAAGAAATTGGGACAAAGCCATAAATAAAAGTGGGACATAGGTCCAAAAATATAAGCAGTTTTTAATATTGCCCTTACAAACTTAGAAGACTTACAGGTTTACTTAGAAGACTAACAGGTTTTGCATTGGCATGAATTTTCTGAAGGGTATGAAGTCTGAAATTCAAACATCTGTCATTATTTTCTAACTTCAGTCTTTAATGATTTGCCACTAATTTGCCAGAAAACCACACTTTTATGAAAAATGGACCAAAAATATGAGACAAAAATCTGGACTTTCTGGAATAATCTGCACGGCTGAGAGGTCTGCTCTGAAAATGTACTTTTATCAGTTGGAGATCCAGTCAACAAAACAGCACAAGCAGACAAATGTGCGATGTTCCAGGAAGTTACTTAAATTGCCCTTGCTAGTTGTTAAAATCTCTGTGACCTCACATGACAAAGAAATCTTATCTTGGCAGCTGTTATTCTGGACAAAGTACCCTTATAAATATGCTCTTGTGGCAACAGTTTCACACCTCTCCCACTGAATACAGTGTAAATACCATTTGTAAACCGCACTTCTGCATAAAAAAGGTATGATTTTCCATACTGGAAAAAGGGCCCAGAATTCCAGTTTCTTTCTCATGATACTGTTGTCTGTTATTTCAGATCCCAGTTTTTAATCTGTGTCTCCAAATAAAAAAAAAAAAAGCTTTCTTTCTTTCTTTTTTTTCTTTCTTTCTTTCTTTCTTTCTTAACAATCCTGACAATATAGCCCACTGGAGGGTATTTGACCTATTCATACCCACGTCCTGTCTGTCATTGTACCTACATTATACCATACAGAATAAATTCCTTCTTTCTGGCAGGGAGAGAATTAACTTTTTTTTTAAGAGCACCAGCTTGATTTTGTCTATAGGTTGAAAGATTTTTTTCTTTACTATTTCACATTTCCAGAGTATTCATGTATTTTGAACATGCTAAGATGACAATACTATCTTCAGTAGTGCTTTGGCTCATTTACTCTACCTTATACAATGTAATGTACCCATGAATGCTCAGACAGCACTTAATGAAATCGAGATTAGTCAATGGGCTTCCACCAAAAGGAGATTATGTGATGGACTACATTTTTCTTCTTTCCAGGATACCTGACATTTAGCTGCTGGATCCAGTCTCTTCTTGCTGGCTTCTCAGGTGCCAGGTCTGCTACGAAACTGATGTCACCTGTATTACAGTCAAAGGTACAGCCTGTGCACAAGAAGAACCATCTTCTTTTCTAACAGACTGCTTTGCATCTAGAGACATTCAAATTCCGATTTGCTGCATACAAAATATTAAGATAAACTTTATAAATTCAGAGATAAGTACTGTCACTTTTTTGTCCTTCTCTTCCTTGAACTTAGAGGTGTGGTAACTGTGACATTGTTTTACAAAAACACTGTCAACTTATCTCAACATCCTGGAATCAAAAATGTAGAAATCAGCATATCTAGATGAAAAATCAATAAATGCCAAACAATAAAGATAGCAAGTATTTGCATACTCCAAGGTAATAATACTGATACAGATGAATAACTGTTTTGTGGTTCTCTTCCTCCACCCCTCAGGAAACCATAATACCAGATGATTTCAATATTCATACCACCTGTGACTTCTATGAATTAAGCGTCACAACAATTAGATACAACAAAAACAGTAACATAAAATTTACATTAGACTGTATGCTAACTAATACTTCAAACCATATCACTTTACAGGCTCACTCTCTGACACCTTAGGTGCCAATCTCCCCACTTCCGCTAGAGACGTTACCACTACCCACAAGCTCTGTCATTCTAATCAAATGCATAACCTGTCACCTTTCAAATAAACACTTTAATCTCCACCCTCTCTGTCTGCAGAAACTCTTTACATAACCTGTAACTTGATGCAGCAGTAACCATACTCAACACCATTTTTCTAAATATACTGCAGAAATAAAATGGTAAATTTTAATCCAGCTCTACAGCTGTTGAGACAAACTAAACAACTAGTGAATCAAAGGGACAGGGCTAGGTGGAACTAGAAACAGAACAAACTGAAGTTAATCTACTGAAATATAAGCTCAGCTAAAAGCAAAAATAATTTATTACACAATCCTACAAATCTCTAATATATTAAACCAGAAATTATAGTGGTCTTCAGTCAATCAGCTCTTCATCCAGTTCACTCCAGTCAACCAACTCCCTTGCTAATCACTCTAAAAACACTGCCAGGCAGTTCAAATGACATTTCACCTATACAGTTACTTCTTCATCTTCTTCTTTCGGCTTTTCCCAGTTAGGGGTCACCACAGTGGAACTCCGGTTTGCTAATGATTGGCAGTGGATTTTTACGGTGCCGAGTTGCCAGCCCGACGCCCAACCTTCAAAGAAGGCCCACCCATTCACGCACGCACATACCTGTTACTGCTCTACTAAAAAACACAGCCCCTGACTCTCCATCTTCCCCTGAACCAACTCAACAACTAATACAGTTTCCTGCCCATACACACCTCCACTATCAGAAGGCTTCGCCTCAAGCTAAAATCTAGTACTGTTGACTCATACACCCTATCAGGAGAATACATCAAGCCTGCAGCTGATGCCAAGGCCTATCCTGTTTCCATATTAATAAACCATTCAATCAAAGAAATGTCCCAGAGCTCTTCAAAAAATATTACATATTATCTCTACATAAAGGTGGAAATTCCACTTATTTCTCCAGTTATCAGCCCATCAGTATTCTTTTACCACTGCCTAAAATATTAGAAAATGTTTCCAAACCAAACTGCTTAACTTTCTTTCTGAAAATAATCTTGTCTCCTACACAACATGGATTTCATCCATATCATAGTACTATCTCTACCCTTCTTAGTAATCATTTCTATCAACCAAATCTAAGTGAAAGTATCCTTATATTTGCTGTATTCTTTGACCTATCAAAGGCCTTCTATACTTTATTCCACCATCTTCTACTAAACAGGCTCTCTTTATCAGGACTGAGACCACCAGCTCTCTTCTGTTTTAACAGCTATCTCACTGGCAGACAAGTGGCTTTGAAATTGCAAACCGACATCTCTTCCTTTCTCAGTATATCAGTGGGTGCCTCCCAAGGGTTTATACCTGGCCCATTCTTTTTCAACTTATTCAAAATCACTCTGCACATTGCAAGTAGGCTTGTTGCCACCATTAAGTCTGGAGATGACTCAGCCCTAATTTGCTCTGCTAAAATCTGGAAAAACAGCAACAGATAACCAAAGAATCCCTATTATCCATTGACTCCATGACTCACAGCTGCTCCTAATCCCTCCCAAAAATCCAAACTAGTCCTATTCACTACCAAGTAACTCCATCACCAAAAGAATGCCTTCAAAATAATCTAATCTAACGGTAAAAATTAAATAACTAACCCCCACAAAACTTCTAGGGATCACAATTGATGAAAATATGAAATGTGAGTTTCATCTAAAATAAGCAGTAAAAAAACTAAAACTAAAAAAAAAAAAAATTTTAAAAAAATGGGTGCCCTCCATAAAGTAAAACTCTACCACGCAGATGACAATGTGAACTTACCTAGTCCCAACCTTTCTATATGGTGCTCCACATAAGCAGCAGCGTGACAGTGTAGGTAAATGTTTGCTAATACTCCGTACAGAACATGCCACGGCTTAGCTCTTAAAGAACTCAAATGGAGTGAACTGCAACATATCCTAATATTCTCTGTTAGTCACTGCACACAATGCAGTCTAAAAATCGGATCAATGCCTTTGCAACATAATTTGTCACTAATCTACCACTAGAACTCTTCATTCCATGAAAACATATTAGTAGTCACAAAATCTAATAACTCTGCATCTGACTCCCTGTAGTCCTCCTGTGTATTCAAAATCTGGAACTCCACCCCAGTCACCCTACAACAAACCCAGAAAATCATAACCGTTAAACAGACCTTAAACAACAGCTGATGGACCCATGGTCATGCTTGTGCCTTTCACATGGGTAATACCAAAGTTCCTTAATACCTACTTAATTTCGTCCTGCAAATATCCATCCACACAAAATTCTTCTTATCGACATTGTCTACCCTCTTCTAGCTACCCGTGTTTTATCCATGAATCCTTTCTAGACAGCCTTCTTATACCTTTCCAATTCTCCCTTGTATTACACCTTCTTTCTCACACATCTCAACCAACCTGCTTCATTATACTCTTCTGTCTTTGAACTCAGTATCCCTGCATCTACTTGCCATGATTCTACTATGCATTACAAATTACTCCTAGCATCTCTTTCACCCACTATAACAGCCAAAGCACTCATATATGAATGGAGTATACAGGCCTACACCTAGATGCCAATGTTAGTAATGCACCCTGTACTCTAGTAGGTCAACTTATTTGATGTTGACTGCTCATTCTTATCTTACTGCATTCTCTCTTGTTGTTGAATGTTTAAGACTTTTAGCCATGGCAATAGCACGTATAATGCAACCAAAATATTTATTTCCAGCAGCTCTAAATAGTTGCTGTTAATCTTCAAAGTATCTTATTTCTATTATTTTTTTGGCTTAGTAGTTAAGACTACCTACATATCTCTGTAAAATGTGGTATTTTCCCTCTAACCATTAACTGATAACTTTTAGTAATGTTTTTTATAAGATTTATACTCATCTGTCTTTCTGTAACCTTTTGTAAACTTATTGTTTATATTTTATGTGGAGCTTTTGTCCTTGGCCTTTCCTGAAAAAGGGGCCTCATGTTCAGTCAGACTATCCTAGTAAACAAATGTTAATAAACAAACAAATGATTAAGTAGTTCCCTGTCATTTGTAGACATGTTCACCTATGAGGCCAATGTTTAAGTTGCAGTACTGTTTGGCATCCTGCTGTGTAGGTTTACGAGTTATATTTTTCCTACATCCTTGACTATAGGTATATAGTGTTCTGACTGATGAACTAGTCCATGCTTCTGTATGGTGTCAGCAAGTGTATTCTACCTGCTTCTCTTTCTTACATAAATACTGCTGCATTTCCACCAGTCAAACCAAAGGAGTGCTTTTTTTGGTCACTGTTATTCAGTTTGTTCATTTTTTGTTTAGTTGACCATTTAGAGGACCCACGTCATGAGTACCCCTGGCTACTGCCAACTGGTGCACGTCTTGCCCTTGTTCCATTAGATGGCCTGCTCTCAAATCATAATTTGATGTCCAGCACTGTGGAGGCCTGACTGTGCCCAGGTAACCCACACTTGAATAGCTCAGTAGATTCTGTAGAAACTAGTCAGGGAAGAATGGAATTTAGTGTTCAGTCAGATCCCTGTCCTAGGCAGAAGGTTGTGGTGACCTCACTGTTTTGCGACACCTGTAGGAGGATGGGAACAAAAGCAGTCTGCTATCGAATCAGCATTCTGGTACTGTGAAGTAGTGCCTAACATAGTATCTGTGCTCACTGAGTGAATGCCTACACATGATAGCAGTAGTGCAGTTGCTTTGCAGCATGGCTGTGCTCAGCCACAAAGTGAGGGATTTAAGACATAAATGTTCTTTACTGAATCTGTCTGACAGATAGCTTTCTTCTGTCAGTAGATCCCCCCATCACACACACACACACACACACACACACACACACACACACACACACACACACACACACACACACACACACACACACACACTCACACACAGACACACACAGACACACACACACAGACACACACACACACACACACACACACACACACACACACACACGCGCACACACACAATGATCAGGTGAGAGAAAAGGACAAAAATCAAGAATAAAAAGTCCATTTTTGAAATGACATAACCGCTTTGCCATCACCACTTTGTATAAAAACAGTTCTCTTTTCACTGGATCTGTCTGTATTTTCCATGTTTGGATCTCAATAATGTTTTGTTCTCTGGTCAAGACTTATTAAAGTATAAGGCTTTTATAAAGGAACCATTTGGGTTCAGAAGTATTAGCGTACCTGAGTGAACTAACTGAATAAATGATTACATATATGAATGAAAGAAATTATCATGTGAGCCATTGAGGAAAACTTCTCAGCATTCTTTTTAGCTTTTTTAATATTCTTTTCTAGACAGGTTTTCATTAATTGGATAGATTTCTTGAAGTCTGTCTCATTACTAATTGCATTTGCTTGTTAATGAAGAAAACCAAATTGGAAAAAGTACCTAATTTTCAGGAAGAGCTCAGAAATACAGTGAAACAACTGATTAAAAAAAGCCAAACAAACCCATTGCTTACAAATTAATTTATCACAGTCCTGGTACCTTAGCAAGAAGCCTTCCAAGGAAATAAAAGGAAATAAATAAAACAATACAAGCACAAACAGAACTTACATAAAACACTAACTAATAAATGAACCAGTAAAACAACTAAGTACTTACACAGAAGCTGAACATTTAACCCTTTAGTGTATAATATGCCAAACATTCAAATATTTTCCTTTTGCCTTAGTTGAATTTTAACATTGCCATTTCCACTGGTAAAACATTGGATTGTTCTAAAACAGCAGCTTTGTGTTCTAAACTGCCAGACGGACAATGCTGTACAAAGGGAATAACCAGGATGACTAAAACACCACAGTAATTTATGTGCATAATATGTTGTTGGAGACAAATTCTAAAAAAACTCTTGGTCCCCCATGTGCAGACAAAATAAAACCTAAATGATATTGTCAGAAGAGGTAAACAAATTCAAGTATATCGATAAACAATATGAATAACTAATTACAATGACATAATGTTAATAAAAACATCACCCTTGCATATTCTCAGATAAACTGATCAAAACATACCTCATGTAACTAAATCCCTAGGAATGGTTTCATTAGGTCTAATGAACTGTGTAAGAACAACAGTCACAAATATTACTATCTTGAAAAAGGATATTAAGGCTTGTAACATAAGTATTCACTCAAAAGAATATTCTCTTTTAGGATGCTCCACTATTCAGCATTGTAAAAGACAACTTGTTTGAAAGGATGGAGAATTCTCTTAGTCTAAGGTAATTAGAAAGTTCATTAACACAGTTCTCTGCAATCTCATTAGCTCCTTCTAATATAAAGGATATAGCCATTAATGAATGTTCTCTAGCACTGAAAACAGTCCAGTAAGAGATTAAACTTTGGAGGGGCAGAATTTGCTTGGTAAAGATGGTAGGACTGTAAATTGCACTATTTCTTATGGGAAACTGATGGCAAAATGGCAGAGTAACAATTGCTGTATCTGTAGACGAAGTCCTGTTGTTTCTATGTCTGAACAAAGATAAGTAATTGAACTTAATACCTGTTGCAATAGTCTGATGTTTAAGAATTATATAGATTTGAACATCATTTCTCTCTGCTTAGGAGCTGATGAGCCTCCTGTCATGTTATTTCTTTCTAAAAGACTATAGATTTGCTCTTCCAAACAAGAAAGCTGACACTTGCTCTTGAAGGTCCTATGATGTGGGAGAAAATACAAACAGAATAGGATAAAAGATACTATAGAAGTTAGCAAAACAAAAATATATATAGATTGTCAATGAGTGCAGACAGTGTGTACAGCTTGTAGGAAAGACTGATGTTTGTCGACCATCTACTGCTGTCTGAAAATGTAAAACAGCGGGGCAGTTGATCAGGTTTAAAAGCTGGTTCATTAAAACAGGCTAGTGACAATAGGAGAGCTCAGTCTCCTCTCTACGAATTCCTTGGTTAGTGTATCTGGCACACAAATGGAAAATATCATGATAAAAGCAATGGATTGGGAGGCTTATTCATTTTGTGCAAGAAGGAACAGACAAAGCAATATTATTGACTTAGACTTTATCAAACTGAGGGAAGGTTACTCTGTGGACATTAGATCTCCAGTGGTCAGTACTGTCCATGTTCCAGTATGGTTCTCCTTAGGCAGAGCAATAGACATCTGGGGGGGGGGGTAAAAAAAGGCTAAATGGGAGTTGGGAAAGTTGCACTATAAGCAACCTCAGTGGAGATGTAGAATTAGCTTAGACAATCTGGAAAAAAAGAGAGGCAGAAACTGTGGCTAAGATTCAGAGACAGTGTTATGTAAAAGACTGTGTGGGTGCTTGCTCAGAAGAAGGAAAGTAATCTCAGGATGAGAGTGGTAGCCTTAGCATGGAAGTTAACATGGTGTTTTGCAATAAGGAGAGAATATTATGGGTGATGCCCCTGCACTGGGTCAGTAATCAAGGAGCCTCAAGCCTCACCATTGGCAACAGTGAGGGACATACACAGTGGAAGGATGACAAGTACACACACAGTAAAATACAATTTCCCTTAAGAGCACACAGAGATCACAGTCAGTCTGGGACTGGTTTCTCCCTCTTTCTCCAGATCCCCACTGGCACAGCTATAGAGTTGTGTCCTTAACCAGGGTTCCAAGCCAAGTCCTCCCAACACTTTCTCTGTGCAATCAGTGCTTTGTGTCCCTGCCCGAGTAGCTGACCCACACACACAGACACACACACACTGAGATTTGATTTAAACACAAACACACACCTGGGAAAGGCTAGCACAGGTTTACTAGCTATGCTCCCTTCTGCCCAGACCATAATGGAGTTATCACTGCCACCAGAACCCATTATCAGCTACTTTAAGGTCCTTCCCAAAGGGTGACCAATCTTACTTTGTAATGTTACTATTCTCCAAATGGTAAGTGTGACCAAGAGCAAGGCTATTTAGGAGTGGCCTATACAGTGTCCCCAAATACATATGCAGGTACTCTAAGAGCTTAAAAATGTCTCACAAATATCAGCCACAAAGATAGATTTAAAAATATTTAGCAACAAATAATAAAAGAACAAGACAATACTCAATCAACGCAGTAACTACAGAGTTCAGAATCACAGGAAATATTTTAAAGCAACATTGCACGACAGTCTCAAATAAATACAGAAAACATCTAAACTAATCTTTACTATATTTTTGTCTATATTTAAAGTATACTATTCCCTAATTTAGAGCAAAGCAAATGCAAATGAGTGGATGTTCTTGCTAGGTTCAAGACAAAACACAAGTGCCAAATCTCTCCCTGAGAGAGTTCTTAAATTAATATCAGACATTACTGCTGGGTCAGCTTATTTAACATCACTCTCTGTCCCTGCCTTCATTTCCCAGGCTAACAGAAACTAGCATCTCTGTGTTAAAAATGCACATCTCTCAGATGTTTGCTGAGAACTGGAAGTTATAAAGCAATTAAACACTTTTACATTTTAGCCCTCGTAATTACTCCTCTCCAAGACAATATAAAAACCTCTAGCTCTAGACATTGTGTCTGCTTCATTGAGAGATAACACAATTATAAAACACTTTCATTTTCAACTTATTTTCTTGAAGTTTTGTCAGTTAACTCTGTATGTTCCAGCTTCAACTATTAAAACATACATTTTCACAGTTATGTAGTTTATATACATTTCTGTTCTTTTCCAGTAGGGTACACTGTGGACACATCCTTGAAGCTCAGTACTGTACAAACCCTGTTCAACAAACATTTCTACACCAGTAGTTTAATATACACATAACATATAGTTCTTTTACATTTGTAAAACAAACCCATGGATCATGTTAATATTCACAAATGACATATGATTATTTGCAAATTTCCAGATAGTTGGACTAGCAGTGTCACACTGGGGAAAAGAAGTAGGAGAGGAAAAGGAAAGGCTTTATCAAGACAGAAAGAGAAGAGACTAATCAGATGAAGGTGGTCAGTACTAGTCTGTAGGGGAAACTTGTTCGGGAGATGAAGGCTTTATCAAGGTGGGGAGAGAAGTGACTAAACAGGTGAAGGTGGTCAGTACTAGTCTGTATAGGAAACTTGTTCGAGGGATGAAGGCTTTATCAAGGTGGGGAGAGAAGTAACTAAACAGGTGAAGGTGGTCAGGACTATTCTGTAGAGAAAACTAGTTTGGGGGGTTAAGTTAGGAGGGGAGATACTTTTTTTCAAATGCATTTTAGAGAAGGACAAAGAAGGAGTCAACCTTAAAAAGGAGGATTAATAATGAAAGGGATGGTTTGAATGACAAAACTAACTTCATCTCCACATTAAAAAAAAAGAAAATGTAGGGAAGATTACTAGACTGAGAGGTGAAGAACACATTGACATGAGAGATGGATGAATGACTAATTTTAGTAGAAGATAGTAAAGGAATCAGTCATCTTAAAGGAGGTCAAAATACAGAAGAGCCAGTGGATGAAAAGTTGTAAAGACCTTAGCATGTCATTAGAAACAAGTTGAAAAGGCAAAAAGAGTAGTCATCTAAGTGCTGGGATGTATTTTGTGGAGCAAAGATGTTGTCAATATTTTGCACACTGGTAAAACCCATATGGCATGCTGTACGGAATTCCGGAGACCTTATAAATATAAACATGATATACTAAAAGTGGAAGGCATCCAGAGGAAGCAGACAAATCATCAGGAGGACAGAGGAAAAGAAGTCCAAATGGAATGTAGAGTTATTGAGCATACATTCATTAGACATTGACACTGTACAAAATTCTACATTGCAAAAGCAAAGATGTGGAACTGAGGCACAATGACAGAGGCAGGAGCAATGGCCATGATATGCAGTGAAAAAACATACACACACACACACACACACAAATATGTGTGTATATATATATATATATATATATATATATATATATATACATATATATATCTATATATATATATATTTTTTTTTTTTTTTTACAAAGAGGCTTGTAGACCTTTTCAACAAATTGTCTCAGTGGCTGGTTAGTTGTGAACCTACAGAAGCCGTGAAGAGAACATCTGATAGATGGAAGTGATTGGGAAATCTATGGTGGTAGGTGGCAGCAAATATATAATAGATGCACTGAAATGGACAGACTAAACAGATAAATTGTCTTCTTTCAGCAGAGTATGTAAATCAATGAGCTTCCTATTTAAATGTTGGCACTCACAGCTGTAGCGTTGTTACCTCACAGCAAGAGGTTCTCCCATTCGATTCTCTGCTTGGCTTGGGAGTGCCTTCTGTGTGGAGTCTGCATGTCCTCCCCACAGTTGGGTAGCACTTGAAAGA
Source organism: Protopterus annectens (assembly GCF_019279795.1). Taxonomy (NCBI): domain Eukaryota; kingdom Metazoa; phylum Chordata; order Ceratodontiformes; family Protopteridae; genus Protopterus; species Protopterus annectens. Next base: position 889,895,590 of record NC_056728.1, on the reverse strand, counting down.
CATGCGTGCGTAAATGAGCGTGCCTTCGTTGAAGGTTGGGTGTCGAGCTGGCACCTCGGCATTTTGTAAAAATCTACTGCCAATCATTAGCGGACCGGAGTTCCGCTGTGGTGACCCCTTACCGGGAAAAAGCCGAAAGAACAACAACAACTCAAAATGCCAACTGCTGGCACACCGGAAAACGATCGAATCTGTAGGAGAAGAGCACATTTTAAACATTGCTCTTCTCCTTTAAACTTCCTTTTTTTGCAGGGAAAGACCCCCTCACTCCAGAACTTATATATACTAACTCCAAGATCATCATGCCAGAAAAAAACAGACTATTCTGGGAAACAGCAACTTGGATATGATACACGTAAGTCTGTTTTTGTTTTTTGGCAGTTCAGTCTCCATGTTTCCAGATTCACTCTAGTAGGTCCTGCCATTTCATATGATCACCAAATTCATGTAATATAACTGATTGCTCTTTTGGTGTCTCTGATACCACAAAAGTAACTGTAACTGAATCAACACAAGCCTGCAGTGCAGTCAGAACTCTTCAGAGTTGCAGCTTACTGCTTGCTACACTTGCAGAAGATGATTTACACTCCATTTCTTCCCCTACCTTATCACCTTTATCTCTTTGTGGGCCTATTTTGGCTAAAACAGTCTGGTATTCTATACCCATATCCATTCCATCTGAAATGCTGATAACATTTCATCAGTTTTCCACATATGTTATTGTGGACGGGCAGAGTACTCCAAAGAGAATCTGATTTTGAATCTGCATCATGAGAGAGCCTGGATGAGTAAAACACAACTGGTTATCCTTGATGGCTAAGACAGCTCAAGGTCAATTTTCTCCTTTAGAAATTATAGCTCAAAGTAAGCCTGCAAAGTTGGACTCTGGTAGCCTTAAAGTTTTACAACATAAGAAAGTCTAGGTTTCTTTGACCATGACATCTAACTCACTATGTGAGTGCTCTCTAATTTTAAAGAGGAATGTCCTTCTATTCCCAAACTTTAGTGAAGCTCAGTATTGAAGACGAGATCTCCACTGGCCAATACTGACCATGTTTCAGTATGGCTCTCCTTAGACAGAGCATTAGACACTGAGGAGTAATGAGAAATATCATGTATGATCCTTAGCCACGGGGGGATAACGAGAGGTAATATCATGTATGATCCTTAGACACGGGGGGATAACGAGAAGTAATATCATGTATGATCCTTAGACACGGGGGATGAGAAGTAGTATCATGTATGATTCTTTCCCCTGGGGAGTCATGTATGACACCGGGGGGGGGTAATGAGAAGTATTATGTATGATCCTTAAACACGGGGGGGGGGTAATGAGAAGTAATATCAAGTATGATCCTTAGACACGGGGGTGGGGGGATAATGAGAAGTAGTATCATGTATGATTCTTACCCCCGGGGGGGGGGTAATGAGAAGTAATATCATGTATGATCCTTAGTCACCGGGGGGTAATAAGTAGTATCATGTATGATCCTTAGACACGGGGGGGGGTAATGAGAAGTAATATCATGTATGATCCTTAGACACGGGGGGGGGGGGTAATGAGAAGTAGTATCATGTATGATTCTTACCCCCGGGGAGGGTAATGAGAAGTATCATGTATGATCCTTTACATTTCTTTGACTAATATCAGGATTATTATCATTAATTTAAAGGCTCCTTCTCTTCAATATATGGCATTCCATAAAATGATCTAAGTGTCATATCAGTATAACTCTGCATTACACACTCAATTTCCAGTCTCTTTTCATGAGCAGATTTTCTTTTTAGTGTTTCTGCTCAAGTGCATTTATTAATTGACACATCTTTCCAAAAGATAATTAGCAGCAGATGCCAATGTATTAGACATTTTCTTTCACAGGCATTACCCCCTAGGTGTAATGTATTGCATATTCTTAAGTTATAACCTGATTAAGTACATGTATACTGAATAAAGATCAGCTGTGATGCAACAAAAATTGTGGCTAGCTCAAACTAGCTTTCAACTTTTCTTTTCTTTCTTTTTTTTTACTGAAACTATTCTTAGCTTAAGCTAAGCTTTTCACTTTGCTAGTGATGTTTGGTTTATTAAAGGTTTCAGAAGTGTAAAAGGCTTTGCAAAGTTCTGAAGAAGGATGATATAAAAAAAACAGAGTATGGGAACTATTGTTTGACCATATTAGATGAGAAAATCTAGACATGATTAACATGAACCACTGACATAGCTTTTAGTCACTAGGATTTAGAATGAAGACAGAAAAAGATTTCTACTTGTAAGTGGGAGTGCAGATGTGAGATGTCACAATCTGATGAGAAATCTGACTCTTGTGAAACTAGTATTAGACCTACTGGAATACTTCCAAAGATTCAAGTTTTGATTCTCAAGAGGGACATTTACTAAATCTGTGATTATATATGTATATATGGACAAGGGGAGAAAATGAGTCTGAACTTATGGTGAGACATCATAGTAAATGAGAGAAAGTTTTGCAAGTAGAATAAATAATAAAAAAATAATTAATATATAATTAGTCCATGTGGATCACTGTTCTACCCTGGCTAGTAAATAAACAAATAACTACATGCTAATAGAACATCTGAAAATACCTTAATGATTGCGTTAAAGTGGAAGCAGAAAACAACTGTAACATGTACTAGATTTGCATCTAAGAGCTACTGCAGTGTCGGGCCACATTTTAACCTACTAGAAATGTAGAGGATGTGTATCCAAGAATAAGGAAGACATAAAGCTAATATAAGTAAAAGATGCCCTGCGAAACACCATTTGGCTGCTGAAGGCAAATTTCAGCAAAATATAAGTAATGCTTGGGATACAAAGTACAGTTGTGTACTCTTACCATAAATGTAGATGTTCGAGTGTGTTCACTGTTGCAGTCATGACTGTAGGGTTCTTCCTGCCAACAGCAGCCCCTGATCGGCCAGAGTCCCAAAGTCTGGATCGGGCGTCAGCTGAGGCCGCTTTTTTCCTGACGTCAATGCGCCAGAAGGTATAAAGACCTCAGCTGATGCCATTTCCCCAGTTTTTCTTGCCCCAGATGTCAGGTGCCCAGAAAAAAAAGGCTAAAAAAGAAACCATGCCCAAAACCTCATCAGCCAAAATACCTCATAACAGATAATACTCAAAGAAAAAACAAAAGAGGGGGTAGGAGGGAGGGTAACCCAGACTGCAACAGTGAACACACTCGAACATCTACATTTATGGTAAGAGTACACAACTGTACTATGTACTTCGTGGTTCACTGTTGCAGTCATCACTGTTTGGTTGAGTCCTAAAGCTAAGAAAGGGTGGCTGGAGGAGAAACAGAGGGAGCGGTCACAAAACCTTGCAAAACCGCAGAAGCAAAACCGGCCCTGGATTTAGAATAGAGAGGGAGGTTGTAATGCTTAGAAAAAGTATGTACAAAACTCCAAGTAGCAGCCTCCAAAATATCCTTGGTAGGAACCCCACAAAGAAAAGCTGCTGAAGTAGCAGTAGCCCGGGTAGAATGAGTCCTAACATTAACAGGAACTTGATTACCATGATAAGAGTAACAGACCTTGATGCAATGGGCAATCCACTTGGAAATAGTTTGCTTAGTGATTGCTTTCCCTTGAACAGTAGGAGCATAAGCGACAAATAACTGATCAGATTTCCGGAATATCTTGGTCCTGTCCAGGTATAAACGAAGCTGCCTGTGCACATCTAAAGAGTGCAAAAGACTTTCTTCCTCACTTTGAGGATTAGGATAAAAGGTAGGCAAATGAATAGACTGATTCAAGGCCACTGCCGAAACCACCTTGGGCATAAAGGTGGGATTAGTCTGTAGAGATACCCTGTCCTGATGAAAAATAAAGAAGGGTTCCACAGCCATGAGTGCTTGCAATTCCAAATTCTTCTAGCAGAGGTAATAGCTAAAAGAAAAGCAGTTTTCCAAGACAAAAATTTCAAATCCGTGGAAGCTGCAGGTTCAAAAGGAGACAAGGTTAATTTCTCCAAAACATAGTTAAGATCCCAAGTGGGAACAGGAGCCCTCATAGGGGGCTGAATATTCTTAGCCCCTCTAAGAAATTGTTTAAGTAATGGATGAGAAAAAATCGGAGGATCCGTATCGTAATGTGCAGAAATAGCAGAAGCATGATGCTTAACAGATGAAAAAGATAGGCCCCATATGTAATAACTCTGTCAGATACTGCAAAATCAGAGGAATATTCGGAACAGCAGAATCACCACCATGGACTTGATTCCAGGAGCAAAATCTTTTCCATTTACCCACATAATATTTTCTAGTGCTGGGCTGTCTAGCTTCAAGGATTACATCCATAACCTGTTTGGAAAGGGTAGAGGTGTTTACAGACCCTGGATCCGCCAGGCAGCTAAATTCAGAGTTTTGACATGACTGTGCAGTATCCAGCCGTCCCATTGAGACAGTAGATGAGGGATTTGAGGCAGAATCCAGGGAGGCTCCTGAACCAGGTTCATCAGAGTGGAATACCAGAATTGCCGAGGCCAATTGGGAGCCAGTAAAATCATTTGCAGTCTGTCCTGTTTTATCTTCAGAAGTACCCGAAGTAGAAGAGGAAAAGGAGGAAAGGCATATACTGAGAGGTGTTTCCAACTGAATGAGACGGCATCCACTTTCCATGCTAGTTTGTGGTAGGTCCTTGTGCAGAATGTCGGAAGTTGATGATTCTGAGGGGATGCAAAGAGATCTATGTCCGGACATCCCCACACCTTTATAATCATCCTGAATATCCGAACATCCAACATCCATTCGTGTGGATCCGAAATGTGTCTGCTCAATGTGTCTGCCAGAGTGTTGTCTTTTCCTGGCAGGAATTGTGCTTGTAAGTCGACACTGCAGGTCAGAGCAGTGTACCATAGAGTCATGGCTAATCTGCACAGGGGGTAAGAGTGACAGCCCCCCTGCCTGTTTATGTACCACATCACTGTAGTGTTGTCTGTCTGTATCAACAATTGTCCTGGTAGAAGAAGGTCCCTGAAGGCTATCAGGGCATTCTGTACAGCCAGCATCTCCTTCAAATTTATGTGCAGGTGTGTTTTCTCCTTTGTCCAAACACCCTAAAGACATCTCCCATGCATGTGGGCTCCCCAGGCATAATCTGAAGCATCCGTTGTCAGAAATTGGTTGGTCTGTGGAGGACAAAAAGGCTTCCCCTTGTTCTGTAGACAGGCTTCGGCCCACCAAAGAAACTCTTGCTCGAGACAAGGCAAAATTGTGATCACTGTTTCCAGAGGTAATGCTGAGACCATACACTCTTGAGGTACCACTGCAGTTTCCTTATATGCAGTCTTGCATATGGTATTAGTAGAATGCAGGAAGCCTTGTAACCCAAAGCCTGCAGAATTTTTCTTGCAGTCAGCTGTTTCATTGAAGCCAGGTGTCGGAAAGAAGAAGCCAGTTGCACTTTTTTGTCTGGTGTCAAGGAAGCCATCTGGGTTATAGTACTCAGAAGAGCACCCAGAAAAGTAATCTGTTGTGTGGGTACTAGATTTGATTTCTTTATATTCACTGTGAAACTGAGGTACTGAAGAAGATGCTGCACAAAAGCTAGATGCCGAACTAGAGTGTCTTTGTCTTCCGCTTGAATAAGACAGTCATCCAGATAAGGGTATATTTGAATCCCCTTTTGTCTGCAAAACACCATTACTGGTGCCAGGCACTTTGTAAAGTCCCTAGGCACAGTAGATAAGCCAAAGGGCAGCACAGAGAACTGGTAATGCTTCAAACCTGCTTTGAAACGCAGATACCTACTGCACTCTTGCCTTATAGGAATATGCAGGTAAGCTTCTTTTAAGTCCAAAGTCACCATCCAAGCATTCTTGCCCAACATAGGCAGCAGCTGCTGCAGAGTGAGCATCTTGAATTTTGGGATATCTAGGAAGGTGTTTAGTACTGAAAGGTCCAGGATTGGTCTCCACGAATTTTCCTTCCTGAGAACCAGGAAAAGTCTGGAATAAAAACCTTGCCCTATTTCTAAATTTGATACCAATTCTATGGCCCTCATAGCCAGGAGGGACTGAACCTGCCGTTGCGCCTCTGCCCACTGATGATTTGGCAGATCTGGCCAACTGTTCGGTTTTGGCAAGGTGTGGAAATGAAATCTGTAACCTCTTGAGACTATGTCCAGAACCAATTTGTCCCGGGTTATGTGGCTCCAATTTTGAAAAAAAAGAGAAATCCTTCCTCCCAAAGGTGCTTCCAGGAGAGGAGCCCCTGGAACCAGAAAGGGAGAGTCATAAAGACTGTTTTCAGTAGGGTTGAGACTTTTCTTCACCTCCCTTGGGAGAGGGGGCACTCCACTGCCTATTACGAAAATGGGTCTGTGCCTGTCCCGTACTTCTGGAATGCCTGAATCTGCCTCTCTGAGACCTGTCCGAGCCCGGAAAGGACCAAGGTTTAGCTGGCCAGTGTCTGCTAAATCTAGGAGGTTGCACCTGTAGAATATCCTTAACCTTCTGCATAGATTTGGCTTTGTCCTCCATTTTCTTTAATACCTCTTCGGCTTTGGACCCAAACAGAACATCGTGCTGCAAAGGGGCATCCAAATGTTTGGCTTTAACCTGATCCGGCAAGCTTTGTTCCTTTAACCAAGCATGTCTTCTAATAACTGCACCAGTTGTTGCAGCCCTACAAGAAGCTTCCAAAGAATCAAAACCACAGTGCAGGATATGTTTACCCACCTGTTCAGTAGCATGCAATAAATCCTGTAACTCCCGATTATCCGCATCAATAGAAACAGCTGACATCTTTTGTTTAAATACAGACAAAATGTATTGCTGATACTTCAGCATATGAAAATGACAGTTCAAAGCCCTAATAGACAATGTAGCAGAAGTATAAACTTTTTTACCCCATCTCTCTAAAGCCCTGGACTCTCGGTCAGAGGGAATAGGATTTTTAGCAGAGGCCACTTTAACACCCTTAGGACCCTGAGAAATTGTTTCCGGATCAGGTGAAAGAGTCTTAAAAAGAAATTTGTGAGAATCTGGAACCCTATAATACCTATCCGGTTTGATCGGAGCAGGGGGAAAAGAATCAGGAGAGAGAGAAGCTTTCGAAAAAACATCATCTACAATGTCCAATACAGGGGGAATAGCCAGCGGCCTATGCTGTGGGAGAAGAAGAAAATCCCTAAGCCTTTTCTTGGATTCAGAGAATTCCTGCCCATCCCAGTGAAAATGCACCCTCATATTATGCAAAGTTTCACCAAAAGAATAATCCTCAGGAGGAGAAGCTGAAGGAAAGGAATCTTCAGCATCAGAATCCTCATAAGGAGGAAAAGAATAATCCTGCTCAAGGGAAGAAGCAGAAGAAACAGAAATTTGGTCTGAAGAATAATGATTGGACTGTAATCTAGGCTTCTTGTCGGGAGGGGGATGTGAACCCCTGATCATAGTTAAGAGATCTTCAGCCATCCTAAGCATCTGCCTCTGAGGCCTAGGACCCTGATCAAAAGGGGCCTGTGCTTGCCATTTCACTTTAGCTGGAGCCTTAGACTTTGTCTTTGAAAGTAAAACTGAATCCACATTTACAGGAAGCTGCGAAGGCCTGAGAACTCCCTCAGAAACCGGTACCTGCCTACCGGCTCTGGACCTAACTGAGGGAGCAGTATCCGAAGGTTCAGTCCCTGGCAATTCTGAAGACCCCATCAGCTTCACACCAGAGTTGGTACAGGCAATTGGTTCAAAAGAGGCAGACGACAGGGGCTGCAAAGGCGCCTCACTGACGACCGATGAACCAGCAACTGGCAATAACTGAGTAACATCCTTTGCTGTGGACCTCAGAGGCCTGTCTGCATCCTTGCGCCTCTTACACACCCCAGAAGCTGGAAAAGAATCAGAAGACATATTATAATTAAACCTTTTTCCAAAATAGTAAAAGGCAAAGTTATATCTACGCCTAATAGTACGCTGATTAAATTTAGCACAAAACGCACAATTAGCAACGTCATGGTCAGGACCCAGGCAGGGAATACAGTAAGAGTGAAAATCCCTATGAGGTATTTGCTTCCCACAAGAAGTACAATTATTAACTTTTTCTGACATCTGACTGGAGCAAGAAAAAAACCTCCCCAACGGGGTACTTATCTTATAAAACGAAAATCCTGGGATAAATTCCAAAAACAAACAGGAACAGGCCGACCAGCATCAGTGAACTGCAAAGGGCACCGCGCGGCAAGAAAGACTGGGGAAATGGCATCAGCTGAGGTATTTATACCTTCTGGCGCATTGACGTCAGGAAAAAAGTGACCTCAGCTGATGCCTGATCCAGACTTTGGGACTCTGGCCGATCGGGGGCTGCTGCTGGCAGGAGGAACCCTACAGTCATGACTGCAACAGTGAACCACGAAGGACATCTGAGAGCGCAGATCCTGCAAAAATAGGAAGTACTTGTCACTTACACCACATTTATAATGAATGCATAGCAGGCATTTCATTTTTGCTACAAGTAAAGTCTGAATATACTACAAATTGTTATTCCTGATAGAAACAAAACTAGAAGGGAAGTCTGTGCACTATATTGTAGACCCTAGGAAAAGTGTCAGTAAAATAAGTGAATGGAATATCACGATTTTGCAGACAGCTGATATTGTACTGTAAACTTAAAAAACAGAGTATACACAAATATTGGGAGATGCTGATGAAATATTTATTTTTAAGGAACAAGCAGCAGTACCAGTGTACTAGCAAGTATAATCTATCTTGGTTTCAGTAAGGCCTTTGACTCAGTACCACATCAAAAACACCTTACTTTTGTTGTTGGTTTTGTAGTGTATTGGGACTGAGCCTTTGACCGCACCCTAGATCATCTGGGGTTAATTAGCAGCCCTGGCGCTGGATGAGATGACATCGAGGAAGAGAAGGAGGGCTGAACGCACTTACTTCCCTCTGGGTGGGAGGGAATGCATTGACAACTGAGCCACTCAGCAGAGACCAGAGAGTCAACAGAGACATTTGCCTCAAAGGAGAGGCATGTCTTTAGGCTTCCATCACCCATAGAACGTCTATTCCTGTTTCAGATAAGAGCAATCTGGTGAGTGTACCACTTGCCCTGAGGGGAATAAATAGGCTGTAGATCTTTCAGTCTTGGGGGAATTAATGGGCCAGTGGAATGTCTGCGTAGACGCTCAGTGGTCTGAGGGGGGTAGGAGGCAAAACAGATAAACTAATTTACTTTTATCAAAATCAAAAGTACTGAAGTAAGTTTGCTGGGAAGAAACTGGCTGGACACACAATAGTTAAAAAAGAGAGAATAAAGCATGTAACTACTGAGACGGGAGGGTCTAGAGAGAGTGCCTGTTAAACGTGAAACTATGTTTAAGGAAGACCTAGGCATGTTAACAAATGACCACAGTTTCTATTCTTGTTATCTCAAATAACAAACTTAGGTTTTTCACACTCAGGTTTTTTATGGAATTCTTACTAAGTTAGAAGATCTAAACAGCCTTTTAAATGAAAATAAACAGTTGAAGTATTCAGAGTAGATTACACTTATGGTACCTAGCTGAAAATATTTGGTTGTGAATATTAACAAAAAACAAAAATAAAGTGACAGTATCAGCCTGGAGCTCATATAGAAAATTAATGCTAACCAAGTAGCTAATTTAGAATAGCAACTCATACCTTGGCTGCAAGATCTTTAACACTGTTGGCAAGGATCCTAAATTTTCAAAACAATGTGCAAGTCATGCTTCTCAACACTTTACTTTGAATGATTATTCTAAAATATTTTAAGGTAATACTTATGTACATTTGTTTATGCTTTGGAGTGAGGTTTGCACCTGTTGTAGTTCAGAGGACTATAAAAAATAGTTTCACATGTTGTGTAGCTGTATTGCATTTATCAGGTTACATCAGAGAAACATCAGCAGGACTACATGTGCTAAGAAGACTGGGGGATGTATGTTTGCATCCTAAGAAAATAGAATTTGTTGTTAAAAATAGGAGTAGTTCTTGAAGTATGTAAAAGATGCATATGGTATAAGCCCTGCAGAAACTAAAATAAATGCTGCCCTAGGGTGGCATTTACTGTGAGTGGTCCTTGTGAAAAATTAGGTTTACTTAATTCTTACAACAGGTTCATCTGGTAGTATTGTTAAACCATTTACATCATTTGCAATGCAAAGATACACTTTGGAAGTTGGGAAAACAAAACAGTAAAAAAATATTATAGCAAAAGTTAAAACATTTGATATAATATGCAGAGTTTTTTCATGATTAAACATCAGAATAGTTTTTATTCTCATAGGATGCTTTGTCTTATGGCATAAGAGCTGCACTTTCACATAGATGCCACACTGAAATGAGAAGCCTGTTGTTTTTATGTCTCATATGCTGATACAGAGAAGGATTAACTGTAATTTTTGTTTATATAAAAGATGTCAGAAATATTCATATGGTCTTGTTTTATAACATGCACTGATCACAAGCCATTGATTACTTTGTTTAATGAAATGAAACCTGTTCCATATATGGGCCCACTAACAGGGTGGAAATGTTGATAAGAGTTTATGAATATAAACCAATCTATGAACCATAACGGTGTCATGCTATTGCTGATGTAGGCAAAGCGAATAGGTTAGTTGTTCCAGAAAAACCTACAGACTTGACATGCATGAATGTGTAATGAAGATAGAGGGCATGGACAATGCACCATGAAGACCAAGTGAACAGATAAAGTAATGAATAATGTAAAAATTCAGCAGTGGACCAGCAAAGATATATTCGAAATCTGTCGATATTTTTGGGCTTTTGTCTCTCCATTATTTGATGAGTCATCCAGATTCTTGCACTAAGAAGTTGAGAGGTATGTGGTAATGTCATTCTGTGCACTCTGAATATGTTGTACCAAGGTCATCTTGTAATATTTGATATGAAAGACTTATCCAGATGACAAGTTTAATGTCCTGGGGTGGATCAGTATGTGGGGAAAAAATGAAGATAAATTAAAACAGTGAGTCCCCATCAATGCACTTTCGCTTGCATATGCACCAACGTAATTATTTGTCTTTAATGTCTACACATCATCACACTGAATCTGTCTGGACATTGTGAGACAGAAAATCATAGGATGAACGTCATATGACGTGTTCAGATCATACAGACTGCCTTGAAAATATTTCATGTCGACTATGCTGGCTATTTCTTGGTAAATCACTTTAATTTTGGTTGGATATGTGTATGTGCATACATCCATATTCTGATGCAATAATTGAACAACTAAGATAAATTTAATATACTTGTATATTAGATTCTATCTCTACCTTCAGCAAGCCATGAACAAGGCACACCAAAAACTAGGCTACTTCTGTACAGCAAAACATTACCTTACTGACACTGCTAGACAAAACATATTTTCTACTCCCTACCCTCTTATATGCCTTTCCTATCCTAACCAATCTCGACTCCTCCCTATCAGCCAAACTAGAACAATACTACAATAATGTAGCCACATTCGCAATCAACCAACACTATAGATCACATCACTGCCTTTCTCTAAAACAACTAAAAATGTATCCAGTCAGGGACAAGACTAAAATGTATGTTCACATGTTCACTGTTTCACTTTGTTACATCTCCAACACAGAGAGAATTCATCCCTGGGAACTGGTGTAGAACAATGCAGTAACAAAATCTTAAGATCTTTGTGACCCAATCTGTACTCACTAATCTCTTAATTGTTTGCCCAATGCCAAAAAAAGGCTCCAAATATACTAGAAAAAGCAAAGGCAATACAGGACACCCATAATGTCTGCCTGTTCTAAGTTTAAAAGGTAACAACATGAACGCATGAATTTTTATCCTAGCCTTCAAATTTATTTATATAGTTAAAATGAAATAAAAAATTGTGGGAAAGTCCCAGGTCCAGCAATGATTTAGTCATATAATAGTACTCCATGCTATTAGATACTTTATCTTCATCTAGACTGACCACCATTAAAGATTTATGTTCATTTTGAGCTAGCTGCATTATAATTTTGCTTTTAAAATATGACCAGAATTCTGTTTCTCCATAACAAATTCACTGTGGTGTAGAATTGTTAATTGTGGAAGCCATAGTGTTATACAGATTGCCACAATAGTCATAAATAATTAGTAATTCTGATTTAATATAGAAATGAGTTGGCAGTCATCATCTTATCTTTTCCTGCATTTTGGGAGAACTGCTAGTCCTGATACTACTGTTTATTTTTGATTAAAGGAACCAGTCCCTCCAAAATCAGTTTACTGACTAGCTTCCTAAGGCATGGGACAAAAGTATCCTTGTATAGCCATCTAACTTCTGTTGTAATACTGTCACTGGTTTGGGATTCTGGCCCACTTGTTCTGTCATATCCTTTTGGTATGGTTGCCCACTCTTGTGCAATTCACCTCACTTGGTACCCATTCAGATAATCATCTCTGCCATCCTGATAGTACCCCCAAAAGTCTTTGCCTCATAAAATGACTGATCATACTCCCTGAAAATTTCTGCAGTAAATGCAGTGTCTCATGATATCTGTTGAGCTGGCTAAGTTCACAGCCTTGATATAATTCTGTTTTGTGTCTTTTTCTGTAAATGCCTCACCAAGGTTTTTAAATATTCTGAGAAATTACAAAATATTTTTTAATGTTAACACCTCATTATAAAATTGCATTTTTTATCCATCCAGTTTTCAGTCTCCTCTGTAATGTCTTACACCCCTTACTGCAGCTCCCCTGCTCCATCTATCTACCTGGCCTGCACATCTTTATTTGCTTTATGTTACACAAGCCCCCCACCTCTTTCTCCAGATACTGTCTGTATCAACTTTAATTGCAAGCCTAACTTTATACTTCAGTTATCCCATGAAAATGCATGAAACTAGCATTTGCTGTACTAAATAATTAAAACATGCAAGAAAAATGTCTTACGTCAAGTGTAATGATAAGCTCGAGAACATTGTAAGGGACGTGGCTGTAGAAATTAACAAGTGACCACATCCTTCACCAAATAAACATGCTCTGTTGTTATATAAAATTAACAATTACCACATCCTTCACCAAATAAACATGCTCTATTGTTATGTAAAATTAACAAGTAACCACATCCTTCACCAAATAAACATGCTCTGTTGTTATGTAAAATTAACAAGTAACCACATCCTTCACCAAATAAACATGCTCTATTGTTATGTAAAATTAACAAGTAACCACATCCTTCACCAAATAAACATGCTCTGTTGTTATTTAAAATTAACAAGTAACCACATCCTTCACCAAATAAACATGCTCTATTGTTATGTAAAATTAACAAGTAACCACATCCTTCACCAAATAAACATGCTGTATTGTTATGTAAAATTAACAAGGAACCACATCCTTCACCAAATAAACATGCTGTATTGTTATGTAAAATTAACAAATAACCACATCCTTCACCAAATAAACATGCTCTATTGTTATGTAAAATTAACAAGTAACCACATCCTTCACCAAATAAACATGCTCTAATGTTATGTAAAATTAACAAGTAACCACATCCTTCACCAAATAAGCATGCTCTATTGTTATGTAAAATTAACAAGTAACCACATCCTTCACCAAGTAAACATGCTCTATTGTTATGTAAAATTAACAACTAACCACATCCTTCACCAAATAAACATGCTCTATTGTTATGTAAAATTAAAAAGTAACCACATCCTTCACCAAATAAACATGCTCTGTTGTTATGTAAAATTAACAAGTAACCACATCCTTCACCAAATAAACATGCTCTGTTGTTATGTAAAATTAACAAGTAACCACATCCTTCACCAAATAAACATGCTCTGTTGTTATGTAAAATTAACAAGTAACCACATCCTTCACCAAATAAACATGCTCTATTGTTATGTAAAATTAACAAGTAACCACATCCTTCACCAAATAAACATGCTCTATTGTTATGTAAAAATAACAAGTAACCACATCCTTCACCAAATAAACATGCTCTGTTGTTATGAAAAATTAACAAGTAACCACATCCTTCACCAAATAAACATGTTGTATTGTTATGTAAAGTTAACAAGTAACCACATCCTTCACCAAATAAACATGCTCTGTTGTTATGTAAAATTAACAAGTAACCACATCCTTCACCAAATAAACATGCTCTATTGTTATGTAAAATTAACAAGTAACCACATCCTTCACCAAATAAACATGCTCTGTTGTTATGTAAAATTAACAAGTAACCACATCCTTCACCAAATAAACATGCTGTATTGTTATGTAAAATTAACAAGTAACCACATCCTTCACCAAATAAACATGCTGTATTGTTATGTAAAACTAACAAATAACCACATCCTTCACCAAATAAACATGCTGTATTGTTATGTAAAATTAACAAGTAACCACATCCTTCACCAAATAAACATGCTCTATTGTTATGTAAAATTAACAAGTAACCACATCCTTCAACAAATAAACATGCTCTATTGTTATGTAAAATTAACAAGTAACCACATCCTTCACCAAGTAAACATGCTGTATTGTTATGTAAAATTAACAAGTAACCACATCCTTCACCAAATAAACATGCTCTATTGTTATATAAAATTAACAGGTAACCACATCCTTCACCAAATAAACATGCTCTGTTGTTATGTAAAATGAACAAGTATCCACATCCTTCACCAAATAAACATGCTGTATTGTCATGTAAAATTAACAAGTGACAACATCCTTCACCAAATAAACATGCTCTATTGTTATGTAAAATTAACAAGTAACCACATCCTTCACCAAATAAACATGCTCTATTGTTATGTAAAATTAACAAGTGACCACATCCTTCACCAAATAAACATGCTCTATTATTATGTAAAATGAACAAGTGACCACATCCTTCACCAAATAAACATGCTCTATTGTTATGTAAAATTAACAAGTAACCACATCCTTCACCAAATAAACATGCTCTGTTGTTATGTAAAATTAACAAGTAACCACATCCTTCACCAAATAAACATGCTCTGTTGTTATGTAAAATTAACAAGTAACCACATCCTTCACCAAATAAACATGCTCTGTTGTTATGTAAAATTAACAAGTAACCACATCCTTCACCAAATAAACATGCTCTGTTGTTATGTAAAATTAACAAGTAACCACATCCTTCACCAAATAAACATGCTCTGTTGTTATGTAAAATTAACAAGTAACCACATCCTTCACCAAATAAACATGCTCTGTTGTTATGTAAAATTAACAAGTAACCACATCCTTCACCAAATAAACATGCTCTATTGTTATGTAAAATTAACAAGTAACCACATCCTTCACCAAATAAACATGCTCTGTTGTTATGTAAAATTAACAAGTAACCACATCCTTCACCAAATAAACATGCTGTATTGTTATGTAAAATTAACAAGTAACCACATCCTTCACCAAATAAACATGCTCTATTGTTATGTAAAATTAACAAGTAACCACATCCTTCACCAAATAAACATGCTCTATTGTTATGTAAAATTAACAAGTAACCACATCCTTCACCAAATAAACATGCTCTATTGTTATGTAAAATTAACAAGTAACCACATCCTTCACCAAATAAACATGCTCTATTGTTATGTAAAATTAACAAGTAACCACATCCTTCACCAAATAAACATGCTGTATTGTTATGTAAAATTAACAAGTAACCACATCCTTCACCAAATAAACATGCTCTATTGTTATGTAAAATTAACAAGTAACCACATCCTTCACCAAATAAACATGCTCTATTGTTATGTAAAATTAACAAGTGACCACATCCTTCACCAAATAAACATGCTCTATTGTTATGTAAAATTAACAAGTAACCACATCCTTCACCAAATAAACATGCTCTATTGTTATGTAAAATTAACAAGTAACCACATCCTTCACCAAATAAACATGCTCTATTGTTATGTAAAATTAACAAGTAACCACATCCTTCACCAAATAAACATGCTCTATTGTTATGTAAAATTAACAAGTAACCACATCCTTCACCAAATAAACATGCTCTGTTGTTATGTAAAATTAACAAGTAACCACATCCTTCACCAAATAAACATGCTCTATTGTTATGTAAAATTAACAAGTAACCACATCCTTCACCAAATAAACATGCTCTATTGTTATGTAAAATTAACAAGTAACCACATCCTTCACCAAATAAACATGCTCTATTGTTATGTAAAATTAACAAGTAACCACATCCTTCACCAAATAAACATGCTCTGTTGTTATGTAAAATTAACAAGTAACCACATCCTTCACCAAATAAACATGCTCTATTGTTATGTAAAATTAACAAGTAACCACATCCTTCACCAAATAAACATGCTCTGTTGTTATGTAAAATTAACAAGTAACCACATCCTTCACCAAATAAACATGCTCTGTTGTTATGTAAAATTAACAAGTAACCACATCCTTCACCAAATAAACATGCTCTGTTGTTATGTAAAATTAACAAGTAACCACATCCTTCACCAAATAAACATGCTCTATTGTTATGTAAAATTAACAAGTAACCACATCCTTCACCAAATAAACATGCTCTGTTGTTATGTAAAATTAACAAGTAACCACATCCTTCACCAAATAAACATGCTCTATTGTTATGTAAAATTAACAAGTAACCACATCCTTCACCAAATAAACATGCTCTGTTGTTATGTAAAATTAACAAGTAACCACATCCTTCACCAAATAAACATGCTCTATTGTTATGTAAAATTAACAAGTAACCACATCCTTCACCAAATAAACATGCTCTGTTGTTATGTAAAATTAACAAGTAACCACATCCTTCACCAAATAAACATGCTCTATTGTTATGTAAAATTAACAAGTAACCACATCCTTCACCAAATAAACATGCTCTATTGTTATGTAAAATTAACAAGTAACCACATCCTTCACCAAATAAACATGCTCTATTGTTATGTAAAATTAACAAGTAACCACATCCTTCACCAAATAAACATGCTCTGTTGTTATGTAAAATTAACAAGTAACCACATCCTTCACCAAATAAACATGCTCTATTGTTATGTAAAATTAACAAGTAACCACATCCTTCACCAAATAAACATGCTCTATTGTTATGTAAAATTAACAAGTAACCACATCCTTCACCAAATAAACATGCTCTATTGTTATGTAAAATTAACAAGTAACCACATCCTTCACCAAATAAACATGCTCTATTGTTATGTAAAATTAACAAGTAACCACATCCTTCACCAAATAAACATACTCTATTGTTATGTAAAATTAACAAGTAACCACATCCTTCACCAAATAAACATGCTCTATTGTTATGTAAAATTAAAAAGTAATCACATCCTTCACCAAATAAGCATGCTCTATTGTTATGTAAAATAAACAAGTAACCACATCCTTCACCAACTAAACATGCTCTATTGTTATGTAAAATTAACAAGTAACCACATCCTTCACCAAATAAACATGCTGTATTGTTATGTAAAATTAACAAGTAACCACATCCTTCACCAAATAAACATGCTGTATTGTTATGTAAAATTAACAAGTGACCACATCCTTCACCAAATAAACATGCTGTATTGTTATGTAAAATTAACAAGTAACCACATCCTTCACCAAATAAACATGCTGTATTGTTATGTAAAATTAACAAGTAACCACATCCTTCACCAAATAAACATGCTCTATTGTTATGTAAAATTAACAAGTAACCACATCCTTCACCAAATAAACATGCTCTATTGTTATGTAAAATTAACAAGTAACCACATCCTTCACCAAATAAACATGCTCTGTTGTTATATAAAATTAACAAATAACCACATCCTTCACCAAATAAACATGCTCTATTGTTATGTAAAATTAACAAGTAACCACATCCTTCACCAAATAAACATGCTCTATTGTTATGTAAAATTAACAAGTAACCACATCCTTCACCAAATAAACATGCTCTGTTGTTATGTAAAATTAACAAGTAACCACATCCTTCACCAAATAAACATGCTCTGTTGTTATGTAAAATTAACAAGTAACCACATCCTTCACCAAATAAACATGCTCTATTGTTATATAAAATTAACAAGTAACCACATCCTTCACCAAATAAACATGCTCTATTGTTATGTAAAATTAACAAGTAACCACATCCTTCACCAAATAAACATGCTCTATTGTTATGTAAATTTAACAAGTAACCACATCCTTCACCAAATAAACATGCTCTATTGTTATGTAAAATTAACAAGTAACCACATCCTTCTCCAAATAAACATGCTCTATTGATATGTAAAATTAACAAGTAACCACAGCCTTCACCAAATAAACATGCTCTATTGTTATGTAAAATTAACAAGTAACCACATCCTTCACCAAATAAACATGCTCTGTTGTTATGTAAAATTAACAAGTAACCACATCCTTCACCAAATAAACATGCTCTATTGTTATGTAAAATTAACAAGTGACCACATCCTTCACCAAATAAACATGCTCTATCGTTATGTAAAATTAACAAGTAACCACATCCTTCACCAAATAAACATGCTCTGTTGTTATGTAAATTTAACAAGTAACCACATCCTTCACCAAATAAACATGCTCTATTGTTATGTAAAATTAACAAGTAACCACATCCTTCTCCAAATAAACATGCTCTATTGATATGTAAAATTAACAAGTAACCACAGCCTTCACCAAATAAACATGCTCTATTGTTATGTAAAATTAACAAGTAACCACATCCTTCACCAAATAAACATGCTCTGTTGTTATGTAAAATTAACAAGTAACCACATCCTTCACCAAATAAACATGCTCTATTGTTATGTAAAACTAACAAGTGACCACATCCTTCACCAAATAAACATGCTCTATTGTTATGTAAAATTAACAAGTAACCTCATCCTTCACCAAATAAACATGCTCTGTTGTTATGTAAAATTAACAAGTAACCACATCCTTCACCAAATAAACATGCTCTAGTATTATGTAAAATTAACAAGTGACCACATCCTTCACCAAATAAACATGCTCTATTGTTATGTAAAATTAACAAGTAACCACATCCTTCACCAAATAAACATGCTCTGTTGTTATGTAAAATTAACAAGTAACCACATCCTTCACCAAATAAACATGCTCTATTGTTATGTAAAATTAACAAGTAACCACATCCTTCACCAAATAAACATGCTCTATTGTTATGTAAAATTAACAAGTAACCACATCCTTCACAAATAAACATGCTCTGTTGTTATGTAAAATTAACAAGTAACCACATCCTTCACCAAATAAACATGCTCTATTGTTATGTATATCTTGCCATTTTCTGATCTTGAGTGAAATCTCCCAGAATAATATGTGAGCTGACCTCTTACAGGAGAAATTAGCTGTTTTTCGCACTTTTTTTACTTCTTTACTAAATTTCATAATGAATACTGAATACACGTCCACACTTCCCCAAAGTAGTACTTTTGAACCCCAAAGTAAATTTCCGTGCATGTTTCCATAGAAGCATTTGGGATCACCACAGGAATTCATAGGCTTAGATTACATTTTACATCTTTTGAATTATTAAGGTAAGTGGTGCTATAATTATTAGGATTCAGCAATTTAAATTCAGGCAAAGTATGTGGTATTCTTGTGGATTATGCTGAGCTACAAAGAGAGAGTCAGAGATGAGTTAGCGATATGAGGACAAACTGGAAAAATTTACAAACCATATGAACGGGACACAAATGGAATGATTACCCCTCACCTTAGCACTCACAGCAAAATCCCTATCCTCTCCTGTTCCTTATACTTATAAACCTCCACACTTAAAATCACCTTTCCTTCTATAATCCTCTATATCTGTCTTTCACACACACATTATTACTATCCTTCTCATCTTAATATTCACTCCTCTTCATCTACTACTCTCTTACCTGTCCTCCTATGAAACTAATTTATCTCCCTTGCACCTTCCTCCAACTCTTACATGCCCTCTTACTGACCGTGAAATACCCTACGCTTTCTTAATAACACCCTATCTATTCAACCCCACCAACCCACTCTTACTCAGTTCACATTAGTTCTCAACCCCAAACACCCACTCAGAACCAAACCTAAGTATCATACGTATAAGTTTAAGATTCAAACTCTCACACACATTAACAAAACTCTACTCCTATCTGGAGATATTCATCCAAACCCTGGCACCCTGTCATCTTTCTCTCACAACACCTTCTCCTCATCTTCTACTCCACCTGCACACAACACCTACTCCCCACCTCTGCTCTACCCCTTCAATAGATACTTAAACATATACCCTTTGAACATCCGCAGCATTTGCAACAAGATTAGCAAACTCCACTCAATGATAGCCCATTACTCTCCTGATCTAATAATGCTCTCTGAAACATGGCTTAAACCCCATATAACCGATAATGAAATCCTTCTCCTTGGATACAGTATTTTGTGCCTGGACAAATTACATAAGAAAGCTGGAGGTATAGCCATAACTTTCTCTGATCAACTGACCTTGACCCCTATGTCCATCTCACCCCCCCCAACCTTCTTCCTGCAGAACTCCTAATACTAAACTGCAACTTTAACAAACATAAACATCTCACAATAGTGCCATCTGCACCCCCCAGGCAAAAATATTCCCATTCTTGAACAGACGTTCTCCTGGATTACACACCACATCTCTTATGAGACTATAATTCTGAGTGATGTCAACACTGATTGGAAAACTCTGTGTACTTTCTCCCCTACCTACCCCCAGCATAAATCTCCATGGCTTTACACATGTAATCTCAACTCCCACACACTTTAGCAAACCAAACAACTCTGGCACTAAACTGGCTCCTAGTTTCCAACCCAAACTTATACCACAACCCCAAATCTCTGACTCTATAAGTGACCACTTTCTCACCTGCATTCAAAGATTCTCCAAGCAATCTGTCAAATCTCATAAATTCAAAGAATGCCACAACCTCTCTAACTATGAACCTGATGTGTTCAACAACAGATTCACCTATATCAACTGGTCCTTCCTTTTCCACCTACCCCTCGATGAGGCTGTATATACTCTTAACTCCTAGCTCCCCCTAGGAAAATCTGAATAAAAGCTGTCTTTGCTCCATGGCTGTCTCAAACTACTCAATCTTTAATGCACAAAAGATACAATGCTTGGAAAAACTGGTTAAGAACTAACTCCCCAACTCATCTCCAAAACTATAAGCAGCTCCATAACCTCACAAAAGAAACTTGTAAATAAAAACAAGAAAAATGTCTGTCTAAAGCCCCAAGTCTTTTACCACAACAATCCAAAAATGTTCTGAAACACCATACATAAGATTCTACATCCTGGTAACTCCACAATGTCAACCCTTGCCCATACAACTCTCCAAATGAAACAGTCACCATTCTTAACTCTTACTTCATCACGTCAATTAGCAAAATAACTCAATGTAGTCACACCCCTAACGTATCTACTCCAACCTCATCCTGATCACAAAACACCTTCTCTCTGAAACCTGTTCCCACTGCTTACATAAGATCACTACTCAATAAAATGAAGCCTTGTTCTCCCTCTGTGGACAGTCTACCACCCCTCTTCCTAAAACTGACCACTAACTCAATAGCCATCCCTATTTCTATCCTAATCAACTGATCTATTCAAGAATCTACCATCCCCTCTATCTAGAAAAAAATCTTTACTATACAAATTCACAGGAGACTCCAAGCAAATGCTGTCTCAGGTGGCTCCATGATAAAACTACAATTTATTGAACTTTAATAAACACAAAATAAAAAAAGATTAGCACTTTTGTTCACTTCCTATGAACTTCATCAGATAATCCTGTACGTTTGCCCTGTTTAAGTACACTCAGAATCAACCCCTTTGGTCAGTCCTTCCTTAAAGCAGCACATTCCTTTTGTCCAATTTTATTTTATCTGATTTTAGGAAGCTGAATTTTAACAAGAATAGGAGATGTAAGACTGTTTTTAACATCAGTAAAGAAGAAATGGAGGTGTTGCAACTACTTAGAAGCCAGCATGTTAGAGTTATGGAACTGGATAAAGGGGGTGGGGTTGTACTCATGCATTTAGCGGACTATAATGCTGAGGTTAGGTGCTTGCTTGAAGCTATACCTATGACGAAGTATCCTTAAACAAAGTAAATGGTGCTAATAGATACATTTATGTTAATTTGAATGACATGTTTATTGATAACCAGATTGGTATTGAATTATTTAATTATTTTTACCTCCTTAGTAACCCCCACTATACCAGTTATCTTTGGGGTACCCAAAATACATAAAAACTTGTATGATCTACCTTTACGCCCCATAGATGATGGCAGAAACTCCATTACATCAGCATGTGCAAAGTATTTAGATAGTAAATTGAAACAATATTTGGTGGATGAAGTAAGAATTTGTAGAGATTCCTGGGATTTCTTAGGTAAGGTAAACAGTATTAACTTTGATTCTAATGTCATTTTGGTCACCATAGATGTGAAGGATTTGTATAGTGTAATATCTCAGGTAATGGGTACCCAATGGGTATGTGATTATTTGGAAGCTAAACGGGTACCCCCAGGAACAGGTTAATTTAACAGAAGACATATTGGAGTTGGTATTAAATAATAATTTAATTGTCTTTGAGAATAAATATTACTTGGAAAAGAATGGAGTGGTGATGGGTTCCCCTTGTGCTGTGGCTTTCGCAAATACTGTAATGGCACAATGGGAGCATAAGTTTTTTGGATGGGCCCTAGTATTATAATTCCTTCTGGTTATATACCCATGTTTTGATTGATATTTGTATCATCTGGAAGGGTACCAAGGAGGAACTGGATAATTTTTTATTTTATATTAATAATACGACTGAATTTTTGAGGTTTTACCATGAGATGAACCAAAAGAAAATAGCTTATTTAGATGTTCTGTTAGTTAAGGATACCTGTAATAAGAGGAATGTTTCCTGAATCCATCGGCAAAGCACCTACTGTAATAGTTTTTTTTACACTTCTGTAGTTCCCACCCCACCATCAAAAAAGATCCATGATCAAAGAGCAGTTAGTCCGAGCGGCTAGAATGGTATCATTAAAGGATGATTTTTTTGTGGAAAGTCATACAATGGTAGGGATGTTTGAGAGTAGAGACTATCCCAGGGAGATCTTAAATGGATTTTTAACCAAAGTTATTAGTAAGAGGAAATGTGGGTATTTTAAACCTAACCTAGGAGCAGACAGAAATGGAGTGGTATCTCCTCCAAATATTGAAACCAGTAGTATGGGACTACTTCCATCACCTGGTGCAAGTGTGAGGGGCATTGCTGAAGAAGGGGTGAGTAGTGCTAAGAATAGTTATGAAACCAATTTTATTACAATGTATTTTAGTGGAATCCAGACCTTTGAATGGATTCTTAATAAGAACTGGGACACTTTAATGGAGAATAATATATTCCGAGTTAAAATAGGGGAACAGCCTGTTGTGGTTTATCACAGAGGGAAAATTTTGAAATGTATTTTGGAAAGGAAGGAATATGCTGTAAGTAAAAGTAAGTTTTATAGAGGCATGAGCAAATGTGGTAGGTGTCATTTTTATAAATGTGTCAAAGAAGAGAAAGCCTTTATGGTCCGTGGTAACCAATTTAAGATACTTGGAAGTTTTAATTGTGAATGTAAGGGGGTAGTCTCTTTGGCTCAGTGTGAAGTGTGCTCCTTTATTATGTGGGGAAGACAGACTGAAATTTGCAAACATGAGTATAATATCAGAAAATGCATCATGACAAATGCCCTTGCTAAACATGTTTGTGATTTTCCAGGACACCATTTTAAGTATGCAGTTATTGACCAGGTCAGTTTTGGCTATAGGGGTGGCCCTAGTAGCTTACTACTGGAGAAGAAGGAAATGTCATGGCAAATGGTATTGGATGCTAGTAGATGGCCTTGGCTCAATGAATATATTTCTATTGCTTGTATTTTAAAACTAAAAGCACTGAACCGATAAAGGGAATAATGTTATTTAATTTTTTTTATTAAAATCTCTTTCACAGCATAAATCCTCTTTTCCCATAACTTCACTGTTATCAGTGTAGAATCTCATACCAAGCTCCTGGGAGCTATCATTGATGATCATCTTAAATATGATTTTCATGTTCAAAACTGCATAAAAAAGACACACCAGAAACTGGGCCTGCACTACCATAATAAAAAATTCCTCACCCAGTATTCTAGACTTTCCATTACCCATGCCTACCTGCTACCCATTCTGCTGTATGCCTCACCAATTCTAACAAACCTACAATCCACCCTAAAGTCCAAGACTGAACTCACTTGTAATAAAATCACTAGATTTGCTACAAACCAAGCCTACAATTCTCACTACTGCCTCTCCCTCAAATCTCTTTCCTGGCTTGAACTCCCCCACCAATTCTTATCTTCTCAACTTCTCCACATAGAATCTTTTCTTAATAAACCTATCTCCTGCTCTGCCATTTCATCCCTCATCTTCTAATACACTCCCACCCACACTCACAGGAGCTCTGACCAGTTCCTCTTGGATATCTATAAACCAAAAAAAAAATTATCGGCCAACATCTCTACAGCTACACAATTGCCCTAGCCTGGAACAACCTCCCACTGTCTATCAGCTCTATAACAAATACTCATAACTTCAAAAAGACCTTAAAAGAAACACTACAAAACTCACAGATCTGCTCATGCCAAAATCCAACCTAATGCTCTGACTCTTGGTCCTTAACAATTGATCCTAAACCTCCCATTCCCCCTTCTACTTAAAGCTTATTAATATCTACTCATAGATGTTCCTGTATTACTCTCATACTTTTTTTCTGCCTGGCTGTACTAGATGATTGCCTACCTCACTACCCCATACCTGGCCTTCATGCTTTACTTGGCACCACAACTGGAGAGCTTAACTAGAATGCAGTAACCTGCATTGACTTCCCATGTCTCTTGTTTCACTGCCTAGTAATCTATCTGCTAAGGCTCCATTTTTACTACTTCACTGCCTATGGAATAAAAAATCCCCTGTACTGTGTGTACTATAGAAGTAAGAACTCGTGTATTGAATGCATTTTTTGTTTTTAATCTCATTGTTAGCCTTAATCAGATCTGTAGCTAAGCTTGCACTTGTATCTGAAACTATTCTCTACATTATGTAACATATTTGCCCTGCAATTATTTTTCTGTGTGGAGCTTTTCTCTGTTGTCCTCTGCTGAAAATGGGCTCTAGCTCATTGCACATACCCAGTAAACAAATATCAAATATTAATAATAATAATAATAATAATAATAATAATAATAATAATAATAATAATAATAATATTTTGAGGAAGAGACAAATAAGGCAAAAAGAGGAAAAAGGCCAGTGTGACTACAAAGGAATGTGAGGCAAATGGCTGAGGGGAAGCTATGGCATATCATTTGAAGGGGGTGATGGTGGTAATACCTTACAAAAATGCAAACATAAGACAGCAAAAGAGGTGAGAGAATAATGGTGCAAGTTGAAAGGGAGTTAGAGGAAGGAGTCTGGAAGGACAAGAACAGATTGTTAGGTGGATAGCAGAAAGTAGGAAGTGAGAGACTGGCTAGACCTGGCTTGAGAGAGCTAGAGATTAATGAAGACCTGGAGAAACACGTGTACTGAATGAATGCTTCACTTCATTATTCACAAAATAAAGTGTGTGTGGGGGGTGTCATGCTGAGAGAAAGTGAAGCATAGAGGGTAGAGCAATGGGCAGTTACTGGTTTGAGGGAAACGAAGCAGAAAGGGAATGGGCTACCCTAAAAGAGGATAAAGTGCAGGTAAAAGATGAGCTTCCTTTACAAACCTGACCAGTTTGCTAGCAGTTATCCTGACAGAGATCTATAGCAGATTACTTTTCCCTGCAGGCATGAATGAGACTAAAATTTAGAAACTATGATAACTTTTACTAAGAACAGGTGAATGGGAAACACTTTGCAAAGCACAATCAAGTTATGGAGAGGGAGTGAATTCTGTGCAAAGGCCTAGATGACAAAAACCTA
The DNA here is from genome assembly GCF_019279795.1 of Protopterus annectens. NCBI lineage: Eukaryota > Metazoa > Chordata > Ceratodontiformes > Protopteridae > Protopterus > Protopterus annectens. Next base: position 889,869,524 of record NC_056728.1, on the reverse strand, counting down.
CATAGGCTTGTGATCAGAAAAAGCAGTCAGTTAAACCTGGTACAGTTTTTGTACTGGTTTACCTGAGAACTTGGACCCTGGTTTGCCAGTAGACTTTGATCTGCCTGGACATACCCAAGGTTTTTGATTTGGTACTATACAAGAGGCTGCTAGGAAAACTAGAAGGGTTGCGGTAAAACCACCAGTGAGAAACAAGATTGCTACATGGCTGAAGATTAGAACACAGAGGAGTGTAGTGAATGGACAGTCAGGCCTGAGGAAAGTGAGAGTTCCAGAAGTGTCAGTCCTGGATCCAGTACTCTTTAGCATTGTCTCTGAAAATGAAAACTACAGAAGAATGCAGAGGGGGATCAGACTCTTCAATGACACAAAAACAGCTGCACTAATAGAGGATGGCAGGAAGAGACTAAGGAAGGATTTGCAAAAGCAGTCATCCAAGATTCATTGCTGACAAGTAAAAAGTCATGCACTTGGGGCACAGCAGAAGCCCTAGTGTAAAGAATCACCTGGGTGGGAAGTGAAACTGATTTTAGCAAAGCAGACACAGAAGATTCAGATGTGTTGCTCACTCAGACCATTAGGAGCAGTGACTACAGCAAGTAGAATGCTGGGATGTGTCCTGAGGGAGCTAGACTAAAAAAGTAGAGGAAGCACACCTTGAGTATTGTGTGGACTTCTGGAAGTTATTCTAGAAGTTACTCTAGAAAAATAGTACTCAAACTGCAGGAAGGAGTCAAGAGGGAAGCAGCCAGAAGGGCAAGTTTAATGGAGTGGATAGAAATAACCAGAGAACATCAAGAGCTTTTCTCACTTGAGATCATACCCAGGATTTGTCAAGGGATGATTCTGTATGGCAGAAGGACAAGACACAAGCAAAGTAAATCTCCCTGGGCAGCATTATAGACCTATGAAATGACTCACCATAATGATAGACAGTAAGGAAATACACAAAAGCATTCCTGAGAACATAGGAAAGTTGGAGAAACTTTGGAGGGGGAAGGAAGGATGTTGACTTTCTGTCTCAGGTACCCTCATTTATAGAGTACCACAGGGGTCTGACTTAAGCCCTCTACTCTTTTTTCTGTATGATACTATCTTCCCTTAGGATCTGCCAAAAGCTTAACATTACTCTGTATTCTGATGGTACAATGTTAACTACATTTCATAAAAATGTTCCCTGTGTATCAGTAAAATTACAGAATGGCTCTTCTCTTATTTAAAACTGGTTGTTACAAAAAAAAAATGTTAATAAATACCAGCAAATCTTCAGTCATGTTGTTTGGTACGAAGTAAAAGACTAGCTACAAGGGCTGTCCCACACATTACTGATGTTGCAGGGAATACAGATGCCTGGTGTCAAAGCCATGGCCTCAAGCTCAATGCCAAAAAGTGCATTGTCGTCCCTTTTGGTAAAAACTCAGTACCCATGAACTACCACATAGGTGGTAGTCTACTTAACACCAAAAGTGTGATAAGAGACATTGGGACACAGGTGGACAGTAGTCTCTCCTTTGATAATCACATTGCCACAGTAGTCAGGAAATCCTCCTATGTGGCACACCTCATCACAAAAGGTTTCTCATCCAGGTAAAAAGAGGTCATTGTTCCCCTCTACTCATCACTCATTAGACCCATTATAGAGTACAATGCCCCTTTTGGAATGTACCTCACAAGACATCTACAACAACTGGAAAGACCACAGAAATACCTCACAAAGAGGATTACCAGCCTCAAAGAGCTGCCCTATGCAGACCGTCTAAAAAAACTGCAGCTTTACTCCGTGGCATATCACATACTCAGAGGCAATCTCTGCCTAACACACAAAGCTATGTCAAACCCAGAGCTTTTAGACATGCTCCACTTAAATAAATCCCAATCCCTCTGAGCTACATGCTCTAGGGACCTAAACCTCGTCACGACAATAAACAGAACATGCTGGAGGGATAGATTCCTGTCCCAGAGACTTCCCATACTCTGGAACAAACTACCTATCTATATCAAACAAAGCTCCTCATTAGCACTCTTAAAGAAAAATCTTGATGATTGGATGGGAGATAGGAAATTCACCCCGGGGATCACTTCTGTGGCTCTGCTCGACAGTGGCACAGGAAAATAATTTTCTTGCGTGGCGAAAGCCAGGGTACATTTGGCTAGGCTTATATAGGCCCTAGGGCCAATAGCCTAGTACCTACCTATGAACCTATGAACCTGTGAATACAATCCCTTTCAAAACACATCAGAAATATCTTGGGTTTCAAACAACAATACGTTAGAGAGATTACTGAGTCGACATGCTGATGGTAAGGTAAAGTTTTACTTCAGTTCAAGGTGTCCAACAAATTCTCCTATCTACTGACTCCAGCATCTGACCAGGCCCTTGCCATTTATATTTTGACACTGAGAGTTGAATATGGGCTTCCTGTTATAGCTCCGTTATCTAATCAAAATAATTTCTTCAATTCAAACTATGGAAAACAAGATCATTGCATTTTATCTCTCCAACCAACCTGAATTAGCATTACTGCAATACAATATCCAAAGCAAACATGACATCATTTCCAGCTAGGTCATCTTACCAACTGAATATGTTTGTTTACAGAAATGAAGTCCTTAATGAAATATGCTGACCCCCACTGGTTAACAGATTAATATAACATGAGGCCTTTTTTTACTTCATGTAAGAAAGTATGTGCTATGATGAAGTACCTTACTGTGTAATGCACAAAGGTCCTTTTTATTGTTTTTTTTTTTTTTGTTACAGCACTCTTAACCAAAAGGAAGGACTTCTGTACTTGGTATGGCTGTTCTTAATTCCATTTACATCATTTCTACTTGAGACAAACAACTAAAAAAATGTCATGAACAAACCAAAAAATGGTGGAGCCTTGCAGCAAGTAAAAAACTATTTAATCTGAAGTGCTTTTCATTTGCAAAATTTGCAAACTTCTTCAGATAACCAAACAATATGGATACAAGCAGTTTAAAAACTTTTTCCAAAAGTCATGTGATTTGTGACAAGCAATATACATGCTCCTAGTGAAGCCCAGGAACTAACATTTAAAGCCACATTTACCTGCTATATATTATTAAATCACTTAAATTTATAAAAAAAAAAATAAAAAACATATATATATATATATATATATATATATATATATATATATATATATATATATATACTAACTGTAAGATCTATAATAACTGATAAGATTGTATATTGTATATTGCTATATTTTCAACTTTATCTTTCAAGGCTTTTCAATTTAAGCAAGTATGTAATAGTGCATGCTTCATTTAAGCCTGGAAAGTTAAACGCATTAACAGTTGCCAGTACAACTCTAATTCCTCTAGTGATAACGTGGTTGGTCCACCGCTTCCATCCATTAATACCTGATTAATTACTCTAAAAGTAAAAGGATGACCTCTTTAGATCTAAGAGTGTTTAGCCAGAGCATTCTCTAGCTTACATTTTTACATTGCATGTAAGTGCTTATGAACTCTTTCACTGAGCCTATGCTTTGTCTTTCCTATGTAAAAAGCTGAGCAGAGCTGGCACTTAGCAAGATAAATAACCAATCTTGAATTACATGCAAATTTTTGTTTAGACATGAATCTCCTACATTTTACTTCAAATTTATTACCTATATCCATATACTTACAAAATCTACACATCCCACATCTCTGTATACCTGGTTGTTTAACCAAGTTAGTACGCTTACTTTCTAACAGGTTTCTTAAATTACATCCCCTTCTATAAACTATTTTCGGGCATAATCCCAATTTATTAGTGAGAAGCATATCATTATTTATTAACTCCCAATTTTTACATATAATATGAGATATTATAGTACTAAGTTAAACGTTGTTATACTAATATTGTATTTTGTAATAATATCTACTTGGTTTTGATGACCAAAGGATACTTGGGAATAACCAGAGGAGACAGAAGGACTTAGAGCATAGATTGACTGATCTTGATCTACAGACCTTCACAGAACAGGTGTAATTATCCCATTCTATCACTGGATTTGATTGAAACAGTCACAGAAAAAGTTCATATTAAAAGACAGAAAATAGTTTATAGAAGGTGTTGTAATTTAAAAAATCTGTTAGAAAGTAAGCGTACTAACTTGGTTCAACAACCAGGCTTGCAGAGATGTGGGATGTATAGCTTTTGTAAGCACATGGATATAGGTAATAAATTTGAAGTAAAATGCAGGAGATTCATGTCTAAACAAAAATTTACATGTAATTCAAGACTGGTTGTTTATCTTGCTAAGTGCCAGCTCTACTCAGCTTTTTACATAGGAAAGACAGAGCTTAGGCTCCGTGAAAGAGTTCATGAGGACTTACATGCAATGGAAAAATGTAAGCTAGAGAATGCTCTGGCTAAACACTCTGAGATGTCAAGAGGTCAAACTTTTACTTTTAGAGTAATTAATCAGGTATTAATGGGTGGAAGAAGTGGACCAGCCACATTATCACTAGAGGAGTTAGAGTTGTACTGGCAACTGTTATTAAATGTGTTTAACTTTCCAGGCTTAAATGAAACATGCACTATTACATACTTTCTTAAATTGAAAAGCCTTGAAAGATAAAGTTGAAAATATAATAATATATAATATACAATCTTATCAGTTATTATAGGTTCTTATAGTTAGGATATATATGTATATAAGTTTTTTAATTTACTTTTTATAAAGTTAAGTGATTTAATAATATATAGTAGGTAAATGTGGCTTTAAATGTTAGTTCCTGGGCTTCACTGGGAGCATGTATATTGGTTGTCACAAATCACATGAATTTCAGAAAAAAAATTTAAACTGCTTGTGTCCATATTATTTAGTTATCTGAAGAAGTTTGCAAATTTTGCAAACGAAAAGAGCTTCATATTAAATATTTTTTTACTCTCAAGGCTCCACCTTTTTTTGGTTTGCTCGTGACATTTTGGTTTATTTGTTTTTCTCATTTTTATGGCAACTGGTGGCCCTAGCAGTCCGAGTCCATTCAGTCAGCAACAACTTCAACAGGACCTTTTTAGCCTGACTGCTTTATAGGTGCCTTGACTCAATGAGTAGACGCTTTGGCAACCTGTTTGGAGGCACTAGATAAATGTCAACAACCTCGGAGCTCTCCCAGTTTACATCGCTCTATGCTTAATGATGTATTGACACCAGGAGTATCTGATCTAGTGGTTCTAGCTCCCATAGCAGTAAGCGAGTGAGTGAATCAACATGATTGAAATTCAGCTAATTTACTTCAGCAATTGTCACCAAGTACTGTTACAACACAGAATAGTAGAGCGGGACCTGTACAGACCAATGAACAAAGTGTTACAGGGATTATTGGAGTCCCAATCCTGAGCGACTGGCTGAATGCCCTATACAGTTCTTAAGGAACTCTTCGCTCATACATCAGGGACAACCAGCAGGTAGCATAACTTTCGAACAAGGCAGTGTACCAACTTTATCAGAAAAACTTAAGCTGTTTGATCATAAACTTTTAAAATTGAAAAAGCTCCAACTAGGTGGCATATTTCAAAGAGTGCTTACAGTTATGTATTGTACCTAAAGTGTTATGCTCGTATCAGTACCCTGCAGGGTTAATACCGGATTCAACATTTCATCTTGAATTGCTGAACTTGTTTGATCAACAAGGTTTTGAGTTAATGGAACTCATGATAAAACATTATTTTGCCTTAATTTCTACCATATCCAAGGACATTATAGAACTTGACAACAATATTAAGACAAATATTGACTTCTCACGATACAAGTACGAATATATGAGGGTTTTTTTCTAGTTTAGACCAGTATATGGACAAATTGAAAGGTATTAAGCTTGAAAAGATGCACCATCACCGTTTGGCCTATGATCAAGGCATGGCGTATCCCTGCCCCCCACCATCTCAAGTTTGGTCTACAGTAGGGACACACAAAGAGAATGAAGGACGTTTGAATGCATTGAATACAGAAATCAGTTCAATAGATGACAAAACTGACATCCAGAACAACAATGACCCTGTTAATGACTTGATGTGGCATGAGCGTATCCTTAATTTACGTAACGATAATAACTCTACAGATGCGCATGTCAATAAAGATATCAATGGCCAGAATTTTCACAATGTGAGACAGACAGGGGCTATACCGAAACAATAGACATTTCAGAAGACCGAAAATAAACAGTGCTTCAACAAGTGCAAACATTAGCCCCTGACTGCGTTAACAGTTTGAATATTATTACCAATAGCACTGGAGACTTTAAAATGTTCAATTATTCATCTTGTGTTTTTTTCCCAATAGTAGTGGATTTATTAGCTAAAGGTTACACTTTTGTACCAAGCCAACATATGAATGTAGCCAGAGTCATTATGGACATTAAACATTTTATAAGGAAATTGAATTTAGCAGCCTTGTTGGGCAACAACAAAGGGGTGGAAAACAAATTTAAGATAGCTAATACATATAACCCACCCTTACACCCAGTGCTAAATATTTTTGAGAGACTATGTGAATTGGACTTCAGATTTGTTTGCAACAATACCAATAGGAAGTCCAATTCTTTTAATGTGTATGGCAATGTGTCAAAAAGCAAAAATGTAAAGTTGGAGGAATGGCAAGCCTTGAACCAACTAAGATTCACCAAGATGAGAGTTACTAAACCAGACAATGGGGGTGGTTTGACTATTTTTGACCAAGATGATTATGTCCAATGTATGAAAGGAGTGTTACAGGATGAGGCTTATGAACAAGTCTCTCTTAATGAGTTAAATATATCACATAATCATATTAAGGGTTATTTAAATGACTTGTTTATAGAAGCCAAGATGAATGTGGAACTATTTAACTACATGACAATGTGACACACAAAAATACCAATTTCATTTGGCATCCCAAAGGTACATAAAAAGCTGACAAATCCACCAATGAGACCTCTCATAGATGCTCGAGGTTCTATTACATACCCCTGTGCAAAAGTTGTGGAAACAATTTTGAAAAAAAATATTTGAAGTATGAACATCAAATCTGTAAAGATTCTTGGTCATTTTAGATAAAATTAACAACTTCAATTTTGATGTGGATAATAACTTTATAACAATTGATGTCAAGGATCTTTATAATTCAATACCTCATCAGGAATGTGTAGAATGGGTATGTTTAATGCTTAAATGAAGAGGGGCAAGTTGTTATGAAATTTTCTTGGTAGAAGAATTACTTAATATAATACTCACAAACAACTAGTTTACTTTTGATAAGGAGTATTATCTCCAAAAATAAGGGTAGCTATGGGCTCCCCTTGTGGAACAAGCATAGCTAATTTAGTGATGGCATATTGGGAGATGGAGACTATATTTAAGAATCCTCATTACCTGCAGAGATTGACCTTCTACACAAGGTACCTTGATGATATATTTATAATGTTTAAAGGTGACCTAAAACAGGTACTAGAGCTAGTGGATTATTTTAATAATACTACTCAGTTCTTTGAATTTACATTCAAGTTTAGCGTAGAAGAAATATATTATTTAGACATCAAATTAAATAAAGACCCCCATAATAGGAGATATGTGTCTAAGATTTATAGGAAGAGTACTTACTCAAATTCCTTCCTGCATTTCTCTAGCTGTCATTCTTTTCACAGAAAAGATCAGTTATAAAGGGACATTTAGTTAGAGCTGCTAAAATAGTCTCATTAGAAGAGGACTTCTTGGCCGAAGTGAATTCTTACGCAGTATGTTTGCTAGCCATGGGTATCCAATGGATTTGACTGAAGCAGTCATGGAAGAAGTTCATGGGGTAATTACACCTGTTCTGCGAAGGTCTGTAGTTCAAGATCAGTCAATCTATGCTCTAAGTCCTTCCGTCTCCTTGGGTTATTCCCAAGTATCATTTGGTCATCAAAACCAAGTCAATATTAATACTAATTACAATATTAGTTTTATAACAACATTTAACTTGGATAGTACTATAATGTCTCACATTATATGTAAAAATTGGGAGTTAATAAATAATGATATGCTTCTCACTAAAAAATTTAGATTATGCCTGAAAATAGTTTATAGAAGGGGTTGTAATTTAAAAAATCTGTTAGAAAGTAAGCGTACTAACTTGGTTAAACAAACAGGTATACAGAGATGTGGGATATGTAGATTTTGTAAGTATATGGATATAGGTAATAAATTTGAAGTAAAAGGTAGGAGATTCATGTCTAAACAAAAATTTGCATGTAATTCAAGATTGGTTATTTATCTTGCTAAGTGCCAGCTCTGCTCAGCTTTTTACATAGGAAAGGCGGAGCATAGGCTCCGTGAAACAGTTTATGAGCACTTACATGCAATGGAAAAATGTAAGCTAGAGAATGCTCTGGCTAAACACTCTGAGATGTCAAGAGGTCATACTTTTACTTTTAGAGTAATTGATCAGGTATTAATGGATGGAAGCGATGGAGCAGCCAAATTATCACTAGAGGAGTTAGAGTTGTATTGGCAACTGTTATTAAATGCATTTAACTTTCTGGTCTTAAATGAAGCATGCACTATTACATGCTTGCTTAAATTGAAAAGCCTTAAAAGATAAAGTTGAAAATATAACAATATATAATATACAATCTTATCAGTTATTATAGGTTCTTGTAGTTAGGATATATATATTTTTTTATTTTATTTTTTATAAAGTTAAGTGATTTAATAATATATAGTAGGTAAATGTGGCTTTAAATGTTAGTTCCTTGGCTTGACTGGGAGCATGTATATTGGTTATCACAAATTACATGAGTTTTGGAAAAAGTTTTTAAACTGCTTGTATCCATATTGTTTGGTTATCTGAAGAAGTTTGCAAATAATTTATACTTGCTTAATTCATCATTTTCCCATAACTGCTCTATGTTTACATTGTTGTACTGCAGGGGAAGTTCATTGGTACCTTCTTGTTGCCGTAGTTGTTTTTACTATAGGGCTACCAGGTTAATGATTTATCCACGGGGCTAGCATTAGGAATAGCCAATATATGAGAGTACTGCTTTTCTCCCACTTTCTGACTGGGAGAACATACCTGTGCCTGGAGTAGAGTTTCATGCTACAAGATTTATTTATTTGCATTTGACTGGGCAGCAAATAACCCTTTTGCAGTATAGGCCCTGGGAGAAATTCTCCAGAATAATAAAAGTAACAATTAAAATAATAAAAAGACAATAACTTATGTATAAAATGTAGACATTCAGGTACAAGATAGTGCTAAAATGCTATAAATATTATTTGCATATGCCTCACGCACGCACACACTCTCTCACTCACACACACACACACACACACACACATATATATATATATATATATATATATATATATACACACACACACACACACACACACACACACACACACACACGAGCGCATGCACATAGGTGTACACAGCAGTATTGTTTTTAAGTTGCACCATTGTTTTCTATATTTTCATGTGATCAAAACAGTATTGAAATTTAAAGAATGTTAAGAAAGACTAAAACCTCTTGGCGTTCAGTCTTATTAGCAATGGTAGAACTTTTCTGACTGAAAAAGCTTATGCACATTTGGCTTAAAGAATCTAATATTAACATCTCTTGGTCAGTAAAATTGATTTTTGCACTACTAGACAGCCCGTCCTGTACTTGGAAGACAAGAGCTGTAAGGTGTGTCTGCAAACAAAAACAAAACACCAGGAAATGATTGTCACTCTACTCACTTACTTAAAATGAATTAGGACACAATGAAAGTACCAGAAAAACAAGCAAGTCAAGGTTTCACAACTAGCGATTCATTGGTTTTCTAGACTACTGTAAAGGTGATCCTTCACTCCTTTACAAAATGCTTCATTAAACAAGATTCAGTGCAGTGTGAACCTGTAATGATGTGATCCTGTGATAGATACTACTAAGACCCATCAAGCTGTGCTCTGCTATAAGACATTACATCACTTTTCCTGTCATAATTGATACATTACTTTACCTTTCAGTGAAGGAAGAATATTTAGTAAAGTAAGGAAGTTCCTGTGAGGTTCTTGGATGTCTCAACATGTTTCTTTTGCAAATAAACTAAGACAGATGCTTGAAAACATTTGTTTGTCCTTTGCCTCTACAGAGATATAGACGTAAGCTGCCCACTGTATAAACCACTGTTTAGTTCAAGAAGTGTGTAACAAATAAGAATTCAGGGAACAGGCAAGATTGCTAGCTGCACTTTCTGTGGTTTTTCTACTGACTACCTAGTTGTAGAGAGGACATGTAACTATCCGTTAGTGCTACCTCCAGATACTTGATGCTGAAGCTCACTTTTTGAAAGCACATTGAAGTGTTTGAAGCTCATGCGATCCCTATTGCAGCCAACAGCTTATAGTCTTTCATTCCTATTGTCTATGTGGCTGTTCCCTACATTGAGAAGAGAGGGCAGGTCATTCTTCTGACCTGCTTTCTAGGAATTTTCTTAGATCTGGGGGGGTGGGGTTCATTCTGTTCAAATCTTGAAAGCGGGTGCTTGTTTTTAGATGTCCAGAGCTGTGGTTTCTATTTTCCAACAACCTAAAGTTGTCGAGCAGGTTTGTCATGTGTACAGCTACATATGACCCATAGTACAGTGTCAAGCTGCTGACTTGTCTTGGCTTTGGCCTGTTTCCTTGGTCGCCACTTGAGATCATAATGTTCTGCAGGAGGAGCACCACTTGTGAGGACACTCCACAAACAACAAATCAAGGCCATTATTTGTGTTTACTGTGACTGACTGAAAATTAAAGTGCAAGTTAAACTGGGCACATGAGGTTGTTCAAGGCAGCATTTATGTCTGAGTAGATGGCCTTACTGTATAAAGAATATTGAGTTTCTAAGAAGATAAGGTAAAAAAATGAAGTAAAGTATTTATTTATTTTATTTATTTTACATTTGTTAACCGGGAGAGTCCGACTGGATACATGTCCATTTTCAGCGGAGGCCCGGGGAGAAAAGCTCCAAGTACATAACAGACATATGAACATTGTTAATGCAAAAAAAGGAAGATAGTTGAGTTCTAAATACAATATAAAGATACATCACATCTTGGGAAAAAAAAAAAAAAACAACAGCAGCATATAAAAAAAAACATAGGTCAGTTACAAAGGCGAGGCGCCTTGTTAAAAAGCGGTTAAGGATAGTGAGGTAAGAGAAGGGTAAATGATAGTGGTTAATCAGGTTTGGAACAGGGATATTTTTTTTTTTTATGTTTATGGAAGCATTGCTGGTTTAGTGACAGACTGATAGAAGTTTGGTCCTTGTTTGTGAATACCAGTGGAGATTCTGTTCAACTTTATGTCTCATAGACACAGACAAATATATCTTCCTTTGTACTGCTTTATTAGTTACACCATCCTTGGCTGGAAAATAGGTTAATGGTGATGTCATCAGCTCATTTTAATCAAACAGCAGCCTACATTGATTACCAAAACCTCTGCCACAAGCAGCAAATGTTCCTCTGAGCCAGTAGGGAGGCTGCCTAAATTCTCATGATACTAGTCAGAGGTACTACATTTCCAGTCTAAGTATACAATACCTGTCTGAGCATTTTCTTTGCTTAGTAACAACACATTACCTATTCCAAATACTGCATTTCCATAACAACCTAGGATACTCAACATAAGTACTACATTTTCTCACAAACTACACATCATACCAATGCCAAGTGCTGCATGCCTACACTAACTACACAATATCTATCACAAGTACTACATTTTCACTCTAACTGCTCAATGTATGCCTTACATGCACTGCATGCCTACACTAAGTACACATGATACCCAAGTATTGCATGTCCCTTCTAATGATACCATACCCATCACAAGTACTACATTTCTTGATTAAATGCACATTGTACCCTTCACAATTACTACATTTCTGCACAAACTACTTGATAAGTATAACAAGCACTGCATTTCCTCACTAACTGCACACAGTAAGTGTCACAACCATTTCACTTCCATGCCAACAACATTGTTTGTTGCTAGAAGCATAACACTTCTGCAGTATCTGTACGTGATACCTGCCTTAAACTTAAGTGAAAGGGATCACGTCTACAGAAATTTCACTCAAACTACATATGATATCCTTCACAAACGGTACATTTCTACACAAATGATCTGATAGCTGTTGCAGACTGTGTAAAACACATAAAATAATTCAGTTGAGTCACAGCACTAACTTGCATTATGAGAAATATGCGGAGTAACTAGTGCGTCTGACAATTTTGGCTTGATTTCATAATTATTAGCTGTGTGTGAACGACTTTGCAGAAATAACTTCCTTTTCAAGCATAGTTTATATATCTTCTGGCCTGTCTTGAAAAAGGATATTTTGTAGACGTTTTTAAATGGGAATAGTAGGATTTAATCCCTAGAAGTGTGCATTGATTTAACAGCATTATAAAGTGAAATTCCTATTAAGGTCATTTACAGTCATGAGCAGCATTGATATATTTGCTGCAAAAGTAACTGGTAACTGCTCCTCCTACTGAGTATCATATTCTGGATAGAAGTGCATTTCTGGTAGTACAAACCATAACAGTAGAAGCATGACTTCATGTCTTTCACTACACTGTTAACAGTACATGGCATCTTGCTGCAGATTTTTTCAAGCAATGGATAAATCCATCCCCACTGGCCAGTCACTAGCTAGCTCAGCTGCCAGACTAAGCCTGAGTAATGGCCTGAGTAATGGCTCAAGATCTTATGTATACATGACACATTATCAATAATCCTGTACTTTTCCCCATCAGTGCAGCAAACGCCCGCAGGATAGTCTCTGCTGTCACATGCATTTATAGAGATGATGCTCCTCTTAGAGATCATTCTACATTTACAGATTCTGCCAGGCAGTGTTCATACGTAGCCTTACTGGTCATGCAGTGTTCGTACACAGCCTTACTGGTCATGCAGTGTTCATATGCAGCCTTACTGGTCATGCAGTGTTCATATGCAGCCTTATTTGTCATGCAGTGTTCATACGCAGCCTTACTGGTCATGCAGTGTTCACACCCAGCCTTACTGGTCATGCTGTGTTCATACGCAGCCTTACTGGTTATGCAGTGTTCATATACAGCCTTATTGGTCATGCAGTGTTCATACACAGCCTTACTGGTCATGCAGTGTTCATACACAGCCTTACTGGTCAAGCAGTGATCATACACAGCCTTACTGGTCAAGCAGTGTTCATATGCAGCCTTACTGGTCATGCAGTGTTCATACGTTGCCTTACCGGTCATGCAGTGTTCATACGCAGCCTTACTGGTCATGGACAGTGTATCACAAAGACTGTTACCAAATGCACATGGCCCTCCTTTTCAAGACTGCCAGATTGCTGCCATGTCCAAAACTGTGCCCATGTGTGTACAGTTAATGTAGGCAGTACATAGGGCTCATTGATCACACATTGTTCATGGCACCAGTAGGACAAAGTTACATAAAACTTAACTAACCATGCTAATCTAATACCGGTAAAGTAGCTGTAGTAATCAGAATATAGTAAGAGAAAACTCCCAAATGCAGGGAGATGATGGGAGGAAGCTGTGGCTATAGGTAGACAGAGGTGAAGTCATACTTCCAGTGTTAGGATGAGTACTTGCATATTTAATCAATGTCAATAATCCCCTTTTACCAACTTTCTACATGGGGTTGGGGTATCATGTCAGCTGTCAGGATCTCTCTTGATTTAATGCCACTCTCCTACCTTCTCCACAGTCATGCCTGCCACAGGTCTTATTTCGCACAATCCATCTCTTTGCTGGATGTCCTTGTTTCCTCTTGTTTTCTTTCTGTCTGAAATATTTTTCAGCAAATTGTCTTCTGCTTTTCTGGCCAAACCAGTGTAATCTGTTCTTTTTTTACCCTCTCTGCAATCAGACCTACTTTGGCTTCTGCTCTGATGTCCTCATTTCTTCTTTTGCCCCACAGTGTGCATCCTACCACCTCTCTCAGGCACTTCATTTCTAATACCTCTGTTTCAGTACCATAGCGGTACTAGTTATACCACTGTTTTGTACAAGTTACCTTTCAGCTTCTTGGGTATTCCTCCATCATACACGACCCCTGACAGTCTGTGGCACCGGACTGCAGTGCCCTCTGATTCTGGCTTTCAGCGCATCGTTCAGCCTTCCCTTCTCTTCACCATTCCTTTCATATTCTTCAAACTGTTAAACTCTTTCACTATTTTCCCTTCTATCTCAATTTTCAGCCTCTTCTGATTTCGCCATTTGCTGCCATTACAACTGTCCTAACTACTCAGTCTCATCCCATGCGTCTTCAGTTTTTGCATTCTATTCCTCTATCCTTTTCTGAAGTTCTTGGCCACAGTCTGCCTTTAATGCTACATTGTCTGCATACAGCAACTTTGTTGCTCTGTCCCTTCCAACCTGTTTGCTGAAGTAGTCCATTGCCATTATGAACAGCAGTGGGCTTGGAGCTGAACCCTGATGCACCCTCACTCCCACTGGGAACCCCCATGTGAGACTGAACACTGTTCGTACTTGAGTCACTGGGTCCTCCTTGTACATAGCCTGCACTAATTCTACCAGTGTTTCTGGGACTTTGAACCATCACAGTACTGCCCAGATCAGCTTCCTTGGGACCTTGTCATATGCTTTCTCCAAGTCTAGGAATTCCCAGTTGGACTCTTTCCTCATCTGTACATTTTTCTCAGCTATCTGTTTCACTGCAAACATTGAGTCAGTTCTGCTGCATCCTGGTCTGAATCTGAACTGTTCATCTCACATATTACTTTCTACCAATCTGTGTTCCGTTTATCGATCACTCTCTCTAGAACTTTCATGTAATGTGACAGGAGTGTGATACCTCTGTACTGCCCACAGTTGTGGATGTCCCCTTTGCTCTTGTATACTGGTATGAGTCTACTTATTCTCCAGTCATCTTGGATATGCCTTTCTCTCCACACTGCTATGAGTACCCTCAGGAGCCATTTCTCCCCTACCTCACCCAGCATCTTTAGCATATCTGCAGCGGCCTCGTCTGAGCCTGCTTCTTTTCTTGGCTTCAATTTCCTTAGTGCTATTCCTACTTCTTCTAGGGTAGCCTCCTCTTCTTCTCTCATCATAGGCTGTGTCTGAGGCAGTACAGCTTCTGTGTGGTTTTCTTCATTCAGAAGCTACTAGAAGTACTCCTTCCATCTGATTTTGATGTCCTGTGGACTGGTGAGCAGGTTGTTGTTGGCAATCCTTATGAAGGGTGTCTGACTATCTTCTTTATCTTTCTGTCTTTGCCTTGCAACCTGTTATAGTTTCTTTGTACCACCTACTGAGTCACTTTCTAGAAGCTGGACGAATGCTTCTGATGCCCTATTCTTTGCTATTGCAAATGTTTCACTCCCTGAAACAAATAGATTTCCACAGCAACACCTGTGAGTTTCTGCTTTTTAAATGCCCAAAGTGGGACATTGTTTGTGGAAACGCATGATTTTGCAGTACAGACCATACCCGCAATCAGTGCAAAGGACTGGCCTTCATTTTTTGCCAAAATAAAAGCTTACCATTCTACAGTTTGAGTTGTTTATTTTGTTTCATGTGAAAATGTGCTTCAGGTACAAAATATTTTATGCAACTATTAGAGGAGAATTGGACAAGATCTCTACCTTCAAATCTATAAAATAGCACACTAAGGGATCCATGTCAGGCAACTCCTGTAAACACCTGCCCACTTAAATCACGGGATATGTTCCATTTTCATGTTTTCCCATCTGTAAGAAACAATTGCCCAAATAGGGATTGTCCTATGTAAAGAGAGATGAATGGAGTCCTAAAATGAGTATCATTTTCTTTTGTTGATAATTGGCTGTCAATCTTCCAACTTGTTAATGCTAATGTTACAGTACAAATTAGTTAAATGATGACTCAAACAGCAATAATATTATAATATCCTGCAGGTTAGTTATGAGGAACCCTTATAAAAACCAAGACTGTGAAGAGCATAAATGACAACTTCTGTCATTTAACTGGTGTTGACTAGTGCCTGCAGATTTTTTTTACAGCATTGCCTAATGACTATTTATTTTGAACTGTTACCAGCTGGAAGTTCGTCATTTCATGTACACAGTTTTTTTAAGCATTTTCCCATGGTGCAGGAGGTTAGCCATTTCATTTAAATGCTCCATTAAGGAAGTGGTTGGCACTTCCTTACATCCCGACTTTTTGAATCAGATTACTTTGTTCTGCTCTCGGCATGAAACACAGAAGGAAGTGTTTGACAGCCATTTCTATGCTGCCTTGGATGTTGGTGTTTTCATTATTTGCTGAACAGCTCACAGATTTCTTATGAGAACTTGTTGCTGGAGTTTTACCATTTGTGCAGCCAGCAACATTACAGGATTAACTTTGGGGAACTCTGCTGATCACACAACACCAGGATTACGGGAGTGTCCCCATTGCAGACTTTTTATGAAACAGTCAGAGGACAACCCATTTGCTACAAAAGTAGTTGTAAGCATAAGTTAAAGATGAGATAGTTGCTTAGTGCAAAATAAAGTACCGTCACACTTATTCAGATGCTTCAGCCCTGTAATTTCTCAAAATAAAAAAAGAAACATCAAAACACCCTAGCGCAAATAAAACATTGAGAAATAAAATGACTAATGAAAACATGATGCGTGTTTCTAAAAGCAAAACATAAAACGATAAAATCAAAAAGTCAAAATATAAGATTAAAACATCTTCATTTTCCAGTGAACTATAGCCATAAGAACATACTTTACTTCTTACCTCTGCATCTTTGTAAACAATTAAGGCTTAAAACAGCACAGACCTCTCACTGTGGCTTATCATTGTTGTCAAACTGAACTAATGTGTGTTGTGGTGGTTATATACCGCAAAGAGAGTAGGTAGAGAATGGGTCTACATTATGATACAGAAGCACAAGGTACCTCGTCTATGGAGACTAAACAGCAGCTTTTCTGTTACAACAGTAACACAGTGCAAGGTATAGGCTGTTCTGAGATTTAGTCAAGGCTTGGGTAGTTCAGTCACGAGGCAGAAGTGAGCGTCCAGATCCACAGGAACTATAAGTACATCCCATCCTACTTTTGCCACTATGCCATAATTGTGATTTTGGGGTGTTACTAAAGACTTATTAAATGTATTTATTTATTCACTCTCACTTGTATAATGGGAAAGAAAGTTGTTCTGTTAGAGAGAATACATAACCTTTTTCTAGTCATACCTTTCAGGGGTATTTCAGTTAAGTATAAGGTGATGACCAGACTAAAACGCAGACTGAAAAAAAATATTTACTGTAACAGTACAATATAGAATTGCAGTCACTTTTTCTCAAATAAGTGATTAAAGATTTATAACAATGTTAGTGTGATTTGTGTTCTGCAAGAGAGCATCTTAACTATAAAGGGAAAATATCTGGAAACCTTCAGCAAGATTGCTAAGAGTACTTAATGAGTTAAATGAGGAAAACATTTTTAATGATGTAATTGAAACTTAAAGTAGTTAAAGTTCTTTTTGTTTACCATTGAATGTTCTTGTGGTTTGCAAATTAACTATTTTGAGAATGACCGTCTGTTTTTTCTGCTAAGTAGAGATGCAACAGAGTTTGTTTGCTTACCTTTTTCATGATAACATGATTTTTTAAAAAAATGTAATTAGCTGGAGCATGTTCAGTTATTAAGTATAATTAAGGCCAAGGTTTAGTGGAGAAGAAAAGTAATTTGGACTATTGTAATAGCTTATGATTATAAGTCCATTGTACAATAGGAAGGACTGTGTCACTATACTCGTATGTTATTACAGTCAGTGCTAATTAACAGGTTGCTTCTCATTTGGCACTGACTTTGACATTTCCAACTACACATATGCATGCACATACGTGTGTGCATGTACATCTCATGTACACACACACACACACACACACACACACACACACACACACACACACACACACACACACACACAAACACACATACACACACCCATATACACATACATGTACACACACGTATGTGTACAGACAGACATATGTAGACTTGAACATACCCACATATACATATCATACATGTTACTTATTCTGAGACAAAATTAGGGCTGCACAGAATCAATGGAGTTCAGCTAAATGAACTGTTCAAACTCATCCCAAAAAGTTCTTGAAAATTCAGCATTGTTGTGCTGAAGTACTGATATTTGACTATAAAGACCTAGGTATTTGATTGCTTAAAATTAAAAAAGAAGTCCTTTTGTGAGCCTTAACCCATGCGACCATCCTGCCAATAAAAGACAAGCAAATAAGCACCCATCAGAATTCCACAGCAGACCACAGTTTGTCTTGAATACTCCATAGCAGTATCAGCTTCAGCAGACGGTGGTCATTACCTTAACAACAGTTCAAAAATAATCATAATCCTAACCTTAGCAGAAATCTCAGTATATAAAATTATAGTTAGGGATGGAGTTACTATTATATTCCTCCTTAGCATTCAGGTTGGGTAATTGCAAAAGTAACAGGTGGTTCGTTATAGCTGGAAAAAAATAAAAAAATAAATAAATAAACAGGCTTTCTTGAATGTTTTATCATTCATCATTACAACTTTATTTTCAATAGCAACTTCCTTAACTAAAAAAAAGTCCCTCTTCTATTAATAAAGTGTCATCTTGACAACATAATCAAACAAAATAATATAAACCTCATTGTGGAGCGGTAGGCCTGCCCTGTAATTGAATATTATTTCTTTAAATGTTCAACTTTTAATTTGACAAAATCCATGTTCCAGTTTCAATCATTTTCCTATGTTGGATTTTCAGAATTGGAATGTTAACATCAGCTTTAAAGACATGAATAATCCATAGTGCAGTATGACTGAAGGTAAGGGCTTAAGTCAGCCACAATCATAACTCTTGCTGTAACCTTAGCCTTATCATGGTTTTTGGCATAACAAAGTCTGGCTTTAGCACAAAATATGGGTTTAGGCACCTAGGCAGTGAGACATTTCCCTGTGGTACATTTGACTGGGGACACATGGCTGAAGTGACATTCAGCTCCAGAGAAATATGGCTGTTCTCAAATTCTCTGTGGGCAAAGAGAAGCATACGCTGCCATCAACTGGATAAGGAT
Source organism: Protopterus annectens (assembly GCF_019279795.1). NCBI lineage: Eukaryota > Metazoa > Chordata > Ceratodontiformes > Protopteridae > Protopterus > Protopterus annectens. The sequence goes on along the minus strand of NC_056728.1, from coordinate 889,850,415 downwards.
GAGACTTTGTGTAATTTTGAATACTTACACACACGTGTGTGTCTTAAGTACAGCAGGTTTTGAATTAAGTTTTATCTTTTCGTTGCTCCTTTTTAGATGAACGTTAAACTGCTGACTAGTGCATTTGACACAGTTTCTGGTAGACTGAAAAGTGACGGTATCATCTATGAACTTGTGAGAGAAATAATTGACTGTGTTGTGGAATTCATATATTTTAAGAGAGAAGTTAGTCAGGAAATGGAATGAGGTAGGCATGTTGCTGTGTGTATAGGCAGTAGAGAAACAAAAAGGTATTGAAATTGAAGGTCATAATGATCTGGAAGGTGTATATATTGAAGTATGACCAGAATGGATTGTATATAAATATATATATATATATATATATATATATATATATATATATATATATATATATATAAAACATATATGTATAAGACAAGGGTGGAAATGGTGAAATAGAGTTTCTACATGACCAGCAGGTAGTTATTGAAGCTGTTAAATGGCTGATTTGAGAGATTTAGTTGAGGTTGTAAAATAAACTGAATAGTCTGAGCAACAGCACTTAATCAGAATGGATGATAAGGAAAGAAAGCAACATTTGAGCCTGCATTGTGTTTTGGAAGGTGAGAAAGGTATGGATATGCCAGAATATGTGAAAAATCAAAAGGACTGAGTGAACTGGCATTCTGAAAAGTTTGTTGGGGAGAGTTTATGTGAAATACTTGCCATTTTCAGAAAAATGAATTCAAGTTTGGGAAATGTAAACTAACGCTATTAGAATCTTGGTATGCTATGTAAGGGAAGAGGTATTGTGGGACGTTGTTGCAGCCATGGAGAAAGTTATCAGCGACAGTGATACCTGTAGTTGTAAAAATGAAGTGACACAGACATGCTGCTTGCAATTTGTAGAAACAAAAGAGGAATACAACTAATGAAATTTCAATCTGATGAAGTCTGGTGGATAGAAGCACTTACTCTGGCTTCTGATGTTTTTTATTTCTTATTTTATATAATGTCATATTATGGCTATTTTAATGTTTCTTTGATTTTTCCCAAATTTACTGTTGGTAGTCCTGACAAATATCAGAGATATTATTCAAAGCTGTATATGTACTGCTTAGACATGTGTCTGTTAGCATGTTTTAGCACTTTCTGGATTTATATGACTTCAAAGTGTTAGTTTTTGTAAAAGCTGCTATTTAATTTTACATCATTCATGAGAGTTAACTATTTGAAAATATACATTTTGAGAGCTAATTAGAATGTGGTGAAGTATTAATCATTCTAATAAGGGCTTGGAATAAATATATAACATGAATGGGGGTTTCTCTTACGTACATTTTTGTTATTTCTGATGTAAGACATATGTAGTAGACATGTACTTGGGTGTAACAGGCTTGTAATGGAGTAAAAAGTATATTAGTCTCTGACAAATGTATCTGTTGAAGAAAGTGAAAAGTATTAATTATGTTGGAAAATTTAGGGAGAGTAATCATACAATGCCTCCTTTATTAAATGCCTGCATTTATTAAAGAGTGAATTTTATCTTTCATTGTACAATATACATTTTGTAAAGCATGTTGGAGTTTAAAAAAATGGGAATGTTAAACTAGAGGAAAGGTGAAATGCAAGCTAAACAAAAATAAGAGTATGGACTGATGACAAATGGTAAGAAAACATAAATTTGAGCTAGAGCTAGAATATGTTAAGTAATGACCATTCCAGCAAATAATAATTTGAAGGAAATTTTAATATAGGGAGGTTTCACTGTCTTCCTTTATCTTTTTTAACAAGAATAATGAAGCTGTGTTCATACTCTGATAAAACATTAGAATTTTTTTACTAGATAGCATAAATGTTCAGTTTTGTATAGGGAAATTCTTTCAGGCTACAGTGGATTAGAGAGTAAATTGCTTCGTGTTCATTAAAATGTACAGGATGAAAAGCTGGATATAGAGGCAGAAATCATAATTAATTGGAGGTAAGACAGTTGATGGATATTAATTTTGTATTATGGAGAGGTATAAAAAGTAGAGTACTCGATTAGTAGTATCTTGATGGTAAGATGAACATTTCCGTATATATTTTTTTCTGTATTAAGGATATACTGTTGGAGGTACTTTGTGCTGATAGGCACAGCATAGTGTACAACTATTGTGTAAGAAAATAACTGATGTGTACTGTGAAATGAATCTACTAGTTGTGTCAAATATTCTTTCCTATCTGAAATGTTTAAGTATCTTGGATGGATTTAAGAAATATCTTTAATTAAATAAGCTATGCTAGTTTTACTCATCCCTGTTAGTTATTCAGTTGGGTGGCCAAGGTGTAATTTTTGTAGAAGCAGGTTCATGATAAAGACTGGCAAATAATATAAAAATAACCTCCAAGTGTATTAGAAATTATAGTTTGTATGAAAAGGATGTTTTATATTAATTGTGATATTCTCTCAGGGTTAATCTCTAAATTTGATAAAGATGGAATGACCATGTTTTCTATGATACAGTAGTGGATAAAGAGGATAAATAAGCAGAGACATGTTATATCTTAAGGGAGTGAGCTGCTGGGAAGGTATTTATATTGTCATATCATCATGCTATGGTTATGCATACCCATTCACTGACAAAGAATCTGTGGGAAACAGACTAATTTAAGTGTAACCATAACTCCTAGATGAACGTCAACTAAGGCATAATGTATGCAGTGCATGTAGTGTATAAACAGGTTTGACTGATCAGTTGATAAATCCAGGATCCTCCCTGGATACGAAAAGCACTGAAGTAAAAAATGAAAAGTTCTGTATGGTTATTATGTGTTTCTCTTCATTATAAATGTCAGTAAAATAGTTAGAAGTGTGCTTAGTAAGTACATAATTGTGTTTTTATGCAATAAGTAATGTCAGTATATGGACAGGATGAATGAGATATGGGAATCTATTAAATACAGAATGGAATAATGCTTCAGTAAAAAGCAATCAATGTAAATACATTATAACAACAGCAGTAAAGATGCTTGTTTTAACTGTTTCACTCCAATGGAGGTCTGGAAGTTTGCACTGTAACTTTCAATGGGCGGAGCGTAAGCCTTTTGACAGAATCAAATTATGCCCTCACATTTCAAACAAATTTTCATATCTCTGGAACCATAGTGGTTATGAATTAAGTATAAATGGCAAACTCTTCAGCACAAACTATTTTTATAGTGGTAGTATTCTTTAGGTTCTAGGTCTTAAACTGAATTGTATAATTTGCAGTAAACACAGTAACTGTTATGTTTGTAATATTTTGTAAACAACTTAAAATATCTCAGCAACCACTCAAGTTATACACATACTGTCAGGAGCATTTTATTCATCTAGATGAGAGCTTTCATATGTGGCCAAGGAGTTCTGTCTGTGGCACTTGGTTGTTGAGATATTTAGAAAAATGTGAAAATTATAAGTATATAAATTAATATCATAAAAAAAAACAGTTAGTATCTCTTTACCTGCAAAAGACAGAGATCAAATATTAATGCAGTTGAGTTTACCATTGTGTAATCTTTAAGATGAAATCTTTTAAAAATTTGTACATAGCATGGTTTTGGAATTATTGATGTAAATATGAACAAGCAATATTTGACACCTAGAGGCATCAGTAGGAGGTAACTGCATATGCACCTGGAGGCATCACTCAGCCATAATGAGTTAAAAAGGACTGAAATTACATGTAACCATGTCCTCTAACTTTGTTAGGATTTGTGCTGGAATAAGGGTAACCTTTACTTTGATGTAGGGCCAGACTCATGGAAACAGTGTGAATGAAGGTCATAATTGATTTTACTGTTAACTTCAGCTTCTGGCCTAACTATAGCCCTTTCATGATGTTACTGGATTAATTGTACACTTAATGCAAATCATAGGAGAATGCCTATATAGAGCAAATCAATATCTTGCAACATCTACAAGAAAATCCATTGCAGCAACCAACCTACTCCTATCTCTGCTGTAAACATCACCTATCCTCACTAATTTCAATGATACCCTCAAGTGCAAACTTGATGCATGCCTTAAGCAAGATTCCCCACATATTCATCTCATAAAATCCACAACTGCATAGCCCTAAACGTAAACTGTCTAGAACTCCCAAGTCGACTAACCTACTCTGAACTGCCCACAAACTTATCTACAAGCCTGACCTTCTCTAAAAAGCATATTACTACAATACAGTAACAACAGCACAATATCCAATAACAAATCTCTCCTAGCTGTAAGTAACTCAAAAAACTCTGCCAGAAAGCCACTCTATTCTCACTGTGTCGCAAATCTGTGGAACTCTATCACACTATAGTTAAAGCTTACAGAAAACAGAAAACACTTTAATGGTTTGCTAAAACAACATCTGCAAGACAATTGGCTTTGCTTTTGGTTCACATCCAGATAATTTATGATCCTGAAGAAAATACAAGCTCAACACCTCTGACAAAATGATAGATGCTCTGTACTAAATTCCCATACAATGGTTATTAAACCGTCTCTTCTATTTACTACTGTAAACATTAACTGATTATATTTTCAACTATCCGTTAACTACCTGCTCCTACTTAACCATCGTTGTCCCTCATTGTACCACACCTTACTAATTTAACTGGTTATAAACTTTAATTACCTACTCCTACTTAATCCTCATTCTCCCTCATTGTACCATTAATTACTAATTTAACTGGTTGTATTCCTTATGTACCTACTCCTACTTAATCCTCAGTCTCCCTCATCGTACCATTAATTACTAATTTAACTGGTTGTATTCCTTATGTACCTACTCCTACTTAATCCTCATTCTCCCTCATCGTACCATTAATTACTAATTTAACTGGTTGTATTCCTTATGTACCTACTCCTACTTAATCCTCAGTCTCCCTCATCGTACCATTAATTACTAATTTAACTGGTTGTATTCCTTATGTACCTACTCCTACTTAATCCTCATTCTCCCTCATCGTACCATTAATTACTAATTTAACTGGTTGTATTCCTTATGTACCTACTCCTACTTAATCCTCAGTCTCCCTCATCGTACCATTAATTACTAATTTAACTGGTTGTATTCCTTATGTACCTATTCCTACTTAAGCCTTGCTCTCCCTTATCGCACCACATCTTACTAATTTCAACCCAAATGTCAGTCTTTGTCCCTCCTTGTTTTTCTTTGTATTTGTGACTGCTACAACCTTAACAAATGCACAGGTAATCTTATTTTCTCCTCTTCCTTTAGCCACAAATCGTATGATGCAAGGTTAGCATTAATCATCGGTTACTCTTAATTATGAATGGAAAAGTGCATATGTAACCAAGATGAAAACAGTATATACAATGTGGAAAAGGAAACTATACAGTATAGTGTCTATGTATGTGAATACTGGAGCTTTTCTACCCGGGTTTTCAGTCAAAAAGAGTATCTATCCCATTTGGACTTTCCCAGTTAACAAACATAAATAAATAAATATTCTTGTTTTATGGTACCTCAATGGCCTTACATTCTTACATCTACATATACTGATGATATGTGATAATTACAAACCAGGAAAAGAACAAACAAACCATTGACAAAAAGCTGCCAAAGGAAGAATTGGAAACTCCACTCAAAACCAGTTTAATGAAATAAATAAAGAAATACAAAGTAAATTGAAGTGGTTATCATCCAGTCAAGTGACCGGACGTCTTCAACAAAAGTACAAAACCAAGCACAGCTTTTAAATAGTATACACACTTCCTCCCATGTGATAATCCACCAATGAGTTGTCCCAATGCACAAGCATATTCTTAAAAACACAATACCAGGATTAAAATAAACATAAACATATGCAAGTTTTGTTATATATGTATAAATACATACAGTATTATCTAACAACAGTACCTATTAAAAATAAATGGAAAAACAACAAGTTAATATGCACCCTAAAGGTAAGACTAACAGATAGATATAAATAAATGTATGTATAACTTACTCTACTACCCAGTAGTTTATACATCCTAAAATACTACACTTCAATGGACTATTAAAAACCTTGTAAGCTAATTGTAAAAAATGTTACCTAGTGAGACTTTTCAACTTCAAAAAACATGTAATCGAAATAATTTCATTTAAACCTGGCTGTCTGCAAGAATCTAACCGTAACCGCCACAACAACTATTTTCCATACGGAACAAGTAACAAGTACTACTTGGACCTCAGTGAGTTCTACTAACGAAGATGTATATGGTCCCATAGGGGATGAACAAGTTGGACAAATTCAACAGGTTTTATTGTTTGTTTTAACACACCTTTTAGTCTGGATGCTTACAGTATCAGAAATATTTTGTTAAAGAATTGGAACTTACTGCTGACTGAAAGGGAGGTAGTGAATAAAATAGGTGAATGCCCTAGTATGATTTTTAAAAGGGGTAGGAACATGAAAGCCCTTCTGGAGATGTATAAGCATACTGGAAATAGAACACCAGGTATGTATAAGTGCAAATCCTGTAACTTTTGTAAATACATGTCTTCTGGTCACACTTTTACCATCTGAGATAGGACATATAGAATTGATGGGAGATATAACTGTAACTCAAAATCAGTGATCTATCTAGCCCAGTGCCAAGTATGTCCAGCATTCTATGTTGGTAAAACCGACAGGAAATTGAGAGAAAGGGTGTATGAACACACCTATTATTAGTATTAGTAGAGGTAAAACAGAGAATGTGTTGGCAAGACACTGTACTAGTCACCCATCTCATGTATTTCACTTTAGAGTTATTGAGCAGATTGTACCTGATGTTAAAGGGGGGGGGGGGGCTTTCTCGTTACTGTTGGAAAAACAACATTTGTTATGGCAGTTATCGTTAGATTCTTGCAGACAGTCTGGTTTAAATGAAATTATTTCGATTACATGTATTTTGAAGTTGGTTGAGAAGTCTCACTAGGTAACTTTTTTACAATTAGCTTAAAAGGTTTTTAATAGTCCATTGAAGTGTAGTATTTTAGGATGTATAAACTACTGGGTAGTAGAGTAAGTTATACATACATTTATTTATATCTATCTGTTAGTCTTACCTTTAGGGTGCATATTAACTTGTTGTTTTTCCATTTATTTTTAATAGGTACTGTTGTTAGATAATACTGTATGTATTTATACATATATAACAAATCTTGCATATGTTTATGTTTATTTTAATTCTGGTATTGTGTTTTTAAGAATATGCTTGTGCATTGGCACAACTCATTGGTGGATTATCACATAGAAGGAAGTGTGTATGCTATTTAAAAGCTGTGCTTGGTTTTGTACTTTTGTCTGAAGAAGTCCGGTCACGTGACTGGACGAAAACTGCTTCATTTTACTTTGTATTTCTTCATTTATTTCATTAAAGCAGTTCTGAGTGGAGTTTCCCGTTCTTTCTTTGGCAGCTTTTTGTCAAATTATATGTGATAATTACACAGCTAAAGAAAATATTTTCTTTACATTTAGTTCTCGTGTCCATTTTTCAAATTTTGCATTCTTCTACCCTTATGCTTTCCAAAAAAAATGTTTTGTTTAATTTCAGTCATTAAGTCTAACACAATGGCAATACAATGCTCAACTGAATAAAGGAAAACATGGAGGTGAGGGGAGACTTGCTGCCAAGGAAAAAAATATATTAATGTTGAAGTTTACTGTAAATTATTTCACCAAAGCATTCATTGTATTTGGTGGTGTGGAAAATGCTGTTGATGTAGTGGTATGATTCAAATAACTGTACTTCTGCTACTGTCAGTCCGTTGTCCAAACTTGTATACTGTGCTATGTAATTTATGTTATGTTATGTTATGTTATGTTATGTTATGTTATGTTATGTTATGTTATCCATCTAGTATTTACACAGTTAAGACTGTTGTTGCACTGAAATGTACATCTTGGGTTTTTGAAAGTAACAGGGAACTATCCTTGCCCCATGCAAAGCACCCTGAAATAATCTGCTAGACCATCTTGATTAGGATGATTGTGACAGACACAATGTACCTAACTCTAGTTCAACAACCCACGCAGCAATTTTTAATAACAAAGATGACCAAGCTGTGTTTATGTCAAGTGGTAATAATGTTCTTGGGATGTTAGACTTTGCCTAGGGTGAGCTTCTTGAGTATTGTGTTGTGTTGATGTGTTGGAGGCAGTTACAACTCTGTCACCCAAATCATTATGCTCTATGTACACTTGAAGATGTACTGAAGTCAGACATTTAGGAAAAAGGGCACATGTATCAAATGAAAACTGACAGAATGGAAAAAGAGCTCATGCTATTGTATGGATAGATGGGCTGAAAGCTGCATCAGTGAAGGTTATAGAGAAATAATGCCGTTCAGTGCAACATGTACATGGTTAGTACCAGGAGAAGGTAGTATGCACAAGTGTTACCTAACCTGTATATGCATCACAAAGTCATGACAGTCAAGATTGCATGGCTGTACAGAGGTGCAGTACAAATGCAGAGTACAGTACATGGCAGCAATATGACAGACAGACAGGAACACCAGCAGGTGGAGAAGGAGACCCAAGAGTAATGAAGACAAAAATGTAGTTGCATGTTTCACATGCCTGACTAAGTAGTACACAGCAAATGACTGTAAATTTAGTAAAGGACAATGCCATGTTTTTGGTAGAATTGTGCATTTACTAGGAAGTTGTACTACAGGAACAACATTACCATTAAGCAAATATCAAAACAATTGAAGTAAAATGTATTACTCGTACGAGCATGATGCTGATGCAGGCAGGACAGAGGAAGCACAGAGAAGACAGAGCATTTTCAAGGTCTAAATATGCATACAGCTATCCTTTTTGTGTAGAAATGAAAATAAAAGAAAAGACGGTGAATTTAGAGGTTGACTCTGGGCTCATTGCTCACTAACAGGACTAAACTGAAATTTAGAGCAGAATGCATTAGTTTCAAGTACCCCATGCTGAATTGAAAACTTAAACTAGAGAACCTATATGATGTAAAAGCTACTTGTAAGTAACAGCAGGAAAGATAGTGTTTGATAGTAGTTGAAATGTCAGACTATTCTTGCCAGAAAGAAGTTAGCTGATCAAAATTCATTTAAAGTGAATAAAATCATATACATTCAGAACCTGAGGGTTTAGAAGAGGTGCTTATTAAACATGAGGCTATGTTTAAAGGCGATCTGAGCAGGTTAGCAGCTGTTATTCATGTTTTAGAAGATGCCATGCCATGCCTACATTTGTCAGACACAGTTCAGTTCCTGTTCAGTGCTTGCTATGACAGAAGAGGAAATAAAAAGATTATTTATTCAATGATAGACATCTGTGAGTCCTGTGACATTTTAAGAAGGGACCGCTAGTATGCTACTAGGTGATGCAGCTATTAGCTTATGCAGGGGATTGTAAATTAGCTGTTTACCAAGTAGACTGTTTTTGGAACAGTACCCGCTGGCTGTTGGGGAAAACCATTTGACATTGCTGGTGGTGGTGATGGTGTTGAGGTGCAGGAGCTTCCTTAAGTAGGCATAAATCATGCTCATCAACGAATTGCTTTACGTAATCAGCCTATGAAATACTTGCCTACAAATGCTCATAAAGGAAAGTTACCTAGATAATCAGTCTAAGAAACTCTTGCCTATAAATCCTCATAAAGGAGTGTTACATACAGTCATTCATAACATCCATTATGTTGCCATTTTTCTGACAGGGCCACAGTGTAGAAACATTTGACGAACTTACAGGAAGTGGGAAGAAGATTGAATGATTCAGACCTACATCTTCAGAGGAGCAAATGTGTTTTCTGAAGCAGGAGTACAGTACTTGGGATTTGTAGTAGGTGCACATGGTTTATGATCTGTAGAGGCCTAAGTAAATGCAGTCATTGAGACTTGTGAATGATTCAGGATTAAAGGCTTATTTGGGACTGTGTAGCTATAAGAGCAAGGTCTTAACAAACTACCCAGTGTTGTAAACCCTTTGCATCACATGTTATGCTAAGGTGTCCTGAAGGCATGGGTAAACAGTAAAAGAGCATTTCAAGTTTGTTACACTTATTTATTCAGCAGATAAAACTTTTATCCTGCTCAGTGATGCTTTACTTTATCTATTAATCTGTCTAATCTATATGTCTGTCTTTGTATCTGTCTGTCCATCTATCTCTCCATCTATATGTGTATTTCCATTAAAGGCAGAAGGTTTGCTTTTATACGGAATGCCTAACTATACGGAGTAAACCCTTTGTTGTGTAATGTATGCTGACCCCTTTTAAGAAAATGTATCCAGAACCAGAGAAGGAAAGAATAGTAATAATTTTTGGAATCCAAAGGTTTCATAAATGTCAGCATGTTCATGTTCTCATCATACACTCACATCAAAAATCAGTGATTACTTTAATACAGAAAAACCTGTTTCACAAGTAGGTGCAATACTACAACTATGTTTAGTATTACTGAGGGCAGGTGTGAATGTCTATTGTAATGCTAATTGATTAAGTATGGTACCTATTCCAGAAAAGTCCTTGTACTTGGAAACATCTACTTAATAATTGTTGCTAGATGTGTAGTGCATATGTAATATTAAAAAATTAAACACTGAATGCTGGATGGTATAATTTTAGCATAACTTCATGAGTACATGTGGAAAGGCTTGTCTGTAAATCCTGGATCAAGGTTTGCGCTATACTTTTCTGGAACACTAGCCTTGACAGTCAGAGACGGGTGTGCATTCTTGTCATATTTTCCACAGAAGGTTGCTCTTTACTGCTGAGATTGTTACATACATCAGCTTCATTTTGAAATATCAGAGTGCACAGCTTGTCTGTACCTTATGTATTGTAGTCTGGTATGGGGGTCATATTTGATGTGCTCAGTCTGAGCAAGGTGAGCATTGAATGGAGTGTCATGAATTCATATCAGGATACTGTAAAGGAAGTAAAGAGGTGTGATGAGTGTCAACTATGCAGTAAATGCCCCCTTACAACCATGTGACCAGCCTGAAAATGGACTATATTTGGGTTGTAGTGGTCAGTTTGTTAGAAAATGTAATTGTGATACGTGATCACTTACAGTAGTTGAATGTGCATGCTCAAGCAAGCATTGTGATGATTAGAGACAGCACTTTAGTATTCTTGGCATTCCAAAACTTCCACTTTCTCATAATGTATCTTGTTTCATTAGTGTGGAATTTGCAAAAGTTATGAAGTGATTTTTATTTTGCCACGTCAACTCCCACACCATTTCATGCTTTATCTGGTAGCTTGGCAGAAAAGATTGTACAGACACAGAAGGCAGAATTGAAAGACGAGTCTGTGCAAAGAAAAAATATGACTACAGGTTTATCGCAGGCAGAAAATGCTTACATTGTGAAAGGTGAAGTCCACAACTGACCTAGTTCTACAGATTTGAAAGTAAAAATCCAGAAAAAAGATGGTCTCAGAAACAGACTTTTGATAAAAATACCAACTGCAGAATTTTTGCACATTGAGATGAAATCATTGCCATATGTTGCGATTGTTATCGTAAATGGATAGCTGGAGTAACAACTAGCGTAGAACTATGTGGAATGAGTAAGTAGCTGATCTGTATATGTGGCATCTGTAGGGGGGGGGCATCTTAGTCACTTCAGATTTTCGCGGGCACTGTATTAGTCTGGGAACTTAATAAAAGAGATGGTAGCTACAGCTGTTGTGAAAATTCTGTAACATTTCTTACCAGAGACCATACATGTGGACATTGCAAATGAGGAACCTGGATTTACAGTTTACACTGTTGTAGAAGAAACCAGCCATTGTTTGAAATATTCTTTTACTTGTTGCCGGCATACCTGGATATTCTGTGTATTAAGGGCACACCCCTAGTTGCTAGCTAGTAGGAAACAATTTATGTATGTGTACGTATTTATGTATTTATTTATTTAATTACTGTAGTGGGTAAGAGAGCTGGTCTTAGGACTGTTTTCAGCCAAGACCTGAGCTGCAAGGTATTAGAATGCTTACAGTTTAATATTTCACATTATTTATAGTGCATACATCAAACTTAGCTGTTCATTACAAGTAAGTTACCATGTGACACTGACTTAATTTTTAATATCTTGAGGTAAGTAATATGATTCTAGTTTGCTGAGACAGCCATTATAAAGCTTATTGTCCTATTATTAAGTATGAATGGTGGCATATGCAATGTCAGGGATTCTTCTATAGCTGTCTTCTCATTTGGAGAAGACAGCTTGTCCTTTAAGGTGGCGACAGAATCCCTTTTACATATTACGCTAAAGGTTAGTGCTGACAAAAAAAGCTGCCCAAGTTGTGGCTGCATCCATCTGATGGCCACAGCTCCTACCACGTATGGTGAGATTCTTTCTGAATGTCAGAAAAAAATGAGTCACTGGAAGGATAGGTCACCAAATAGAACACTCCTGTAGTGCTGCAATCCTGTTTTTCAGGACAACTAATAGTTCTGTGGTAAGGCGTCATGGTCAGAGGGATACCATTGTTAATAAATATGTGTTTTTTACACATACCACAATGTGTATGAATTTATCTTGACCATACTACTCAGACATAGTGATGACTCTAAAATCTGTTTAGCATGTTTACCCCTCTTAAAAACAAACTTCTGACTATGACCAAACTTCTGCTGAAACAAATTTAGGAGTATGTCCCAACTTATGCTTTAAGTCATAACTTAGGGAAACCCTCCATTTATTTTTCACAGTATCTTTGATTTTGTTTGCGTCAATGCAGTATGGGAAAAATCATTGTTTGACTTACAATTTTTTCTGGTAATCGTGCTCATGCAATAAACTCAAGTTATATTTCCTGCAATTCGTTTTATATAGAAAAGACTGAAAGACTACTTTATTGTAGTATATATGAAGATGTTTATGATATTAAAAGAAGTTATCACAAAAGTGCCCTTAGTGAGGACACTCAGAATTGGAATGGGGGGACTGGGAGACATGACATGAAAACAGGGACCTTATCTGGCAGTCGTACTAGAATGCCAGCAATCCCCTGATTTCAAGTGCGCTGCAATTGTGAGCAGCAAAGCTAGGAAAAATATAGTCTGTAGAATTTTATTCTTAAATATTTCTGCATGATACATACTTGATTACCGGACTATTTTGTATATATTTTTCCCTGTGATATATGCAGATGATTAGTATGATTTTTTTTAGCTCTGAAGGAGTCTCAAGAGTAATGAAGGAAAGTGTTTACTGTGATTAAATAAACTTCCAGTTTGCAGTTTTGCACATTGACTGGCTTATTTTGTTTTATTCATTTGCCTATTGGATAGTAAAAGGTCTATTAATAAAATGTAGATGCATATTATTTCACTATCTCCAAAGCCATTTTAATGTCTATAAGGACTGCTAGCTCACATTTTTCCTAGGGCAGAGTAAATTGTATATGTTACAGTATAGACAACAGAGTACTGTGGCCTTGTTTGTAGCTAAGCCAAATGCCATTTAATAGACTATAATTATTTGTATGCTCTATACTCTTTGAATGGATTAGGTTTTCAGACAGTTAACTTATAGGACATAGACATTTCTGAGCAGCACACAGTGAGGTAGTTTTAGGTTGTGATATCATAGTGGTATGCTTAAATTGTATAGGTGGAGCTCCTGTTGTTAAGGGCAGATTAAAATGTATGTAAGATATCTTGAAAATGCTGATACAGCAATGTGAATGAAGGAAGATGTAATTAGAGTAACAGTATATGGGTTAGCCTTTCTTGTATTTTTTCTAAATATTGACTGCTAGCATAGGTCTCAACCTCTTAACAGGCCAATGTGGAACACAGAGCCTACCAATGTGTGACAAACCACCAAAATGTGGAACACCCTATTTTCGCACTGCGCAAAAAGCACCATTTCCACAGAGCCTTGACAAATCTGAGTAAAATCATGTAGACATCCAGAATTATTAAGAAACAATAAAAATATTTCTACTATTACTTTAAGTCATTGACAGAATATCAGAATATGAATTAATATAAATTTTCTGAAATAAAAATCTGTTAGGTTCAAAAAGATCCAAAGTTATAGCTCCAGCAACAGTAAGAGTGTTTCTTGACAGTATATGACACAGCAGTACAGGGATAGCAAAATGGCATTGACCACTTTGATGACCGTGCCCTGGCCCAGCAATCAAGGAGCCTCAATCCTCACCACTAACACCAGGGAGGTCATCTCATAGAAGAGAAAAAAGGATAACTAATGCACACAGTAAAGTGCAATTTCCTTAAATGCACACAGAGATCACAGTCAGTTTGGGGATGGTTGCTCCTTTGCTCACCAGGTCCCCAATAAGACTCCCCACTGGCACAGCTAAAGGGTCCAGGTCTCAGCCTAGCTGGGCAAGCTAAAACCTCCAGTACCCTCTCTGTCCAACCAGTGCTTCATGTCCCTGCCAAGTAGCTGACACACCACACACACACACTTTGAGATAAGTATTTATACTACTTCACAGACACTCCTGGGAAAGGCTGACACAGATTCTCTAGCTGTGCCCCTTTACCCAGACTGCACAGTAGTAATAACTGCCACTACCCAGCTAATAATATCAGCTACTAAAAGACCCTTAAAAGGGTGTCCAATTATTACTGTGCAATATTATTATCCAATGGTACTATGACTAACAGTAAAGGCTTACTTTAGAGTAGCCTATTACAGTAACCTCTATAAATATGCAATGTACTCTAGAGCTTATTTCTACACAAACCAGCCACAGGTAGAAGGTTTTAAAAATATTTAATAATAAATAATTAAAACACAAGACAAAACTACTATACCACAGAGATATCTAAGTGTTCAGAGATCACACAGAAACTTAAAATAATACAGTAGGACAGGTGTGATTTCAAAGAAAAATACCTAATTAATCTTTACTAGCTTTAACTATTCCTACAAGAAATCAAAGTGCTAAAATTTACATGTGAGCACAAGGCAGAGTGCTGATAAGTTGGAATGTCCAAAGTCAAAATGCTCTCAGTCTCTTGATAGAAATAGTATTTAAACATTACTAACAAACATGTCTCTAAGGCCCTCCCAAATTACATCATTTTTGACACTTGGGTTTTCCCAGTATTCATATTGCATCATCTTAACACCTGGTCGTGAGTTTTCAGGCCACAAACTGCATTATTTAGCAATCTAACACCTCCTCAGAAACTTACAACAATACAGGGCATTTCACATGTATATTCTAAAAGACACCAGAGCAATAAAGCACATTCCACATTTAAATTCTGGTCATAAACTTTAGACTTAAAACAATGGGAATGAAACCTTCATCCAGCCACACTGGAGCCAAATTCTAACATGAAAGGGTCACAACATGCTTCATTGGGCCAGTAGAGTGTAATGTTGTCACATATTTTGCAGTTCCACATTTCACAGTATTCTTTACACTTAAGAAAAACATGCCTGTATTTTACATTTATTTACAAATACCAGAATTATATATCAAATTCTAAAAACATGCCTGTATTTTACATTTATTTACAAATACCAGAATTATATATCAAATTCTATTTGACTAGGCTGGCAGCCTTTGCCCATCTCTCCCCAATTGTCATATCCCCCCCCCCCCCCGGGAACTCAAGCAAGTTTTTCAAGTGCCCATTGAGAAACATCACTTGAGAGTGTCAGGTCTATTTGAGTGTACCTCACCCCATTCCCTGTCTTGAGAGCCCATCTGCATTAGCATTGCTACTCCCACTGTGATTCTGCATGGACATATCATATGCTTGCAACCCCAGACTCCATGTTAGCAACTTGGCATTTTGCTGACTGGCTCTTTTTAACCATGTTAGAGGGTTGTGATCTGTCATCACAGTGAATTTTCTTCCATACAGATAAGGCTGAAGTTTTTGTAGCGCCCACAATATGGCTAGAAATTCCTTTTCTACCGCTGCATAGCATTCCTCCCTGAGTTGGAGCCTATGACTGAGATAAACCACTGGGTGCTCTTCTCCCTCTGAAGAAATCTGGCTAAGTACAGCCCCACCCCATAGTTTGAAGCATCCACCTGCACAACAAATTCTTTGCTATAATCTGGACTGGCAAACACAGGGGGGTCCTCCCAAAGCTTCCTTAAGGTTCTGAAATGCCTGTTCACATGCTGGGGTCCACACTACCTTATCTGGCCTGTTCTTCCTTGTCAGGTCTGTGAGGGGAGCAGCTATGGTACTATAAATGGGAACAAACTTTCTGTAGTACCCTGCTGTCCCTAAGAATGCCCTCACCTGCTTTTTGGTAACATGTGCAGGCCATGCCTTGAATAGCTTCCACTTTGACAGGTTCTGGCCTTATCTTACCACTCCCCACTCTATGTCCTAGGTAGGCGACCTCTGCCATTCCCACCTGACAATTGCTCGGCTTAATGGTCATCCCTGCCCTCTGTAGTCTGCCCAGCACCTCCCTGACACGATGAAGGTGCTTTTGCCAGGAATGGCTGTAGATAGCAATATCATCCATGTAAGCAAGGGCAAACCCTCCTGCTCCTGCTAAGATATGATCTACCAACCTTTGAAAAGTCGCTGGGGCATTCTTCATCCCAAAGGGTATCTTTGTGAACTCATACAAGCCAAAAGGAGTCAAAAAGGCTGACTTCTCTCTAGCACTGGGAGTCAACGGTACCTGCCAGTAACCCTTGGTAAGATCAATGGTTGTAAGATAGCCCCACCCAACTGCTCTAGGGCCTCATCTGTCCTAGGCATGGGGTAAGCATCTGACTCTGTGTGACTATTTAATTTCCTGTAATCCACACAGAACATTTTGCTGCCATCCTTCTTTGACACCAACACCACTGATGATGCCCAGGGACTGTTGGACCCTTGAATCACCCCTAGTTCCAACATCTCCTGTACCTCCTCCCTCAGAGTCTGTTTGACTCTCTCAGGCACCCTACAAAGGGCCTGCCTGATGGGGTCCTGTATCCACCTGGTGCTGCAGCAGGTGAGTGCTCCCTGGTTTCCCGGTGAACATGCCCCCAAACTCCTGCAACACTGCTCGGATTTCTCAAACCTGGGTAGGAGATAGCTGCTGGGACATTGCTACACTTCCACCAAGGTGTCAGCCCGAGTCTCACTGAGGAGATCAGTCACAAGATCTATCTCAGAATCTTCCTGCAATCCACTGCAAATGCTCAGCACAAGGGCCTCCCTATCCTGGTAAGGTTTCATCATGTTAACATGGTACAATTTGTGCCCCTGCCATCTGCCTAGCAGTTCCACCATGTAGTTAACATCACTAACCTTTCTTACCACCTTGTAGGCTCCCTGCCAAGCTGCTTGCAGCTTGTTGTGTCTGACAGGAATGAGAACCATTACCTGCTGCCTCACAGCATATTCCCTAGCTCGAGCATTCCTGTCATACCACACCTTTTTCTGTTGTTGGGCTTCTGCCAGGTTCTCCTGGGCCAGGCCCATGAGTTCCCTGAGCCTTGTCCTGAGTTTCAGGACATATGGTACAACAGACTCCTTGTGAAACTCACACACCCTACCACTCATCTAAAATTAAATCTAGAGGTCCCCTCACCCTATGCCCATACAGTAACTCAAAGGGTGAAAAACCTGTGGATTCCTGGGGAACCTCTCTGTAAGCAAACAACAGATGGGGCAAATATTTGTCCCACTCCCTCTTAAAGTGATCTGCAAATGCCCATAGCATGGACTTGATTGTAGAGTTTAACCTCTCAACAAGACCATTAGTCTTCATGTGCTTCACCCCACAGCACTTCCACAGACAAGCTAGCAGGTCTGACATAAAATTGGTACCTCTGTCAGACAGTATTTTCTTTGGGAAACCTACTCTGCTGAAAATCTCTAGCAAAGCATTTGCCACCTTCTCTGCCTCAATGGAGGACAAAGCCACTGTCTCAGGGTATTGTGTAGCATAATCTACAATCACTAGGATATACATTTTCCCTGTGGAACATGGGGTACTCAGAGGACCCACAATATCCATAGCTATTCTCTGAAATGGCTCCTTAATCACAGGCAAAGGCATCAAAGGAGCTCTCACCTTGTCTCCTGCCTTGCCTACCTTTTGACACTGCTCACAGGTCCTGCAGTACCCTAATACATCTCTGGAAATTCCAGGCCAATAGAAGTTTTGCATAATACACCTCTTTGTACGTTTTATGCCCATATGACCTGTAAATGGAATATCATGGGCTATGGCTAGAAGCACCAGACAGTAAGCTCTAGGCACTACCAACTGCTGCACTCTCTCACCTCCTAGCCCTCCCTCAGGGGTCCACTCTCTGTACAATAACCCTTGTTCCAGTATACAGATTCTCCCTTTCCTTGAGAAACAAGTGCCTCCCTAGCTACCTGCCTCAGGCCTTGCAATGTAGGGTCTGAGAGCTGAGCCTGTCTCAAGTCTCTCCTTGTAACCCTTCCCAGCTCCCCTTCCACGGGACGTCTGGCATCCTCTGACAGCGGTGCCTCACTGTCAGCCTGGGTACTACTACACACCTCTACCTTTGCAATTACCCTGTCCAAGGGAACATCAGTACCCACAAGCAGCTGTGGCTCACATTCAGTCTCACTGCTACAGAGCAATTCCTTCCCTGAAGTAACCACCTCAGCAGTCCTGGCTGCAAGTATGCAGTCTGTCTGGGTCTCCCCCAGGCTACCAAAGCCACATGCTTGTCTCCTAGCCTCACTGCATGTAACTGCACAAGTACATAGTACTGCCTCATCCAAATCCTTCCCTCTCAGGACATCTGCAGGATGGTAGTTCCATACCACTGTTGTCTCAAGACAACCTACTATTGGCATTTTGTCTTTACCAAGAATAACAACTGAAAAACTAAATCCAACAGTCCACAGTAGAACAGAGTATTTTAAACGTAAAACAGTTTAATTAAAACTTGAAACACTTTTCGACACTTAAAATATGGTGACTTCTTCAGAAATACAAGCCAAGTTAGTGCAACACTTTTAAATTACACAACACGGCACATGATAAAATGAACCAATCAATGGAGTACTCCATTTAAAGAGATAAACATATTAATAACAATGTGTCACATTAGTAAAAATCTTAAAGAATATAGCACTCATTGCAAGCTACTACAAGTAGTCAAGTGAGCACTTATTTATAAAATGAGTGTGGAAACACTTACTGTTTATTTATAAAAAATATGTTTGTAAAAATCCGTAAATTAATACTCGTATTGTATTTAAAAACCAGCTAATATGGAAAAATCAACATTATACTTATGAAATGCTTGGATTTATTCAAACAAAAACATCACCTAGTTAGAATTTTTAATTTTAACAAACAAGAGATGTTACAAGCCTCATTTAAACCAGGATGTGAGAAAGCATTTAAATGCAATTGCCATTCTAACTCACGCTCTTCTAAGAGCAATGGCGAAGGACCTCCTCTAATGTCAGGCAACACTTGATCAATAGCTTTAAAACAAAACTTATGACTTCCACATGAATTAGAGTGCCTAGCTAGTGCATTCTCAAATTTATTTTTATCTATGGCATAAATATACTCATAGATTCTTTCCCGGAATCTGCAGGATGGTAGTCCCATACCCCTGTTGTCTCAAGACAACCTACTATTGGCATTTTGTCTTTACCACTTACTGGCTCCCTCACCTTTGGTTCCCCCCTTGCCTCCATGGACATCTGTATGCCACATGGCCCCACTGGTTGCATTCAAAACATTTAACCCTAGCTCCTGGACGTATACCTGGACTAGTGGCTTCCCCTGCTTCTGGCGTATTCTATTGGGGTAGTCTCTGCTGCCCACCATGGGTTCCTTTAGTCCCATGAGCAGTATTGGGGGTCACTTTCCTGAACAGGGATGCCCTGCTTGCTAGGTATAGGTCTCCCTTCTTCTCCAACTCCTCTGAAGTAGCACACTGTCTATCAGCTAACCAGATCCTAATGTCCTCAGGCAAAGTGCTAAGGGCTTGTTCCCTTACCAAAAGATCTGCTAGCCCTTCAAAAGTGGTGACCTGATATCCACTCACCCAGCTATGAAAATAAGTGCTCAGTTCAGCAACATATTCACATGCATTTTCATCTGACATGCATCTATGCTCACAAAACCTTTTCCTATACATTTCAGGTGTTAGCTTAAAACATTCCAACAAGTGTCTTTTTATAGCAGTATAATCAAAACAGTCAGTGTCATGCATTTTTGCTAAAGATGTTACAGCTTTACCATGGAGTAAGGGGGTCAGGAACTGTACCCAGAGCCCTTGGTCAACTTCATACTGTTTACATACCCGCTCAAACATATGAATAAAGCTATCAAAATTATCCGCCTCTTTAAATTGTGGAAGAAATTTACTGACCTTTTGTGCTTCTGGGGTCTGGTTACTCCCTTCCCCATTACCTCCATGACTCTGGCGAAGAGTCAGCATTTCCCTTTCATGCCTCCTCTGCCATTCATTTTCCTCAGCTTGTAGACTCCTCATTTTCTAGACTGCTTCTAGTTCCATACGCCTGACCTCCCACTCAAGTCTCTTTAGCTCCAGCTAGATTTTTAAGTGAACTGCAGAAAGGTTGAGCTGTCCATTCTCCGAGGATATTGTATCTCCACTGTCAGTCTGATTGTCCTCCAGGCTGCTGTTTTCTGATGCAGCTATACCCAAGGCTGCAATCAGGTCTGCTTTAGTCAGGTTTCCATGCAACAGTCCCCTAGCCTGGCACATCTCCACCAGCTGACTTCTTGTCAGCTTTCCGTACACTTCTGCTGACATGCTGTCTGCTCACCGTGACTAACACTAAGCTAACAAAAGAAATAAAACAATTGTGATCTGAACTCTAAGTATACACTGCGTGGCTGTTTTAGAGTACAAAACACTTTTAGAGATCACTGTACATAAGCTACAGGAATTTGCTCTACCCACACCACTACAAGCCAATTAGTGTGTGAAGTAGATCTCACCACTGCCAAACATTTGAGATGACTGTGCCCTGGCCCAGCAATCAAGGAGCCTCAATCCTTACCACTAACACCAGGGAGGTCATCTCATAGAAGAGAAAAAAGGATAACTAATACACACAGTAAAGTACAATTTCCCTTAAGTGAACACAGAGATCACAGTCAGTCTGGGGCTGGTTGCTCCTTTGCTCACCAGGTCCCTAGTAAGACTCCCCACTGGCACAGCTGTAGAGTCCAGGTCTCAGCCTAGCTGGGCAAGTTAAAAACTCCAGTACCTTCTCTGTCCAACCAATGCTTCGTGTCCCTGCCAAGTAGCTGACACACCACACACACACTTTGAGATAAGTATTTATACTACTTCACAGACACTCCTAGGAAAGACTGACACAGATTCTCCAGCTGTGCTCCTTTACCCAGACTATATGGTAGTAATTACTACCACCACCCAACTAATAATATCAGCTACTAAAAGGCCCTTAAAAGGGTGTCCAATTATTACTGTGCAATATTATTATCCAATGGTAGCATGACCAACAGTCAAGGCCTACTTTTAGAGTGGCCTATTACAATAACCTCTATAAATATGCAATGTACTCTAGAACTTATATCTACACAAACCAGCCACAGGTAGAAGGTTTTAAAAATATTTAATAATAAATAATTAAAACACAAGCCAAAACTACTACACCACAGAGATATTTAAGAGTTCAGAGATCACACAGAAACTTAAAATAATACAGTAGGACAGGTGTGATTTCAAACAAAAATACCTAATTAATCTTTACTAGCTTTAACTATTCCTACAAAAAATCACAGTGCTAAAACCTACATGTGAGCACAAGGCAGAGTGCTGATAAGTTGGATGTCCAAAGTCAAAATGCTCTCAGTCTCTTGTGAGAAATAGTATTTAAACCTTACTAACAAACATGCCTCTAAGGCCCTCCCAAATTACATCATTTTTGACACTTGGGTTTTCCCAGTATTCATATTGCATCATCTTAATACCTGGTCTGAGTTCTCAGGCCACAAACTGCATTATTTAACAATCTAACACTTCCTCAGAAACTTACAACAATACAGGGCATTTCACATGTATATTCTAAAAGAAACCAGAGCAGTAAAGTACATTCCACATCTAAATTCTGGTCATAAAGTTTAGCCTTAAAACAATGGGCATGAAACCTTCATCCAGCCACACTGAAGCCGAATTCTAACATGAAAGGGTCACAACATGCTTCACTGGGCCAGTAGAGTGCAATGTTGTCACATATTTTGCAGTTCCACATTTCATAGTATTCTTTACACTCAAGAAAAACATGCCTGTATTTTACATTTATTTACAAATGCCAGAATTATATATCAAATTCTGTTTGACTAGGCTGCCAGCCTTCGCCCATCTCTCCCTAATTGTCACAACCACCACTCAGTCTGCCATGATAAACTGGATGTTTATGTTGGTATAGTACAAGTGCCCTCAGTTAAGTGGGTGCACGTTTTGCGGTAAAGTGTTAAATATTTGTGAGCAGTGTAATGTAGACAACCACATGATCATGATAAAGATTTTCTTACAAAAATGTTAATAACACTAAATATATTTTTATTAAAAAGTTATTTATTGTTGTCATCGTAGCCTAGTATTTTTGGGTGGGAGTAACGGGATCTGGTCTCGGTTCTGGCTTTTGGTTTCACAGCATCTATACTAACAAGGATGATGCTTAGATTTTTGTTAGGTACAAAGCATGTATGCATCCTTCAGTGTTCTATCTTCACAACAATGATCGCTCTTACTTTTTGTGCCCTGCGATACCTTTTTTTGAAGGTATTGCAGTTGCATGGAAAGTAGTAGCGGAACAGCAAATGCTGAATTCTCCTCAAGTAGCTTCCTTTACTTAGAAGCATTGACTTGATTGGCTCGTATACCACAATGCCAATTGGCAGTAATTGTGTTATGGAAGCCAATCAAAAATGGAAAAGTGGAGCCAGCACTGTTCAATGCGGAACAGTGGAACAGAGGGCTAAGATAATGTTAAATGCGGAGTATTCCGCACAGTCCAGAGTACTTGGCTGCTCAGACTGCTAGCTTTGGAAGAGAGTCTTGAAGTAGAAGGTGGGGTAACATTCTGGTGGGGAGGAGTTTGCAAGTGTTACATTTAAATGGAAAGCTATATGGAAACTTGAGTTAATATCTTCAGTAAAATCCCTCTGTACTGATTAGAGTCAGTGAAGTTGCTAATGCTGTGGGATGGGCTAAATCCATGTTAGCATTACCCTTAGTGAACTTCTAAAATATCTCTGACAGAGATGATAGCAGGATTTGTATGCCTCATTAAGTAGGAGATTTTTACTTTGTTTGTTTTTAATTGGAAAACTTTGCAAAGGGAAAGGAAGATACAGTGCCCCTTGTGGATTTTCTTGTGGATTTACCTTATCACTCCCTTTCAGTAACCTCTCTACATCTAACCTCTCTCCATCATTCTTCTACCTCTTCCTCCCACTGCCCGTTATCCCCTCTCCCCATACAGTCTGAACACACCACTTCCTTCTCACAAATTTCAGCCAGCCTTTACAACACAAGCATATTATTATGAACCAGAGTAAAAATCCTCCCCACCATCACCACAAAAATAATATTTTCTCTCTAAAGTATTCAATCAAAGTAAAATGAAAACTAGAACACACTACTCTCCCATATGCTGTAACAAATCTATTGCAATCTATCGCAATGCTGAGACATACATCCCAACCCGGGTCCCATCTCATCTCCTCTGCAACTCCCCAACTCCCATAAATCAAAAACGTCACTACAATTAACCTACAAGGCATCAGAAATAAAAATAAAATACCTGACTTCCATGCATGGATAGCCCACAACAAACCCGATATTATTGCCACAACTGAAATGGTTAAAACCCTATGTTATGGACACAGAATTCCTTCCCCCAGAGTTTGCCTGTCTTAGGGCCAACAGACCCCTAAAAAAAGCTGGAAGCATCTCTCTAATATGCCCCATGTTCTTCACTATTGTCCCATATACAAAACCCATCCCACAGTTCTCCACAGCTGAACTTCTAGTTTCTTTCCTTAAAATGAATAATTGCAAAAACCTCTGTGTGATAGTCATTTACATTCCCCCAGGCAGTAACATCCCCAGTTCCTGAGGAAATCCTTGCCGGGGCATCTACTAACATAAAAAGTGAGACTGTCATACTGGGAGACATAAATATCAACTTAAACTGGCTGGACATATCCCCACACCACTCTAACTGCAATATCAATCTATACAAGTTCACCCAGCTAGTTAATAGCATAACCAGGCCTAATAGAATTAATACTAATGGCTCAATCTTAGACTGGATTTTAGTGTTCGACCCAACTAAGATCACATCCACTGGTACACTGTCCACTAGTATAAGTGACCACTTACCGGCCTTTATGCAATGTGAGTATACCACAACAATTAATAAACAGCAGTACTGAGTTACCAGAGATTAATCCCAGTTCTGTCCATCTAGCTTTAACCAAAGGATGCTTAGCATAAACCCGGATGCACTAATATCACTTCCCCTTAATGAGGCAGTTGAGTTCTTCAACTCAGCCTTCCTCAGCATACTAAACAATTTCGTTCCCCTTAGACAAAAAAGAGTAAAGACCAGCCATGCCAGTTGGCTAACAAGATCCACTAAGGATCTCATGAAATGCAGAGACAAATCATGGAAAATCTGGCAAACAAAACCCAAAAACCCATCTGACTTCGCCCAATACAAACAGATCCAAAACCAGGTTAAGCAGCTAGTACTACAAAACAAAAAAGAACACTACCTTACATTACAAAATGAACACAAGCAAAACCCAAAGAAATTCTGGAGCTCTCTCACCTCTTTATTAAACCCAGGGTCTAGTAATAATCGTTGCCCAGACCCAAATAAAACACCCACTGAAATTGCTGCAACCTTCAACTTCTATTTCATAGATACTATAGCCAATCGAACCACTACCTTTCCCAAGAACAACTTATCCAATAGAGACCTCTACACCCACTATTCCCAACTTTACTCTGTCACCTATACCCACCTTGACTATTAAAAAATAGCTTCCACAACTCAAACCATGCACAAATGCCCTGGACAATATACCTGACAAAACCTGCAAATCTCAACCAAATCAATCCCTTACCCTATCAGCACACTTCTCAACAGATCTATTCAAGAATCCTATATGCCCATCATCTGGAAAAAAGCTTATATCCTCCCTCTACACAAAGAGGGCCCCAACATAGACACCACCAACTTCTGCCCCTTTGCTGTACTATCACCATTCTCTAAGATTCTGGAAAAA
The DNA here is from genome assembly GCF_019279795.1 of Protopterus annectens. Lineage (NCBI taxonomy): Eukaryota > Metazoa > Chordata > Ceratodontiformes > Protopteridae > Protopterus > Protopterus annectens. The sequence goes on along the minus strand of NC_056728.1, from coordinate 889,825,170 downwards.
TTTATTCATTCTCAACTTTTTCACCTTCTGACTCACAATCTCATCCTCAACCCCACCCAACACAGATTTAGGCCATGGCATAGTACCACCACTGCCCTCATATCCTTCATGGACACTGTCAACCAAGCTCGTGATGCTGGTAAAATCATATCTTCACTATTTATTGATCTTTCTAAAGCTTTCAATACTATATCCCACTATGTCCATCTATCAAAGCTCTCTAACATAGGTACCTCACCTCAAACTCTAAACTGATTCACTAATTACCTCACTAACAGGCAACATTAAACTAAATGGCAGAACTCTTACTCCCCTTTCCTAAACACCACCACTGGTGTTCCTCAAGGCTCCATTTTAGGCCCACTTCTGTTTAGCATATTTATCAATAGCTTCCACACCGCAGTCTCTCAAGGCTCAGTCATCCAGTACGTACATGACTCCACTATCATCTGCACTGCAAACAACTCCTCAGAACTACACCAACTCACCCAAAATACCCTCGCCTCCACTTAATTTGATGTCTAATAATCGCCTTGCCCTGAACTCCAACAAAATCAAATTAGTAATCTTTGCCACCAAAAATTCCACATCCCTACAAAAAGAGAACTTCACCATTCAATCCCTACATGGTATCACCATCAACATTGTACCTAGCACAAAACTCCTAGGTGTCATTATAGGCTAAAATCTCACATTCCACCTGCACATTCAGTCCAGTGTCAAAAAGACACATCAAAAGCTTGGCGCACTCTACCGACAGAAACATCTACTCAGTGCATCAGCCAGACTTTTCCTTGCCTCTTCTTTTCTATTACCCTCTCTATTATACGGTCCCCCCTCCTCACAAACATTCAGTCCTCTCTAAAGTCCAAACTAGACTCATGCTACAACAAAATTGCTAAGTTTGTAATTAATGCCTCCTACTCATCCCACCACTGCTTATCATTATACAACCTAAAATGGCTTGAACTCCCCAACTATCTCACCTTTATCCAACTAACTACAGCTCACAAACTCATTCATAATCCATCCATGTGCCCTACTCTATCTTGTATACTTACTTTATTCCATCCTAAAAGACCACTCCAATCCAACAACCAACTGCTCATAAATGTAGAAAAACTCAAACATTCTGCTGGCCAGATGCTTTACTCCTTTACCACTTTACCATCACAAAACTTTGGAACCCCCCCCCCCAACACTTAGATCCACCTGCTGAGTAACCCTCTTCAAGACATCTCTGAAACAATGCCTCACCTCATCTTGGCTGTGCACATGTGCTTGCAACAGGTCTCATATAACCTAAATTCAACCATCACAGCTATTCTCACCCCCACTCTACTACTCTGGCATCCTCCTTTCACATCTACCTGTCTTTTTACTTACTCCACCTCTCCATTCTGTCCACTTCCCTCTTCTACTAACCCTCATTGTCCTACCATTGATCCCTCCTGTCTACTTCCTTCTCTTCCTAACCCTTATAGACCTACCATTGAACTAGGCAAGACATTAAGGTACTCTTGCAGCCTACCTTAATATCATACCACCACTTATATCTGCAACAATATTCATTGACTTTGCTAAATCCTGCAACAGGTCTCATATAGCCTGTCACTCAGCTATTACACCTCCTAAATGTTTGAAAAGTTCAAGTACCTAGTCTCTAATTAATTCCCATATCTGCTTTGCACCCACTGCATGATGAAGAGTCCTATATAAATTTTGCTAGCTGAAAACTACTCATATGGAATGTTCTCATGTATATACTCTGTATTGCTTGTATAATATCTTTGATTTGAGAATGATTACTTATGTACTGTTTTTTTCACCAATTGTATAAGCTGCCAGTAATATGTACTAAGTGTCTTTATTGATGTAAATTCTGTATTGTATGTGAAATGTCTTATATGTGGAGCTTTTCTTCCCAGGACTCCACTGAAAATGGGCACTTCTGGCCCAGCTGGACCATCCCAGTAAACAAATGCAAATAACGAACTAAATAAATAAATAAATACATTTTCTCTTATTTTGCATTTCGGGCAGGGCTTCTCCCTTAAATATAACCCTTTATATATCAATGGCAATGTAAGGGTAACATTTTCCTTTTATTCTTTTTCTGGCAGAAGGGAATGTTTTTGTATCCCTTATTGAGAATATAATGATGCCAGGTAGTGCTAGCTGTGCTAAGGGGAGTAGGGCAGTGCATGTGTAATATACACCAGCATAGCTAGCTGGTGATTTGTAAAGTATTATAAATAATTTTAGTATCAAATTAGTTTGAACAGATGCTTGTGTTAAAAATGCATTTTTAAAGCTGCTTATGTTAAAAATGTATCAACATGTATGTCATGCTGTAGTGTAGTAACTGCTAAAATGTATATATTTTAATAGAGAATACTGGAAGGGAAATGGTTAAGCTCAGCCCAGCTAACCTTAAGAAAAATAGCCTGAAATTAAATGACTTGGAGTAGGCCATAAAGATTCTGTCTCACAAGTCTGAATGCAGCCAGAGATGCAATGTCTATGAAAAGGCTTTCTGCAGGAAGGGTAAAAGTCTTTGAACTGTTTTATAGCTTCCACATGTTATATCAAGCCTTCAGCTAGAGTTCTATGTTTGTATTGTGACACATCTATGCCAAATCCTGGTTCAGAATTTAGTGAAGAGGTAGTGTGGGAACCACAGAGTAAGGTGATCAGATGTGTTGTCATCCTGTTGCCAGCAATGAAATTGTTTTTAGCTACTAGTGAGAGATGTGATAGTGGCAGTCAGCACTTTATTATTGGACCGGATGCAAGACATACCCAATCTTGCCTTGTAACCAAGGAATAGTAATTTTTCAGTCAGTTAGGAAAACATAGTAAAATTAGCTAAATGTCTTTCCATCTGTGCTGTTTTTTTTTTTGTATTACCTGTGAATTGAAACTTTGGTGCTTATGTTCAGTATTGTCTTATTTATTTTTTAATAAATATATTTAAACCTTTCTTTGTGGCTGGTCTTTTAGAAAAATATTTTAACCTTTGAGAACACTTGCATTTATTTAGTGGGACTGTGGCTTCACATTCCTGAAAGTCTTGCTATTTGGTTAACACTACCATTCATATAAGTTGCACTTTCACTAACTGTAATTGGGTACCCTGGTAAGAGCCTTAGAGTAGCTGGCTTTGGAGTGTTCTGGTGGCAGTATCTACCTTAGTGTCTGGGTGGAGGTGGTATAATGGGTAAATCTGTGCCAGCCTTTCCAAGGTGTGTGTGTGTGTGTGTGTGTGTGTGTGTGTGTGTGTGTGTGTGTGTGTGTGTGTGAAAATCAAATCTCAGAGAGTGTGTGTCACCTACTTGGAACAGGGATACAGGACACTGCTTTCACACGCATCTATATCATATTATTGAAGATGTAAAATGTCGAATGCTCAAAAGAGCGAACATTTTGAAACTTGAACTCTGTATTGTGGGGGGCTGTGCCCCCCATACCCCCTGCTAAATATATATTCCAACTCTGAGATCACACTACAGTGAGGAAAGGAAATATCCCAGTCTTCACTCTACTGCAATCTCAAAAACGGAACTTCGAGTTTTTGGCACTTTCGCTATTTTTACGTTTGACATTTTGAATTTGCGATAACGTGATATAGATCCTTTCACACAGATGGTGGTGGAGGACTTGCCTTGGAACACCAGGCTGAGGACTCAACTCTAAGGTTGTCAGTGTGGAGTCTTATTTAGACCCTGGAGAGGAAGTCCAGCCCCAGGACTGGAGTGTGCATTCCCTGTGTGGTCTTAAGGGAAACTACTTGGTGCAGAGAGCTGCATCTGAAAATACTGTGTGTGTGTGTGTGTGTGTGTGTGTGTGTGTGTGTGTGTGTGTGTGTGTGTGTGTGTGTGTGTCTATTTTTTTTTTCAGTGAATGTTCCGCACCTGTGACAGTGGTAAGGATTGAGGCTCCTTGATCACTAGCCCAGAGAAGGTACGTCACAGAGAGCATTACTAAGGAGAATATTTCTGTGCCTTAGATGGTCATTTCAGCTGATACAGCAGGGCCCTTCCTACTGAGTTGCACTCTGCATGGAGTTAGTCTTGTTTACAGTTTGATATAGTCCTTGCTGCACTTAATGTGGAGATCATTTTTGTGGTTTTAAAGATGAATATTTAATAACATGAAATAGTGGTAACTAAGCATATTTGGCATTCTGCTAACTATTTTACGTGTATGTGGGATATTTTCTAAATGTTGAGTCTAAGACTGTGGTCCTTCCAGTCTTTGGATTCGATCTGTACCTGTTAATGTAGCTTTTGTTAGGTTTTTCAAGGTAAAATCTAGTTAAATAAGGATAGTACTGAAGTCCACAGTTAAGTCCAGGTTTAGTTTTTGACTTCTGTTTAAAATGTTTTTGTACATGTTGGTGAGGGCATATGCATACTCCTGCTAGGTTTCGCTTTGTATGTATGCCTAGGAGGAAACACAGTGTTAGCCAGTTTAAGCTATTACTGCACATTGATGGCCAATTATTTGTTTTTAGTATTTGAAAGCAAAACTGTTTTTTAAGTAACAAAAGAACACCTCTGTGACATAGGGAAATACTGCTAGTCCAACTACCTGGAATTTTGTAAATAATTATATGTATTAGAACGGTATGTTAAACTGCTGATACAAAAGTGTGTGTTGAACAGGGTTTGTACGGAACTGAACTTCAAAGATATACCCACAGTGTACCCTACTGGAACATAGAAGATTAACTCAAAAAACCTAAGAGTAGTTGTGGTTAAGTTACTTTATAGCTGGGCCATAAACAAGAGATGTTATCTGTCAGTTTCAGTGCAGAAGCAGACACAAGGTCTTGAGCTAGAAGTTTTTTGCATTGTCTTGAAAGAGAAATAATTACTAGGTTTAAAATGTAAAAGTGTTTTATTGTTTTAAAACTTCCAAGATCTGCAAACATCTGAGAGATGTGCATTTTTCACAAGATATCAAATGCTAGAATGTGGGATTTAGCCTGGGAACTGAAGTCAGATGACAATAAAAATGATGGCATCCAAGCTAACCCAGCAGTAATATTTGATATTAATGGCTGGAACTACCTTATAGTCTGGGCAGAAGGGGGCATAGCTAGTAGACCTGTGCCAGCCTTCCCCAGGTGTGTGTGTGTGTGTGTGTGTGTGTGTGTGTGTGTGTGTGTGTGTGTGTGTGTGTGTGTGTGTGTGTGTGTATGTGTGTGTATTTGTATATAAATCATATCTCAAAGTGTGTGTGTCAGCTACTTGGGCATGGACATCAAGCAGTGGTTGGACAGAGAGGGTGCTGGAGGTTTCCGCTTGGCCACTCAGCTGTGATCTCATCCCTATAGTTGTGGTAGTGGGGAGTCTTATTGGGGATCTGGAGAAAGAGGGAGAAACCATCCCAAAACTGACTGTTGTCTCTGTGTGCTCTTAAAGGAAATTGTACTTGTGTGTACTTGTCATCCTCCCATTGTGTACTTCCCCCACTGTTGATCCTTAATTACTGGGCCAGGGCAGGGTATGTTACATATTAATTGGTTGGCAGTGGTGGGGTAGCCACATTATATATTAATTGGCTTGTAGTGATCTGGATAGTGAATTCCTGTAGCCTGTGTACAGTGGTAAATGAAGATGGTTGTACTCTCAATCAGCCATGCAGTGTACATTCAGACTTTCATATCAAAATTGTTTTATTTATTTTTTGTTAACTTAATTAGTCAGGGAGAGCAGGCAAGCATGTCACCATAGGAGTATGGGAAGCTGACAAAGAGCCAGTTGGCTGAGATGTGCCAGAATAAAGGACTGGTGCATGCCTACCTGACTAAGGCAGAAATGATTATAGCTTTGGGCACAGCTGCATCACAGACCAGCAGTCAGGAGACAACCAGGCTGGCCTTGGAGATGGATAACTCTCAGAAAATGGACAGCTTAACCTTTCCATAGAGGACTTAAAAATCTGTCTGGAGTTGAAGAGTTTGAGCCTGAGGCCAAGCTTTTGGAAATAGAAGCAGCAGAGAGACTGAGATGTCTAGAGGCTGAGGAAAATGAGAAACTGCAACATCTGGAGGCTAAGGAAAATGAGAAACTGAGATGACTGGAGGCTGAGGAAAATGAGGAAACTGCGATGCCTAGAAGCTGAGGAGAATGAGAGGCAGAGGCAACATGAAAAGGAGATGCTGACTCTTCTCCAGAGTCATGGAAGCAATGGGGAAGGGAGTAACTGAACCCCAGAAGCAACAAAGGTCAGTAAATTTCTTACACAATTTGCAGAGGGGGTAATTTTGATAGTTTCATTCATATGTTTGAAAGGGTATGTAAATAGTATAATGTTGACCAAGGGCTCTGGTTACAGTTCCTGACCCCCTTACTCCATGGTAAAGATATAACTGCTATTTTTAAATTGTCTGATGCTGATTGCATAAATTATCATACAGTCAAGAATTGTTTGTTAGAATGTTTTAAGTTAACACCTGAAGCTTATAGGAAAAAGTTTTGTGAGCACAGATGCAAGGCAGATGAAAGTGTGTGTGAATTTGTTGCTGGACTAAGCACTTATTTTCATGGGTGGGTGACTGGATGTCAGATCACCACTTTTGAAGGGCTGGCAGACCTTTTGGTGAGGAAACAAGCCTTTAGCACTTTGCCTGAGGACATGAGAATCTTGTTAGCTGATACACAATGTAGTACTGCAGATGAGTTGGGGAAGAAGGGAGACCTATACCTAGCAAGCACAGCATCACTGCACAGGAAAGGGACAACCAGTGCTGCTCATGGGTCTAAGGGATCCCATGGTGGGCAGCCCAGACTAACCCAACAGAGTCCACCAGTAGCAGTGGAAGCCACTAACCCAGGTACATGTCCAGGACCAAGGGTTAAATGTTTTAAACACAACCAGTGGGGCCATGTAGCATATAGATGTCCACAGAGGCAAGGTGAGGAACAAAAGGTGGAAGAGCCAGTAAGTGGGAATGACAGAATGCCATCAGTAAGTTCTGTTGAGACAACAAGGTCACCAAACTACCACAAGAGATTATATCTTATCTTAGTGGATGGGAAATAGGCCATTGCTAAAAGAGACACAGCCTCTGACCTAACCATTGTGAAGCTTTCAATGGTTAAAGAGGAGCACTACTTGCTTGGGCAGTCTACACCAGTTAGAGCTTTAGGAGGGACCCCATTCCAAATATGTTTGGCTAAGGTTCACATTGACTGGGAAGGTCGAAAGGGAAGCCAACAAGTAGGTGTGTTTGAGGATATCTCAGACATTATCTCTCACTTTCAATGTAGAAGCAGACACAATGTCTAGAGTTGAACGTTTTTGTATTGTCTTGAAAGAGATGTAATTAATAGGTTTAAAATATAAAGTGTTTTATTGTTTTATGACTTCCAAGGTTTATCTACAAAATTTCTTTCTTGGCCCTTGAATTTTACACAAGGATTTCAGTCTCTGTTAACTGTCCTATTACTAAAATCTAAAGAGCATGTGTGGGTGTCATTTGTGAGTACATGTTTAAGGCTAGGAGCATGCCCTTCATTCTCTCTCTGTGTAGCATACAAATGCTCGTATGTAGTCTCTTAAGAGTTCTATTAGTTCTTCCTATATAGAAACAATAACATTTTATACAGGATGCTAAATAAATCACATTTCTTGACTTACAATCAAGCGTATTCATTAAACTCATATTTGCTGAAGTATCTGGATGCATAAAAACATTAGATTTTACATTTGTCTTATAATAATATATATAATACACCAGTTGTTGGCGACATGCAAATGTACCCACTTTCATCTGAGAGATATGTATTTTTCACAAGGCGATCTCAAATGCTGCAATGGGGGGGTTTAGCCTAGGAACTGAAGTCAGGTGACAAAAAGTGATGTCATCTAAGCTAACCCAGCAGTAGTACTTGATATTAATTTAAGAACTCCCTCAGAGAGAGACTGTACATTTTGTATTTTGTCTTGGACCTAGCAAGAACACCCACTCATCACCACCTTCTGCACTTGCCTTGCTGTAAGTTTCTAGGGCTTAGTGACTCTCTTAGATATAGTTAGGAATATAGTAAAGATTAGTTTAGATGTTTTCTATATGTATTTGAGACTGTCCTGTAATGTTGTTTTAAATACTTCCTGTGATTTTTGAACTCTGAAGTAACTCTGTTGATTTACTGAGTATTGTCTTGTTTTGTATTAATTATTATTAAATATATTTAAACCTATAGTGTGGCTGATATTTGTGAGACATATTTAAGATCTTAGAGTACTTCCACATCTATATGGTGACACTGTACAGGCCACTCCTAAATAGCCTTGCTCTTAGACTACCATTTGGATTAATAGTAACGTTATACAGTAGGATTGGGCACCCTTTGTTAAGGTTCTTAAAAGTAGCTGATAAGCAGTGGCTGGTGGCAGATGGAATTACCTTATAGTCTGGGCAGAAGGAGGCATTGCTAATAGACCAGTGCCAGCTTTTCCCAGGAGAGAGAGTGTGTGTGTGTGTGTGTGTGTGTGTGTGTGTGTGTGTGTGTGTGTGTGTGTGTGTGTGTGTGTGTGTGTGTGTGTGTGTGTGTGTGTGTGTGTGTGTGTGTGTGTGTGTGTGTGTGTGCATGCGTGCATCTGTGTTTGTATATAAATCAAATCTCAAACTGTGTGCGTGTCAGCTACTTAGGCAGGGACAAGAAGCACTGTTGGACAGAGAAGGTGCTGGAGATTTTGGCTTGCCCACTCAGCTGAGATATCAACCTATAGCTGTGGCAGAGTGGAGTCATATTGGGGATCTGGAGAAAGATGGAGAAACCAGCCCCAGACTGACTGTGGTCTCTGTGTGCTCTTAAGGGAAATTGTACTTTACTGTGTGTGCACTTGTCATCCTCCCATTGTGTACATCTCCCACTGTTGCCAGTGCCGAGGATTGAGGCCCTTTGATTACTGGGCCAGTGCAGGGGCATCACAACCTCCACTCATTTTACTTCCAGGTCTATTACAATTAGTTTGTAGTTCATCCTAATGAAGGATGAAGGACAGGAGTTTAGCTTCAGCCTTATCTCAGTAATTCCAAGGAATGTTGCAGCTAACACCTTTGATTAGGGATTCTGACTCATCCCACTCATTGTTTACATTATGAAGGTTTATGTGGCTTATTCATAAACCTTTAGTTATTTTAGAATTTCTGGTTTGAGTAGATGGATTGTTGTCATGGAAAAGAACAAGTACATGGTCTGGCTTCACTGAAGTCTTTATGGACTATCCAGACTAGACCTTCCTAGTAAGAAAATGGCAATGAAAATTCACATAGTAAATGTCAGAGTAAAGAAAACTTGGCATAGAAGTTGACCCTGATATTTTTTAAATGACATCACTCACAAAGGCATATAAGACATATAATGCAAGTAACTAGCTGCAATCATATTCTGAGCCATTACTCTGCATTGCTAATAAAGTGGAATCAATAACTTCCTTTAGCTGCCAAATGTTCTATTTCTTGCCCTACTTCCTGATGGCCTTATATTGCACCCATATATGACAGGCACAACCGTATTGCTTATTAATGCTGTTTAATGACATTTATAAAGTTCTAGTTTCCTGGACTTCTTGAACTTAGTGTTTTGTGTACATTAATTATGGTTTATACAGAGAGTTCTTAGTCTAAGATTGGGGGCGTGGGGTACCTCATAAATTCTTATGTTATGCAACCTTGATGATAAGGTTCCCTATTATATGATCGAAGACGCATTCTTTCAAATGCGTCTTGATCGAACTTGAAAGCACGAAATGGCATATAAGCAAATTATTTCCCTGGGAAAGAAATCGCTTGGCCACCTTCGTTATTTTGCTGTTTTTGTCACTGTAGTGCAATCTTGGAATTGGTATATTTAAGTAGGGGTGGGAGGGGGGTGCAGTCCCCCACTTTATGTAATGTTTTAAAGTTTTTTTTTTCTTTTTTGGAACAGCGATTTTTTTCCCTGGGAAAAAAAATCCTTGTTCTGTGTTCGGGATTGTAAGCTTTCGCTTACATGGGGTCGATAAATCAGCATTCGCTTTTTTAAGTGTTCGCTGATTTAATATACACCCGATGATAACTGGTAGAGTAAAATTTCAGCTGTGAAAAACTGGCCTGTTTGTTTTACTAGAAAAAAAAAAGGAAAAAAAATACTTAATTGAATTATAATAACAATCACAACACATTGAGGGTCTCCGATCATAACCAGCATATGCGTTTGAGACATAGATGTGAATAAATTAACCTTGACAGACTTACAATTCAGTGGAAAGATAGGAAGCATGAACTATATGTAACAACTTAGGTGGTCCACTCATTAAAGATAGATTTCCATTAGTGAAATTCATGACCTAGAAGTGTTGCAACTAAGGTTTTAGTCTAGAAATATTCTGTAAGCAGTAGTTTGAGCATCAAAACGACTTTCTAATTAGCCAAGAAACATTGTAAGTAATCATTTCATTTATCTGTGATGCTTGAAAGAACACCCATTCATCCATCCACAACTCCTTTTCCTATTTTTTTGCATATGGTGTCAGGGTGTCACTTTTACAGTGACAATCAACTACAGCCAAGGTTTATACTGTTGGATGGCTGACCCTGCCATGGCTGTTCTTCTGTAACACACACACACACACACACACACACACACACACACACACACACACACACACACACACACACACACACACACACACACACCTATGGACAATTTAGAGTGTTCAATCTACCTACTGCACGTCTTTGGAATGTGGGAGGAAACCAGAGTACCATGTGCATATAATGCCTTCCTAAAGTGCAATATCTCCAACAATTATAAGATTTTGCCATATTTCTGGAGAATAACTTTATTGAATAGTGTTATCAGTGGTGCATTAGTATGAATAAAAAAAGAAATAAGTGGAGGAAGCATAAGTGGGCAGAGGCATTAAACCAGGTGGGATCCCTCATGGCTATGAGAGCCAGGTTCCACAATCAGAGACGGGACAAGGCTTTTACTCAAGGCTCTTTCTAGTTCCCAGAAAACAAAATTCATGGAGACCCATCCTGGATCTGTCAGTCTTAAATACTTTCATGGAGATACCAAAGTTCAAGATGCTTACTCTGCAGCAGCTCCTGCCAATGTTGAGCAAAAATGCATGGATGGTGACATTGGATTTAAAGGAGGCTTACCTACATATCCCTATCAGACAGGAATGCAGAAAATACCTCAGGTTCAAGGCCGGCTCGAAACATTACCAATTCTCTGCGCTGCCCTTTGGCTTATCTACTGCGCCCAGGGTCTTCACCAAGTGCCTGGCACCAGTAGTAGCTTATTGCAGACTCAATGGAATTCAAATTTACCCTTATCTGGAAGACTGCCTTATTCAAGCAGACAGCAAGGAGGTCTTACTCCAGCACCTGGAATTTATTCAAAATCTACTCAAGTACCTGGGATTCACTGTGAACATAAAAAAGTCAAATTTGACACCCACACAACAGATAACTTTTCTGGGTGCTCTTCTAAATACAACAACCCAGATGGCATTCCTGACATCTGAAAAACAACTACAGCTGGCTTCAACTTTCAAAACCTTGGCTTTAATGTCTCAGCTAACTGCAAGGAAATTCCTGCAGGCTTTGGGTTACATGGCCTGACATTTTAAGTAACTCTGTTGATTTACTGAGTATTGTCTTTTTTTGTATTAATTATTATTAAATATATTTAAACCTATAGTGTGGCTGATATTTGTGAGACATATTTAAGATCTTAGGGTACTTCCACATCTATATGGTGACACTGTGCAGGCCACTCCTAAATACCCTTCTTTAGACTACCATTTGGAAATAGCTTATACAGTAGGATTGGGCACCCTTTGTTAAGGTTTTTAAAAAGTAGCTGAAAAGGGTGGCTGGTGGCAGATGGAATTACCTTATAGTCTGGGCAGGGAGGCATTGCTAATAGACCAGTGCCAGCTTTTCCCAAGGGGTGTGTGTGTTTGTGTGTGTGTGTGTGTGTGTGTGTGTGTGTGTGTGTGTGTGTTTTGTGTGCTGTGTGTGTGCGTGTGTGTGTGTGTGTGTGTGTGTGTGTGTGTGTGTGTGTGTGTGTGTGTGTGGGGCAGTGCATCTGTGTTTGTATATAAATCAAATCTCAAACTGTGTGCGTTTCAGCTACTTAGGCAGGGACAAGAAGCACTGTTGGATAGAGAAGGTGCTGGAGATTTTGGCCCCACTTGGCTGAGATCTCAACCCTATAGCTGTGGCAGTGGGGAGTCTTATTGTGGATATGGAGAAAGAGGGAGAAACCAGCCACAGACTGACTGTGGTCTCTGTGTTCTCTTAAGGGAAATTGCACTTTACTGCATGTGTACTTGTCATCCTCCCATTGTGTACATCCCCCACTGTTGCCAGTGGAGGATTGAGGCCCCATTGATTACGGGGCTAGTGGGGCATCACCTCCACTCTTTTTATTTCCCAGGTCTATTACAATTAGTTTGTAGTTCATCCTAATGAAGGATGAAGGACAGGAGTTCCATTATCTCAGTAATTAAAGGAATTTCCCTAACACCTTTGATTAGGGATTCTGCCCATCCCACTCATTGTTTACATTATGAAGGTTTATGTGGCTTATTCATAAACCTTTAGTTATTAAATTTCTGGTTTGAGTAGATGGATTGTTGTCATGGAAAGAACAAGTACATGGTCTGGCTTCACTGAAGTCTTTATGGACTATCAGACTAGACCTTCCTAGTAAGAAAATGGCAATGAAAATTCACATAGTAAATGTCAGAGTAAAAAAACTTGGCATAGAAGTTGCCCCTGATATTTTTAAATGACATCACTCACAAAGGCATATAAGGCATATAATGCAAGTAACTAGCTGCAATCATATTCTGAGCCATTACTCTGCATTGCTAATAAAGTGGAATCAATAACTTCCTTTAGCTGCCAAATGTTCTATTTCTTGTCCTACTTCCTGATGGCCTTATTTTCCCCCTATATGACAGGCACAATTGCTTATTAATGCTTTTTTGACATTTATAAAGTTCTAGTTTCCTGGACTTCTTGAACTTAGTGTTTTGTGTACATTAATTATGGTTTATACAGAGAGTTCTTAGTCTAAGATTGGGGGGGTATCATAAATTCTTATGTTATGCAACCTTGATGATAAGGTTCCTATTATATGATAAAGGCATTCTTTCAAATCGTCTTATCGAAAAAAAAATGGCATATAAGCAAATTATTTCCCTAAAGAAATGGAATTATTTTGCTTTTTTTGTCCTGTAGTGCGATCTTGGAATTTATATTTAAGTATGGGTTCACCCCCAAAATAATGTTTAAAGTTTTTTGGAACAGCGATTTTTTCCATGGGAAAAAAAATCTGTGTTCTGTTTTTTTAAAGCTTTAAATGTCAAATAATTTTTTTTAAGTTTTGGGATTTAATATACCATGATAACAGAGTAAAATTTCATGTAAAAAACTGGCCTGTTTGTTTTACTAAAAAAAAGGGAAAAAAAAACAACCCCAAATTGATGGTCTGATCATAACCAGCATATCGTTTGAGACATAGATGTGAATAAATTAACCTTGACAGACTTACAATTCAGGGGAAAAGATAGGAAGCATGAACTATATGTAACAACTTAGGTGGTCCACTCATTAAAGATAGATTTCCATTAGTGAAATTCATGACCTAGAAGTGTTGCAACTAAGGTTTTAGTCTAGAAATATTCTGTAAGCAGTAGTTTGAGCATCAACGATTTCTAATTACAAGCATTGTAGTAATCATTTCATTTATCTGTGATGCTTGAAAGAACACCCATTCATCCATCCAAACTCCTTTCCTATTTTTTGCATATGGTGTCAGGTGTCACTTTTACAGTGACAATCAACTACCCAAGGTTTATACTGTTGGATGGCTGACCCTGCCATGGCTGTTCTTCTGTACTACACACACAAACACAGACACACACACACTACATATGCTATACTACACACACACACACACACACACACACACACACACACACACACACACACACACACACACACACACACACACACACACACACATATTTATGTACAATTTAGAGTGTTCAATCTACCTACTGCGTCTTTGGAATGTGGGAGGAAACCTGAGTACCATGTGCATATAATGCCTTCTTAAAGTGCAATATCTCCAACAATTATAAGATTTTGCCATATTTCTGGAGAATAACTTTATTGAATAGTGTTATCAGTGGTGCATTAGTAGAATAAAAAAAAATAAGTGGAGGAAGCTATCCAAATATGTTCATTGCATAATCTTGATCCATTCCTACTTGGACTTTTATTTTCTATTCATTAACTTGGGCCAGCTGGGACAAGTGTCACTTTGCTAGGGTCCCAGGAGCACTGTCTGGTTAAGACTTGTCAGAGCCCTCACAGGCAAATGGAGGTAGACTAAATCAACACTGTACTTTGGGTGTGACCAAGATGGCAAGCAGTTAGCAGGGAATTTTGTACATTTTAATGAGATTAAATTGTCATTTTCATCAAAATCTTTGAAATAACCTGGAATATCATGTTGGTTAGTTCTTGGGACAATTTGGTGGAAAAATAATTTACATTTCAAATATTTTCCTGTTAAAACTTCAAAATAAAGGTTCTCCAAAGGAATATGAACCACTCCAAACTAGTTCAATTCAAAAAGGGACAGTCTATTCTTTAGATATACAAGACCTTAAAACAGAACTGGATTCAAAATTACCAAGTACTGGATCAGTAAATTAAATCAAATTAACCAACAACAGATAACTTCTGGATTCTTCTATAGACACCCAATGGATCCTACATCTGGAAAACAAACATTGTTTCAACTTTCAAAACCTTGGCTTTAATGTCTCAGCTAACTGCAAGAAATTCCTGCAGGCTTTGGGTTACATGGCCTCATGCATCCTTCTCATACCAAATGCAAGACTACATATGAGAAAATATAAAGGTACCTAAAAGTGTATGGTCCCAGCATTGTCACAGTCTAGACACACAGATTGCTCTTGCCCTTTCCTACAAAGGAATTCCATTGGTGGACCATGGCATGTCTTCACAACAAAGGAAAGCCTTCAGTCTGCCTCCAGCCAGCCAAGTGTTAACCACGGATGCCTTGGATTACATGAGCCCACTTGCAGGAAAGGCCTGCAAGGTTTTTAGAGGATCAGTAGCACCTACATATCAATTTAAAGGAGATGTTAGCTGTACAGAATGCCCTCTTGGCTTTCAGGGATTTTCTACAGCCAGGACAACTACTGATATGGACAGACAACACCACAGTTATGTGGTACATAAACAAGCAAGGGAGTTCACACTCCTACCCCCTTTGCAGACTAGCCATGACTCTATGGAACACAGCTCTAGTTTGCAAAGTGGATCTACAAGCTCAGTTCCTGCCAGGGAAACAAAATATTCTGGCAGACAGCCTGAGCAGGAACCTGTCAGACCCACAAATATTCAAGATGATTACAGAAGCATGGGGCTGCCCGGACATATATCTATTTGCATCCCCCCCTCAACCACCAGTTACAGATTTTTTGCACAAGGACATTTCACAAACTAGCATGGAAAGTGGATGCTCTCTCATTCAGTTGGAGAAACCTCTCGGGGTATGCTTTTCCTCCACTACCTCTTCTTCCCCTGTTAAAAGATGAGGAAAAACCCAAAGAATGGCCCCCAAAATGGCCTCATCAATTTTTACTCAACACTGATGAATCTATCCCAGGGGCCTCCTTGGATTCTACCTCAGATTCCAAATTTTTAAAACCCGGGCCAGGTTCTGCACTCATATCAAAACTCTCAGCCTGGCAGCCTGGCGAATTCAGGGTCTATGATTAATCCTACCCTTCCCAAACAGGTCATGGATGTCATCTTAGAAGCCAGATTTGCCCAGAAAATCTTATGCAGGTAAATGGAAGATTTTGCACCTGGATGCATGCTGAGGATTCATCCTCATTCCTAATATCCCATTGATTTTACATTACCTGACAGACATGCTACATAAGGGTTTATCCTTCTCCTCCATAAAAAACCATGCCTGCTATCTCTGCCCTTACAATACAGATCCAAAATCTTTTTATCCACTTCTGAAACAATATCTCAGAGGTGCAAAATTTAAGGCCCCCAGGAAAACCCCTACCTGCCTGGGATCTCAACTATGTTCTGGAAAAACTCACTCTGCCTCCTTTTGGGCCCGCTGCCACATCTGATAAAGTATTTATCATGGAAGTCAGCTATCCTACTGGCTTTGACCTCAGCCAGGAGAGTCTCAGAGTTACAAGCACTCATGGCTGGGCCTTTTTTTTTTTCCCGACAGGGTCTCTTTGGACTAATCCTACTTTCATGCCTAAAGTGGTTTCCAAAGTGGCTTTAAATCAAACAATTCACCTGCCAATTTTTTTAAATCAGAAATGAAAGGATCTTGCATTCCTTGGATGTACACAGGCAACCGTTTTACCTGGACAGAACCAAGGATATCAGGAAAACAAAACTGTTTGTTTCTTATGGAACAAATTCCCAAGGCAAAGCTATTTCAAAACATACCATTTCTAAATGGATTGCTCATGGAATCAGATTTTGTTACTCTCATCATGGAAAGCAAATCCCAGGAAAAAATTTGGACTCTCTCTACCAGAGCTGCTGCTACTTCAGCTGCCTTTCTCAGGGGGTACCTCAAGATATTTTGGAAGCTGCAACTTGGAGTTCAGTGCAATTTTTCACTATTCCCTCTTTACTCTAAGTCTAGGGCAGGCTTTGCTTCTGCAGTCTTCAGGCCTTCTAGCCCCCCTTTTACTCTATAAAACCCCCCTTTATCTCAGCTTTGGGGTTCAACCTACAGTGATGACTGCAACAGTGAAAAAGATGAACAAAACATTTTGTACACTTACCATAAATGTAGATGATGTTTAGGGCCAAACCCCCCTGTCCCTCTTATACTTTCATTGTTTTTCCTTCTTCCATTAGTGAAATTCATGACCTAGAAGTGTTAATTTTGCAACTAAGGTTTAGTCCTAGAAAATATTCCATGTAAGCAGTAGTTTGAGCATCAAAGCGACTTTCTAATTAGCCATAGAAACATTGTAAGTAATCATTTTCATTTATCTGTGATGCTTGAAAGAACACCCATTCATCCATCCACAACTCCTTTTCCTATTTTTTTGCATTATGGTGTCAGGGGTGTCCTTTTACAGTGACAATCAACACAATAGCCAAAGGTTTATACTGTTGGATGGCTGACCCTGCCATGGCTGTTCTTCTGTACCACACACACACACACACACACACACACACACACACACACACACACACACACACACACACACACACACACACACACAACACACACACACACACACACACACACACACACACAACACACACACACACACACACCTATGGACAATTTAGAGTGTTCAATCTACCTACTGCACGTCTTTGGAATGTGGGAGGAAACCTGAGTACCATGTGCATATAATGCCTTCTTAAAGTGCAATATCTCCAACAATTATAAGATTTTGCCATATTTCTGGAGAATAACTTTATTGAATAGTGTTATCAGTGGTGCATTAGTATGAATAAAAAAAGAAATAAGTGGAGGAAGCTATCCAAATATGTTCATTGCATAATCTTGATCCATTCCTACTTGGACTTTTTATTTTCTATATTTATTAACTTGGTAAGCCCAGCTGGGACAAGTGTCACTTTGCTAGGGTGACCCAGGAGCACTGTCTGGTTAAGAGACTTGCTCAGAGCCACACCACAGGCAAATGGAGGTAGACTAAATCAACACTGTACTTTGAGGGGTGTGTGTGACCAAGATGGCAAGCAGTTAGCAGCACAGGAATTTTGTACATTTTTAATGAGATTAAATTGTCATTTTCATCAAAAATCATTGAAATAAGCTGGAATATCATGTTGGAAAGTTCTTGGGACATTTTGGTGGAAAAATAATTTACATTTCAAATATTTTCCTGTTAAAACTTCAAAATAAAGGTTCTCCAAAGGAATATGAACCACTCCAAACTAGTTCAATGAAAAAAGGGTGACAGTCTATTCTTTGTAGTATACAAGACCTATCCTTAAAACTAGATAAACTGGACTGCAAAGTTGACCAAGTAAGACTGTACAAAGCAGATTGAATTAATCAAGGAAGTAGTGAAACAACAGAAACTCCAGATATCTCCTATGGAGGATTCTATCACTGACATAGATGGCAGACTTACAGAAGGAGAACATAACATTGATTTTATTCTTCAACAGTATAACAAGTTCTTGGAAAAAAAATGATGACCTGGAGAACAGGGCAAGGAGAAGTAACACCTGGGTTAATGGAGTGCCTAAGCAACTAGAAGGAGATAACATGATAAACCTCTTATCCACTTGGATCCCTAAAACATTAAACCTTCATTAAGCCCCATCATTTGGGATACAGAGGGCTCATAGGTCTTGACTGTAATCACACCAAGCAAAAACCTTTCAAATCCAAGATCTGTAATAGTCAAATTTATTTCTAATTAAGACAAGGATCTAGTTTTGAAAACAGCCTGATGTTCATCGTGTTTCACTGTTGCAGTCATCACTGTAGGGTTCTTCTTGCCGGCCAGCAGGCAGCCCTTGGTTGGCCAAAATCCCAAAGTCTGTGTCCAGCGTCAGCTGTTCAGTCATGCTCCCTGATGTCAGAGCGCCAGGAGTACAAAGCTGCCAGCCGACGCCATGCTCTCCAGTCTTTCTTGCTGTGCGGTGGAAGCAGTTCGCAAGTGCCAGTCGGCTAACTCCTGATATTTTTTTGTGCTTCGGTCCGAAGACTTACTTCTTCTTCTCAAAGCTAAGTACCCCGTTGGGAAAACTTTTTTCTTGCTCCAGTCCGATGTCAGAAAAAGTTAATAACTGTATTTCTTGTGGGAAGCAAATACCTCATAAGGATTTCCACTCTTACTGTATTCCTTGTTTAGGCCCTGACCACGACGTAGCTACTTAGCCGGTTTTTTGTGCTAGATTTAACCAACGTACTATTAAGTGGAGGTACGATTTTGCTTTTCACTACTTTGGCAGGCGATTTAATTATAAAATGTCGTCGGACACGCTTCCGATTACCGGAGTTCACAAACGACGCATGGATAAGGACAGGCCTCTGAGGTCCAAATCAGACAACGGTTTACAAGCAGAGCCAGCTACAGGTTCGGCCGTCATCAGTGAGGCGCTTTTGCAGCCCCTGTCATCGGCCATTTCAGAACCAATTGCCGAAACGGACTCCATGAGGAGCCAACTAGGCCTTTGAGTACTCCAGCTGCAGGACCTTCGGACAATGCTCCCTTGGATGGGTCCGGAGCCACTGTGCAGGTACCGGCTTCCAAGGGGGTTTTCAGGCCTACACAGCTTCTGATAAAGGCAAAGACAAAGACAAAGGCAAAGACTCCTTCTAAATCAAAGACACCAGCCCAGGCCTCTTCTGATCTGGGACCCAAATCTCAGAAACAGCTGCTTAAAATGGTGGAGGACTTACTAACCATGATTAGGGGTTCACATCCCCCTCCAGACAAAAAGCGAAGGCAAGAATTGGATTATGAATCCTCTGATCAAGCATCTATTTCTTCAGTATCTTCCTCTGAACAGGAATATACTTTCCCTCCTTATGAGGATTCTGATGCTGAGGAATCCATTCCATCAGCTTCTCCCCCTGAGGATTTTTCTTTTAGGGAAACTTTACATGACATGAGGGAACATTTTCACTGGGAAGGACAGGAGTACTCTGAATCTAAGAGAAGGCTTAGGGATTTCCTTCTTCTTCCCCAACATAGACCCCTGGCTATTCCTCCTATTTTGGATATTGTGGATGATGCCTTTTCTGAGGCTAATTTAACTCCTGACTCCTTTCCTCCAGCCCCTGCTAAGCCCGACAGATATTACAGGGTCCCTGACTCCCACCAGTTCCTTTTCAAAAGTCCTGCTGCTGATCCAGAAACCATTTCTCAGGGTCCTAAAGGTGTTAAGGCCGCCTCTGCTAAAAACCCTGTTCCGACAGATAAGGATTCTAGAGCTTTGGAGAGATGGGGCAAAAAAGTGTACACTTCTGCTACTTTATCTATTAGGGCTTTAAATTGTCAATTTCATATGCTAAAATATCAGCAATTTCTGCTGTCTGTTATGAAACAAAAGCTAGGTACCATTTCTGCATGTGCAGATAATAAGGAATTACATGATTTGATGCATGCTACTGAGCAAGTGGGGAAGCATGGCTTACACTGTGGTTTTGATGCCTTGGAGGCTTCATGCAGGGTGGCTGCCACTGGCACAGTCATTAGAAGGCATGCTTGGTTAAAGGAACAAAACTTACCTGATCAAGTGAAAGCAAAGTTACTGGATGCTCCTGTTCAGCATAATGTTTTGTTTGGGTCTAAGGCTGAAGAGGAGATAAAGAAAATGGAGGATACGGCAAAATCCATGCAAACGGTTAAGGATTTCTTACAAGTTCAGCCCCCAAGATTTAGCAGAAATTGGCCAACAAAAAACTGGTCCTTTCCCAGCTCGGACAGGCCTCAGAGGGGTAGATATAGTCACTCCAGAGGGAGGGCCCAAGCACAGACCTCTTACAGACCTAGACAGTGGAGTGTTTCCACCCCCAGGGGTGGAGAGGACAGACCTCAGTCTTATAGAAAACAGGCTCAATGACTCCTCCTGCATGTCTCCAGGAACTTCTCTCCTGGAAGCCCCTCTAGGAGGAAAACTCTCTCTTTTTCAACAAAATTGGACTTACATAACCCAAGACAAGTGGGTTCTGGATGTAGTTTCAAGAGGTTACAAATTACACTTTCATACCTTGCCAAGACCAAACAGGTGGCCAGACCTGCCAAAACACCAATGGGCAGAGGCATTAAACCAGGTGGGATCCCTCATGGCTATGAGGGCCACAGAACTGGTTCCACAATCAGAGATGGGACAAGGCTTTTACTCAAGGCTCTTTCTAGTTCCCAGAAAACAAAATTCATGGAGACCCATCCTGGATCTGTCAGTCTTAAATACTTTCATGGAGATACCAAAGTTCAAGATGCTTACTCTGCAGCAGCTCCTGCCAGTGTTGAGCAAAAATGCATGGATGGTGACATTGGATTTAAAGGAGGCTTACCTACACATCCCTATCAGACAGGAGTGCAGAAAATACCTCAGGTTCAAGGCCGGCTCGAAACATTACCAATTCTCTGCTGCTGCCTTTGCCTTGTCTACTGCGCCCAGGGTCTTCACCAAGTGCCTGGCACCAGTAGTAGCTTATTGCAGACTCAATGGAATTCAAATTTACCCTTATCTGGACGACTGCCATATTCAAGCAGACAGCAAGGAGGTCTTACTCCAGCACCTGGAATTTATTTAAAATCTACTCAAGTACCTGGGATTCACTGTGAACATAAAGTCAAATTTGACACCCACACAACCCAGATGGCATTCCTGACATCCGAAAAACAACTACAGCTGGCTTCAACTTTCAAAACCTTGGCTTTAATGTCTCAGCTAACTGCAAGGAAATTCCTGCAGGCTTTGGGTTACATGGCCTCCTGCATCCTTCTCATACCAAATGCAAGACTACATATGAGAAAAATATAATGGTACCTAAAAAGTGTATGGTCCCAGCATTGTCACAGTCTAGACACACAGATTGCTGTCTTGCCTTGCCTACAAAAGGAATTCCATTGGTGGACCATGGCATGTCTTCACAACAAAGGGAAAGCCTTCAGTCTGCCTCCAGCCAGCCAAGTGTTAACCACAGACGCCTCGGATTACGCATGGGGAGCCCACTTGCAGGGGAAAGGCCTGCAAGGTTTTTGGAGAGAGGATCAGAAGCACCTACATATCAATTTAAAGGAGGTGTTAGCTGTACAGAATGCCCTCTTGGCTTTCAGGGATTTTCTACAGCCAGGACAACTACTGATATGGACAGACAACACTACAGTTATGTGGTACATAAACAAGCAAGGTTCACTCCTACCCCCTTTGCAGACTAGCCATGACTCTATGGAACACAGCTCTGGCTTGCAAAGTGGATCTACAAGCTCAGTTCCTGCCAGGGAAACAAAATATTCTGGCAGACAGCCTGAGCAGGAACCTATCAGACCCACAGGAGTGGATGCTAGACACCCAAATATTCAAGATGATTACAGAAGCATGGGGCTGCCCAGACATAGATCTATTTGCATCCCCCCTCAACCACCAGTTACAGATTTTTTGCACAAGGACATTTCACAAACTAGCATGGAAAGTGGATGCTCTCTCATTCAGTTGGAGAAACCTCTCAGGGTATGCTTTTCCTCCACTACCTCTTCTTCCACGGGTGTTATTAAAGATCAAGCAGGACAAACCCAAGATGATTTTACTGGCCCCAAACTGGCCTCGTCAATTTTGGTACTCAACACTGATGAATCTATCCTAGGAACCTCCTTGGATTCTACCTCAGATTCCAAATCTTTTGTCTCAACATCAGGGCCAGGTCCTGTACTCTCATATCAAAACTCTCAGCCTGGCAGCCTGGCGTATTCAGGGTCTATGATTAATCCTACCCTTACCAAACAGGTTATGGATGTTATTTTAGAAGCCAGACGGCCTAGCACTAGAAAATCTTATGCAGGTAAATGGAAGAGATTTTGCACCTGGATGCATGCTGAGGATTCGGATCCCTCTCATTCCTAATATCCCATTGATTTTACATTACCTGACAGACATGCTACATAAGGGTTTATCCTTCTCCTCCATAAAAATCCATGCCTCAGCTATCTCTGCACATTACAATACATATCCGCAAATCTTTTCGCATCCACTTCTGAAACAATATCTCAGAGGTGCAAAGAATTTAAGGCCCCCTAGGACACCACCCATACCTGCCTGGGACCTGGGACCTCAACTATGTTCTGGAAAAACTCACTCTGCCTCCTTTTGAGCCTGCTGCCACATCTGATATTAAGTATTTATCATGGAAGTCAGCTATCCTACTGGCTTTGACCTCAGCCAGGAGAGTCTCAGAGTTACAAGCACTCATGGCTGTGGAGCCTTATATTATTTTTCACCAAGACAGGGTCTCTTTAAGGACTAATCCTACTTTCATGCCTAAAGTGGTTTCCAAAGTGGCTTTAAATCAAACTATTCACCTGCCAACTTTTTTCACTAATCCACAAAATAAGGGGGAAAGGATCTTGCATTCCTTGGATGTACACAGGCAACTTCATTTTTACCTGGACAGAACCAAGGATATCAGGAAAACAGAGCAACTGTTTGTTTCTTATGCAACAAATTCCCAAGGCAAATCTATTTCAAAACAGACAATTTCTAAATGGATTGCTCATGGAATCAGATTTTGTTACTCTCATCATGGAAAGCAAATCCCAGGAAAAATTAGGACTCACTCTACCAGAGCTGCTGCTACTTCAGCTGCCTTTCTCAGGGGAGTACCTACCAAAGATATTTTGGAAGCTGCAACTTGGAGTTCAGTGCATACTTTCTCTAAGCACTATAATCTCCCACTTTATTCTAAGTCTAGGGCAGGCTTTGCTTCTGCAGTCTTGCAGGGCCTTCTAGCCGCCCCTTCTACTCTGTAACCACCACCCTTTATCTCAGCTTTGGGATTCAACCCTACAGTGATGACTGCAACAGTGAAACACGATGAACATAGTACAGTTGTGTACACTTACCATAAATGTAGATGTTCGAGTGTCTTCACTGTTGCAGTCTGGGTTACCCACCCTCCTGTCCCCTCTTATACTTTCATTAGTGTGGTTTCCTACTTCACCCTTCTTCTGAGGTGTATTTGCTACAGGGTATGGGGTTTGTTGTATGTTACATTTTTGTTTTACTATTAGCCTTCATTTTTAGGCACCTGACATCTGGGGCAAGAAAAACTGGAGAACATGGCATCAGCTGGCAGCTTTGTACTCCTGGTGCTCTGACGTCAGGGAGCATGACTGAACAGCCGACACCGGACCCAGACTTTGGGATTCTGGCCAACCAAGGGCTGCCTGCTGGCAGGAAGAACCCTACAGCGATGACTGCAACAGTGAAGACACTCGAACATCTACATTTATGGTAAGTGTACACAACTGTACTGTCTGCTTCACCAACAAAACTTAGTGATTCTTTCATTAAATTTGACAATGACTATTCCTCTCTGGTGGTTTCAAACAGAAAAGATTGTATTCCTCTGTTAAAATCACTGAAGAAAGCTGTAATAAAAACTCACCTAATCTACCCTGTAAAACTAAATTACTCTTGGCAGAGGAGAAAAACATTTGATGTCTTAGAATATGCAGTTTTCTTTGTCCAGAAAAATAATTTACTTAGTTCTACTGATGATGATGATAGTTATACTGATGATAAGATGATAGCTAAGCATTGCGTCGAATTGTCATGTTATTCAATGCATTTTATTCTTATAGTACTATAGTACATATTAGTACATTCTATATTTTTTACATTATATATTTTAGATTTTTTACTTTATTATATGTATAATGTTCAGTAAAATATGTTTAAGGTTGTTAAGTACTATTTGAGGTGTAAGATCTAAATTTAAATTTA
Organism: Protopterus annectens; assembly: GCF_019279795.1. Lineage (NCBI taxonomy): Eukaryota > Metazoa > Chordata > Ceratodontiformes > Protopteridae > Protopterus > Protopterus annectens. The sequence goes on along the minus strand of NC_056728.1, from coordinate 889,800,614 downwards.
AATACTACTTAATTGTTATTCTTGATCATTATTATTTTTAAAGATTATATTTGAGTGAAACCACACATCGTATATATAATCTTTAACATTAGAAATCTTGTGACGACTGGTTGTGCAGAAGGCTTCAAAAGTCTTTAAAAGTTTCTCAAAAGTGTTCCAAAGCACTTAAAAGTATTGGCAACTTTAAAAGTATTGATGTGTTTTAATGCGTGTACTATCGGATTATTTTATAGCATCTAGAAACTACAAATGTGTGCAAATACACATATATTACTTTAAGACCTAATGAAAACACCACGTGATTGGTTTTAGTATATTTAAAGCCTTGTTGTATCAACTTGTAACAGTTTTCTGAAGAAGTTAGGACATTATCCTGACGAAAAGTGGATTTTATTTTTGTACACTTAATTTTAAAAATGAAAACACTTTTTACACTATAACATCAGTGCGTTTGGCTGTTTTTAGTGAATTCATCAGAACCTGTGCGTTGCTGTATTTGAGATGCATTAAGAGGTGCATATGTGCTGTAGACCATAATTAGTGTCATATCTGATAACAAGCCAGTGAGGTATCAGACTGCTACCTATGTTATGTACAGTAGGGGTTATATTTGATGACATAACCTGGGCATACTGTGGTTGTTTGTACAGTACTGAGGTCTGTGTACTTATGGTGAATGTCGACAGTGCGTGTATTGTTAATATGTACCTTAGCCTATGTACAGACTGTGGTAGTTGTCATCGTCCTAGGTTCTGTCCTGTCTGATGTTACATGCTGCTCCACTGTATGTTACCATATTGGCTTACATGCTTGTAGGGCCTTACACACACATGTCCCATACCACAGTCAGCCATCAGACCAAACTGTGTAGTGGCCCAGTATATGTAGGGTGAGTGTGTGAGTGGCACATATGAGGATGGTGTTGAACAGATAGTCCATATACTGTAATATCATGATAGCTTGACATATGTGGCTGTGGCTATGTTCTCATTGGTTTTGGTTATGCACTTTCACACAGGTGTTTCTTACCCTGTGCTGTGAAATGCCTGTACAGCCTGCTATATATGCAGGTACATGTGCATTCCCCCATAGGAGATGTAGGCCAGTGATGAGCCAGTCTGCCTGTATCCTGCACAGTGTATCGTTACATGCCTAGCAGCTTAGTGTACCTACCCAGTGGGATGTCATGTGCAGATACTTGCCAGATGTACTGCTGCTGGGCCTCCCTTAACAGTCATATATGTCAGACAGAGCAGTGGGATGCTGTACATACGTATGTCAATATCTAGTGGGTAGTATGTGGCCATGGCACCCCTGTACCAGCTATTACATGTCAGGCCAGACACAGGTGTGTGAATGCATTATCTATGGTGGCATATGCATACCAGTTGTTATGTGTTATACACATCTACATAGCTGTTAACATCCATATTCACAGGCATGGTGCACATGTTTTGCACTTAGGGATTCTGTGTATACATCTGGACTGTACAGAATATGTCAGAATGTCCACACATATTGGCCAATATCTCTGCTGCAGTCGACAGGGGCAGTACGTGCTACCAGCAGTACTTTACTATGATGTCCTTAGGATGTCTATCAGTAGCGAATGGCACACATCTGGAAAGCAGATGTGACCTCCCACACAAACCATGCCTGTGAAGACAATCCCAGTTACAGTAGCAATAGTATATAGAACTCTAATAGTACACAAATAAAGGTTTTCCATTTAGGCAAACCTGTGTGTGGTGTTTTGTCCTGTAACCTGTCTGTGGTTATATGTTGCAGGCAATGATTGTCATTTGTATGGGTGGCCCTTACAGTGTTCAGGTGTGAACTGTAGGCATAGTGGCTGTTCCATATTTTGTGCACCTTCTACATATGTATCTTACTGTACATATCTCTGAGTGTGTATATGTAGTCACATGTATATCTATATATATGTGTATATATATATATATATATGTATATATATATATATATATATATATATATATATATATATATATGGATCCATGTCAATTACATCGACAGTTCAAAACAACAAAGTCACTGCTTGAAAGCGAAAGCATCGACCATTGAAAACATGTCGACAATACAGTCGTTAGTGCAAAGTAAAGTAAAGTAAAGTCCACCAAAAACAGAAGTGCTAACATGGGTCCTGCAAGGGGAAGTAAAGGATATGATATTTGCGGAGTTTAGTATGGAGATTTTTGAGTATCATATCATATCCTTCTACTTCCCCTTGCAAGATACTATCTTACTTATTTAATATTTTCTGTTAAGTGACTACTGACTTTAATGATATATCGTCGACCTCAACAACAAATCGACGTCTTTCGTTACAGCAAGACTTTCAGATATTTTGAACTGTCGATGTCATGAATCCATATATATATATATATATATATATATATATATATATATATATATATATCTATACATGATATCTGTATATATATGTGTCTGTGTATATGTATTCTGGGGATGTTGATAGCTTCCACATTTTACATTTCCTATGGGAGCCAGACTGTACTGCATGATATGTTACCAATACCAGCCTGACATCATACAGATGGGATGTAGTACTTTTAACATCTTGTGCCCATATCATGTCAGGTCCTGGTTATGGGATCTGCAACACCTGGTAGTGTATTGCAGGGTGGACGTGTTTGGCTGTGGGGGGTATGCCTATTCATACAAGACGTATATTGTTTGGGGCCTCTCAATCCCATTAACGGTGCATGTGGACACATTTGTTTTTGTTAATCTACCATTGTTGTCTACAGATGTATGGCCACATACACCTATCTATATTGATATACATATGCTTACATATATATGACTATGTCTGTATATACCAAAATAGACAGATATCTGCGTACATATATGTACCTTGCTGTGTATATGTAGACATATAGGTGTAGACATATATATATATGTGTGTCGATGTAGGCATTTGCATGTATATATGTTCATATATATTTATATATATGTATATATTTGTAAATATACATACATATATATATATATATATCGACATATATAGATATGTTGTATCTGTTTAGACATTAATATATTTACACACACACATATAGATATTAATATATTTACACACACACATCTAGATGTTGGTATACATTCACTGTACTGTTGCATGACTGGGCTGGATGATATGTTTCTGAAAACATCAAATTTATGTATGTCTGTCATGGCTTAGTGATAGATCACTTTGTCTATGTTGTGCAGGGTCCTGGGTTCGAGCCTTGCAGATGCTGTTTATTTTGTTGCTGGGCAAAACATGGGCCGTTGGATACAGAGTGATTAAGGCACTTTATAGCAGTTGTAAGTGGGTTTGCGCAGGTCTGAGCAGAGATAAGCACTGCTAACTACAGATTACAGTTTCTTATACTTTGTTAGATTCTGAATTGCTTAACCTGTGTAGGCAGTGCTTACCCCATGTGCAGATAGGCTTAAACCCACTTACTGCTGCTTAAAAGTACTTACTCCCACTTACCCCCGCACTAATTTCTTTAAAAGAAAAGAAAAAGGGGTTGATAGGAAAGTGGTGACAAAAAGAGCATAAAGAGGAAAAGACAGTAGGGAAAATAGTCAGGGATGTGCAGGAAGGGTGTAGGAAAGGTCCATAGCTTCCCATTTCTTCTACAGCAACAGCTGTGCATATACACTGAATTTAGAGGTAGATTTGAACACTCAAACCCCTGGGTGGGGGTGAGCACAACAATAATTCATTATGATGCCAATTTATACCAGATTGCTTGTGTCCAGTGGACACGTGCAAAATGGACAGCTATGTATGGGGTGATATTTTTTTGTGGGAACAGATTGCCCTTTTTTTCAGGTGAGAGTGGGATGTAGGTATATTTGGGGAGGCAGGATGGTAGGTTAACAGACAAGACAAACAAGACACATACAGGGGTGGTATATGACACATGTGGGGGGGTAAACACCTTGGACGGGGAGGGGTGTTTGGAAGTTGCAAGCCCATGAGCCCCCAAATGGAAACAGTGGGACTGAGGTCCCCACCCATGAGCAGTCACTACTGCACCTTCAAAGCCCCAAAGGTGGCTGTGCTGGGGGCTGGGTAGGAGGGGCAGGCTCACCCTTTAATTGTGCCATGTAGCCCTCAAGCTTGCATACCTGGTCTCGAATCTCCATACAAGAGCTCCCTATGCCTGCAGCCCCAGACCTGACAGTGGGTGACAGGAGCACCTCTCCGCCCCCACTCTAGAGGGGTGCTGGAAGCCCCATCCCTGAGGCAGTTCCACCACAGAAGGTGGTGCAGAACCCAGCCCGAGGAGGAGGTCCCAGGCTGGGTCCCAGATGTGCTGGTGCCTGGTGCCATGACCAGCTGAGGTGGGACAGGTGGGTCCGCTGCGACCTGCCTTCCCATATGAGCTATGGTGTTGCAGTTGTAGGACAGATATTGGTTAGTAATAGTCAACAGAATTCAGGATTAGTTATAGGGTGGCCACGATGGTGCAGCGGTTAGAGTTGCTGCCTCACAGCAAGAGGTTTTCTGGTTGGATCCTCAGCTGGGGTGCCTTCTGTGTGGAGTCTGCATGTCCTCCCTGTGGTCGCATGGGTTTCCTCCGGGTGCTCCGGTTTCCTCCCACATGCTGTAGGTGGATTGGACACTCTAAATTATCCCTAGGCATGAGTGCGTGCATGTGTGTGCCTTCTGTGGAAGGTTGGGAGCCGGGCTGGCAACTCGACACTGTAACACTCCATTGCCAATCCTGAGCAGACAGGTGATCTGCTACGGGGACCCCTAACCAGGAAAAGCCATAAGAAGAAGAAGATTCAAGATTAGTTATAACAGCATGCATAGGTATTGCCATTAACCCAAGACACCAGATTTACAGCTGTTGTAGGGTGAGCAGAACACATGCATATATGGGACAACAGTGGCCATTACAACAGCATGCAGGTTTCATTGATGGCAACAGGCCACCAATATGGGAGTATATTAACATGGCACATGCATAGAACCAAATGTGAATATTTATAAACCAATAGGACATATGTCCCAACAAATGATTGGCGTGTACACGTACCCATTTAGATGTGTAATTAGGTTATTGTTGCACATGTGGTGGGGGTGAGAGAGACAGGTCAAGTAACTGATATAGCCCTGTAGTTTTCACAACTTTCTTAGTCACTGCAGTGATTTGTCACTTGCATGTATTATTACAGCAACCAATGGCCTTACTTTGTACAATGGTATGTTTGTAGATTAGTGTATACGTGGACTGTGTCATAATTATAGTCTACACCTCTTACCTGTTATAGCTGTTGCGAAAATATTGTTAACACTACTTGACAAATTCAACACATATTCCCAGATTTCATGCTTGTAGACAAGTATATGAGTGAACTGTGTTGTAACTACAGTGTACACCTCTTACCTGTTATAGCTGTGGAGAAATATTTGTTAACACTACCTGACGAATACTACACATACTACCAGATTCCATGTTGATGTTATACACATGCCTAACAATCCGATGTTCTTCATCTCACATTGCTGCAGTCCTTACTTATGGGTAGTCCGCTGTCCTCGGTCGGCCCGAATACCAAAGTATTAGGCTGACGTCGGTCATGGGCGCCTAGATCTGACATCAGAGCGTCAGGGTATAAAGCCATGACCGGCGCCATATCCTCAGTCTTTTTGCCGCATGGTCCGATGCAGAAGCAGCGTTGCAAGTGCCGTTCGGCGTTCTGAAATTTTCATTTTGGAGTTTCAGACCGATACCAAGTTGGGCTAAGTACCCGTTGGGGAATATTTTTGTTTTTCTTGCCTCAGTTACACGGATGTCAGAAAAGTGAATAATTGTATTTCTTGTGGGAAACAGATACCGCATAGGGATTACCATCCTTTGTATTCCTTGTTTGGGACCGACGCGGCGTAGTCGGGTGTCGGTTTTGTGCTAGGTTTAATAAGCGCACTATAAAACGGAGGTTAGATTGCGCTAGGTTAGTCTTTGGCAAGAGGTGTAATTATAATATGCCGTCGGATGTTCCGACGCCTGCTTCTACTAAGAAGCGCAAAGACAAATCTTTAAAGCCTAGGCAGGATGATTCGTCCGTTTCGGACGCCGGACCTTTAGAAGCTACAGCTGAACAGGTGGATCCGGCTGAAGTTTCTGTTGAGTCCCAGGGGGAAACTTTGATTTTACAGGATGTGGCCTCTCAGGAGGCAGGTCAGGCTGAAGGGGCCTCTCAGGTTACTATTCTCCCTTCTATGCCTAAGGTGGTTAGGCCTTCTGCTACTGTTTCTAAGGCTCCTTCTAAGGGCAGGTCTGTCTTGCCTTCCTCTGGTGTCAGTTCTGGTTCTTCAGGGTCTGTGCCTAAAAAGCACATGCTTAAAATGGCAGAGGATTTGATTACTTTAATTAGAGGTTCTATGCCCCCTCCTGATAAGAGGCCCAGGATGGAGCCAGAGTTGGAAAGTTTGGAGCAGGCCTCAGATGATTCAGAGTCTTCTGCTGAAGACATTCAAGATTTCCTCCTTATTCTGATTCTGATGCAGAGGATTCCACTCCTTCTGCTTCTCCTCCAGAGGATTTTTCATTTTCAGAAACTCTGCATTCCATGAGGGAGCATTTTAAGTGGGAGGGACAGGATTACTCTGATTCACGGAAGAGACTTAGGAGTTCTTGTTTTACCACAGCATAGACCCTTAGCTATACCTCCGGTTTTGGATGTTGTTTCAGATGTTTTCTCGGAAGCTTCCCTTAATCCAGATTCTGTGCCTCCTGCCCCAGTTAAACCGGACAGGTATTACAGGGTGCCTGAGGCTCATAAATATCTGTATAAGAGTCCTAGGGCGGACCCAGAAACTATTAGTCAGGGGCCTAAGGGTGTTAGAGCCTCTGTTGTTAAGAATCCGGTTCCTCTGGATAAGGAAGCTAGAGCTTTGGATAGATGGGGTAAGAAGGTGTATACCTCTTCTACTTTAGCAATGAGAGCTTTGAACTGCCAGTTTCTTATGTTGAAGTATCAGAATTTCCTCCTTTCTCAGCTAAGATCTAAAGTGGATGCTTTGGCAGAGGGCATAGAGTGTGAATTGCAGGATTTAGTGCATGTTTCTGAACAGGTGGGTAAGCACTCTTTGCAATGTGGTTTTGATGCTTTACAGGCTTCTTCTAGGGTGGCTGCCACTGGTTCAGTTATTCGTAGGCACGCCTGGCTTAAGGATCAGAATTTGTCTGAGCATGTTAAGTCTAGAATTCTGGATGCCCCTTTACAGTCTGAAGTTTTGTTTGGTCCTCCTGTGGAGTCAGTCTTAAAGAAAATGGAAGACAAGGCTAAGTCTATGCAGACTGTTAAAGATTTTTTGCAGGCACAACCTCCAAAGTTTAGTAGAAATTGGCCTACTAAGGGGTGGGCGCCTTCTTCTGATTCTCAGTCTAGGGGTAGATCTAGGCGTGGTAGGGGCAGAGCTCAGAGTACCTTCAGGCCGAGACAATGGAGTTCGCCTGCTCAATCTGCTGGTGAGGGCAGGGGCCAGTCCTTTCGTAAACAGGCCCAATGACCTGCATTTTCAGCTGCCAGATTCTTCTTGCCTGGCAGCTCCTTTGGGAGGAAAGTTGGCTCTTTTCAAGCAAAATTGGCATTTAGTCACCCAGGACAAATGGGTATTGGACATTATAAACCGAGGTTACAAGTTCTATTTCCATACCATGCCTCCTTTCAAAGGCATGCCAGACGTCCTCCTCGGCAAAGGATAGAGGCTCACAGACAAATTTCTTTACTTCTTCAAATAGGAGCTATACAGCCATTTCCTCTGTCAGAAATGGGCCTAGGATTTTATTCTCGCCTGTTTCTAGTTCAAGAAAGGAACACTGGAGACCAATTTTGGATTTATCTATCCTCAACACTTACCTGGACATTCCAAAGTTCAAGATGCTGACTTACAACAACTTTTACCTCTGTTGGGAAAAGATCACTGGATGGTACTCTGGATCTCAAGAGGCTTACCTTCATGTTCCTATCAGGCCGTTGCGGGAGGTACCTCGTTCTTGGCTGGAAATTTACATTATCAATTCTCTGCATTGCCCTTTGGCTTATCTACTGCACCCAGAGTGTTCACAAAGGTTCTGGCTTCAGTGATAGCTTTTGCAGACTAAGGGATAAAAGATTTATCCTTATTTGGACGACTGCCTGATCCAAGCGGACAAAGCACCTACTTCTGGAACATCTGGCTTATCACGGTTATTGAATTCTCTCACAGTCAACAAATCAGGCTAACACCATCTCAGAAAATAACTTTCCTGGTGCCAACTTGGACACAAACACCCAGATGGCCTATCTTCAGAAACAGGGCAACTAACTCATTCAAAATACTGAAATTGTACCACTAGGAAAATCCTGCAGGCTCTGGGCTTCCATCTTGCATTCTTCTAATCCCATGTGCAAAGTTGCATATGGGAAACTTCAATGGTACCTAAAAACCTATGGTCTCAACACAGCCACAGTTTGGAAACAATAATACCAATAATTCCATGTTTGCAAGGAATTTCTATGGTGGGCCAAGCATGCAAACACAGGTCTTCCATTCTGCAAGCCTCAAGCAAATCAAGTCATCACGCCTCAGAGCCTGCAAAAGACAGGCATTCAGGGCAAATGGTCCCAAAAGCACCTCACATCAATCAAAAGAAATGCTGCAGTGATAAATGCAATTACATTTTCAAGGACCTCCTGCATCCAGGACAATTATTGATAAGACAACACCACAGTTGGTACATAAACAAACAAGGAACACATTCATACCCCTGTGCAGGCTAGCCATGTCAGTTTGGAACTTGGCTCTGGAATGGCAAATCGAACTTCAAGCACAGTACTTGCCAGGATTGGAAAACATGCTGGCAGACAATCAAAAATATGACAGATCCCCCACAGGAACCATCAGTTGAAAAGTTCTGTTCAAGGACCTTTCATCCAAAGGCCTGAGAGGGTTCTTTCAGTTGGGCAACAGGTTTTCCACCTTTGCCTCTTCTGCCCAAGTGCTCTTGAAAGCAAGAGCAGACAGACCAAGATGATACTGATTGCTCCAGACTGGCCAAGACAACACTGGTACCCCTCCTGAGGAGCCATACTCCCCCTGACTACATTGCTTCTATGCCGCACAGTCTGAAGTTTTGTTTGGTCCTCCTGTGGAGTCAGTCTTAAAGAAAATGGAAGACAAGGCTAAGTCTATGCAGACTGTTAAAGATTTTTGCAGGTACAACCTCCAAAGTTTAGTAGAAATTGGCCTACTAAGGGGTGGACGTACCTTCTTCTGATTCTCAGTCTAGGGGTAGATCTAGGCGTGGTAGGGGCAGAGCTCAGAGTACCTTCAGGCCGAGACAATGGAGTTCGCCTGCTCAATCTGCTGGTGAGGGCAGGGGCCAGTCCTTTCGTAAACAGGCCCAATGACCTGCATTTTCAGCTGCCAGATTCTTCTTGCCTGGCAGCTCCTTTGGGAGGAAAGTTGGCTCTTTTCAAGCAAAATTGGCATTTAGTCACCCAGGACAAATGGGTATTGGACATTATAAACCGAGGTTACAAGTTCTATTTCCATACCATGCCTCCTTTCAAAGGCATGCCAGACGTCCTCCTCGGCAAAGGATAGAGGCTCACAGACAAATTTCTTTACTTCTTCAAATAGGAGCTATACAGCCAGTTCCTCTGTCAGAAATGGGCCTAGGATTTTATTCTTGCCTGTTTCTAGTTCCGAAGAAAGGGAACACGTGGAGACCAATTTTGGATTTATCTATCCTCAACACTTACCTGGACATTCCAAAGTTCAAGATGCTGACTTTACAACAACTTTTACCTCTGTTGGGAAAAGATCACTGGATGGTTACTCTGGATCTCAAAGAGGCTTACCTTCATGTTCCTATCAGGCCCAGTTGCAGGAGGTACCTGCGTTTTCGGGCTGGAAATTTACATTATCAATTCTCTGCATTGCCCTTTGGCTTATCTACTGCACCCAGAGTGTTCACAAAGGTTCTGGCTTCAGTGATAGCATTTTCCAGACTAAGAGGAATACAGATTTATCCTTATTTGGACGACTGCCTGATTATTGCACAAGAAAAGGACGAACTTCTTCATCATCTACAGTATGTGATGGCAGTGTTAAGATGCCTAGGGTATTCTGTGAACGAAACAAAGTCCAGTCTAGTACCCTCTCAGGACATGTGCTTTCTGGGTGTGAGACTGAATACAGCTTCCCAGATGGCCTTTTTGACCCCGGACAAACAAAGAAGCCTATCTCTTTATTTCCATCAAATGTCTCTACGGTCCAGGCTGACTGCAAGGACAGTCCTTCAAGCCTTGGGGTTCATGGCATCTTGTATTCTGGTCCTTCCCAATGCCAAATTGCATATGAGGAAGCTTCAATGGTATCTCAAAAATGTATGGACACAGCACTGCCAAGATCTAGACACTGTCATTCAGATAATACCTTGCATTCAGAAGGAGTTTTTGTGGTGGGCTCAGGAATGTCACCTAAACAAGGGACTCTCTGTGACCCGGCCAGAGGCGAGTCAGATTCTAATGACAGATGCCTCGGACAAGGCTTGGGGAGCACACCTCAATGGAAAATGGGTGCAAAACACATGGCCTGTCAAACTCCAACATTTGCATATCAACTTGAAGGAAATGTTAGCAGTCCAGTTTGCATTGATGGCTTTCAAAGATTTACTTCACCCAGGGCAGGTGTTGATTCAAACAGACAACACTACTGTCATGTGGTACATCAACAAGCAGGGGGGAACCCATTCTTACCCTCTTTGCAGGCAAGCGATGATTCTGTGGGAAACTGCTCTCAATCTACACCTCAAGGGGTTGGGAGGATGGCCTAATGGTTAAGGTGTTTGCCTTACAAACACAAGGTACAGGGTTTGAATCTCACAGGGGATAATTGGCTTGGCTTAAAATGGCTCGCAAGGGCAGTTAGCCTAGTACTAATCTATGTACTAATCTAATCTATCTAATCTTCAGGCAAGGTTTCTACCAGGAGCACAGAACTCCTTAGCAGATGTATTGAGCAGACAAATAGTGGATCCTCACGAGTGGAAATTGGATCCTCATGTATTTCAACAGTTGACAGTGTTATGGGGAACTCCAGACATAGATCTGTTCGCTTCTCCACTAAATTACCAGTTGCCAAAGTTTTGCACAAAAAGGTTTCATCACACAGCTTGGAAGGTGGACGCTCTATCATTCAGTTGGAACAATCTGCATGTATATGCCTTTCCACCTCTGCCTCTTCTTCCCAAGGTACTTTTGAAGGCCAGACAAGACAAGCCAACCATGATTTTGATAGCACCGGATTGGCCTCGACAACACTGGTACCCACTACTGAGGAGTTTAGTATGAGAACCTCCATGGCCTCTGCCTTTGATTCCGCACCTTTTGTCTCAAGAGGACAGTCACTTCCTCAATGTCAAGATTCAGTCTCTGCATCTAACAGCCTGGCATATTCTGTTTTAGGCTCTGGAGGGTCTCAGCTTCCACAACAAGTTTTGAATGTTATTTTGGAGGCCAGGAGGCCTAGTACCAGGAAGGTTTATGCTGATAAATGGAGGAGATTTTTTATTTGGAGCAAAGGAAAGGACTTTGATGTCTCCAAACCTGATTTAAGTGTTGCTCTTCAATATCTTACTGAGTTATTGGACAAGGGTTTGTCTTTCTCCTCAATAAAGGTCCATGCTGCAGCCATTTCTGCTCACTATGATTGTGACCCTCCTTTATTCTCTCATCCTTGGTTTAAGCAATTTCTTAGAGGGGCAAAGAATATAAGACCCCAATGAGCTCCTACTCCTGCTTGGGATCTCAATTTTGTGTTGGAAAACTTACTCTACAACCTTTTGAGCCTGCAGCTACTGCCGAGTTAAAGTATTTGTCATGGAAAACTGCTTTTTTGTTGGCCATTACCTCTGCAAGAAGGGTTTCTGAATTACAGGCCCTCATGGCACTGGGGCCTTTCCTGATTTTTCATAAGGATAGGGTATCTTTATGTACTAACCCTTCCTTTATGCCTAAAGTGGTTTCTAGTGTGGCCTTAAATCAAACTATTCATTTGCCTACTTTTTATGCAAACCCCCAAAATAAAGGGAGAAAATTTTGCATACTTTGGATATTCACAGGCAGTTACGTTATTATTTGAGCAGAACCAAGGAGTTCAGACAGTCTCAGCAATTGTTTGTTTCTTTTGCTTTGGGTTCACAGGGTAAACCTGTTTCAAAACAAACTATTTCTAAATGGATTGGGTTTTGTATTTCTTTCTGTTATTCCCATCATGGTAAGGAGATTCCTGCTGGAATCAGGCCTCATTCCACTAGGGCTATTGCTACTTCTACAGCCTTTCTAAGGGGAGTAGCTACAAAAGACATTTTGGAGGCAGCTACTTGGAGTTCAGTGCATACCTTTTCTAAACATTATCACCTGCCTCTTTATTCTAAGTCTAGGGCTGGATTTGCCACTGCTATTTTACAGGGCATTTTGGCTGCCCCTAATGCTTTATGATTTTTACCATCCTCCCTTTCCGTTGCTTTGGGATTCTACCCATAAGTAAGGACTGCAGCAATGTGAGATGAAGAACATAGTACAGTTTTGTACCTACCATAAATGTAGATGTTCAAGATCCACAGCTGCAGTCCAATTTACCCTCCCTCCTTCCCCACTGTAGTTTGACTTGGTGCTCATACAACCTAATTTGGGTGATCCTCCTATGGTTGTTGTTGGGCAACTACTGTTTTTGATTATATTGCATTGGCTGGACTATATATATATATATATATATATATATATATATATATATATATATATATATATATATGTATATATATATATATATATATATATATATATATACATATAATTTATGTATTGCCTTTCTGGTTTGGCCTTCTGACATCTGGGGCAAGAAAGACTGAAGAATATGGACGCTGGTCAGCTGTGTCTTATATACCCTGTCGCACTGATGTCAGATCTAGGCGACATGACTGACGCCAGCCTAATACTTTGGAATTCGGCCAACCGAGGACAGCCTGATGGCAGAAAACCCATCTGTGATTACTGCAGCTGTATGAGCACTCGAACATCTACATTTATGGTAGGTACAAAACTGTACTTTATTGCACACATTCTGGTCAAGGCTTGACAGAATGCAGATGTTAATGTGACATATTTTGGAATAGCTATAATGCACTTTGGGTGAGATGCTATGACAGGTTTGTTTTCATATACATTCTCTTTTTATGTTCAGGTTTCACTATCCATTATATGTCAGTATAAGCTGCCTACATTTCTTGGATCATCACACTGATTTGTCAGGGGAACAGGTTACCGGGCTGCAGATATGAGCCATTTATCTGGACATGCTGGATAGATCAGAACAGTTGAGGGGTATGACTATGCGTACAGCTTACTACCTGAACATTCTGCCACAGTCTGTACAGTTGATGGTTATGATTATGCTTAAGGCATACTATCTGAACATTCTAGCAAAGTCTGTACTGTTGGGTCTAATTATGCATACAGCTTTCTATCTGAGCATTCTCACAAACTCTGTACAGTTGTGGGGTATAATTATGCATATAACTTACTACCACTCCCAGGATTCAAACCCCTGCAGTGCATGGTAAATTTATTACAGTTGACATCACAGTACACTGTGCTATCAGGGAATTGGTGTGAAGCATTCCAATGGTTTATAAGTCTCCCTCAGTTGTTCTATATGACTGACCTCTTGGGACTTCCAACATTGTTATACTGAACTTCCTACACATTTTAACTGCGTTCAACAGTGTGGGTAAGACTGCTTAATACAACAGTACTATTTATAAAATGCAACACTACAACAACATATGAAAGCAGAATGTACACAAGCACTCCAGGGGTTATAGTTTTATTCACAAGATATTACACCTTTATTTCCACGCATCCTATATGACAGTCATCCTGCCATATTGTCTGGTTTATTCAGTACATCCCATACACAATACATTTTTATACTGGTACAACACTTTCTACAACTGTTATATTTTTTTCTTATGACAGTACATGCAAGATTATTACAAACCTGCCTCATGATGCAGCCTTTGCAGCCTAGCAGCATGGTCTTGCTGGTTCACAGCCCACTCATCTGCAGCTGTCAGAGAAATACAATGATATTTAGCCATTGCCTATCCATAGTATACACAAGCTAGGCAATCATTATCTACATAGTAGAATGGGTACTTACTCAGTGCTGGGGCATCGGCCATCTGCCTTGATTCTTGGATCCACTGCTCCAAGATATCATCCCTCCACTGCCTCAGGTCAGCATGGTGATGCCTGACCTGCACACCAGTCCGGAGGATACCAGTGGCACTGGTGAAGTCATAGGAGAGACTGTCCCAGGCCTCCACTTTATACTGAGAGCCCTGGTACTAGCCCTGCAGTAGTCTCTCCTCATGATGTTTTACCAGGAGATATAACATGAATCTGGCCTCCTGGGTGCCCCAGCGCTGCGCTCTAAATTGAGTGCCTTTCCCAACTCCAGCCATTCTGCCTACAGTAGGGAGCTGCAACCAGTTATGGGAATTATTAGCACCTGTGGGGTTTGAATACACCCAATTTCCTGCACTTTCCCATGATTGGACAGTTTTGAAAAGGATAAGCTATGGGCACATCTGCTTAGCTAATGTTGGCATTGCATAAAAGGGTATACCACTGGGCAGATTGAGTTAGCCAGCCTACACATTGCTTACACCACGTAAGCTGAGCTGTGCAATGCTTAGTGTTGCTTAATATTTAATTAGCATTATATTTCCTTTTGGCATTTATTTATTATTTGTTACATGTTATATCTGTGTCTGGTATCTGTGATTCATGTGTACGTACACTGTATGGGGTCCTGGGGACTTCAACACTTTATTACAATAACACCTCACATCTGGCCTTACTGCAGTACTCCAGTTCACATATTTATGTTATGTAGCAGGTTATATAACATCACACTGTACATAGATTAATTTCACATGTTCAGTTTGATTTTCCTGTGATGAGGATTTGCTTGTTGAAACCTCAATCTTATGTACGGCTGTGATGGCTGAGATGTTAACTACTTTGACTGTAGTGTACAGGGTCTTGGGTTCAAGCCTTGCTGAAGCTGTTTATTTTGTTGCTGGGTAGAACATGGGCCATTGGATACAGAGTGATTAAGGCACTTTAAAGCAGTTGTAAGTGGGTTTGCACAGAGCTAAGCACTGCTAATGTCTGGTTACAGTTTCTTACACTCAGTTAGCTTCTAAATTGCTTAGTCTGTGCAGGCAGTGCTTACCCCCACACAAACACACTTAAACATGGTTACGTTTGCTTACATATGCTTACTACTGCTTATTTGTGCTTAAACCTGCTTACTAGTGTCTTATTCATTATGACACTGACACTTCACATGTGCATTTCCTGCAGTACTCCAGTTCATAAATATATGTTATTTAGTGAGTTTTGCAACAAAAATATTGGTTATAACGTGCTTTGCCATGTAAAACTGAAACTTGAACCAGGAATGCCTGCTCATTAGGTGAATGCTCTGCCCACTACACTATTGCTGTGCTGCTTTATTTGCATATATCTTCCTTGTTATCCTCTTCAGCCTTTTAAGCTGCTTTAATCATAGCTAACCAATGGGCACACCCACGTTTAGCTGTACTCGGATTTAAAAAAAAGTAAGGGGGTTTCTTCATTTGAATTTTATGTACTGTTGCTGTTGTACACGTGGAGAACTGTTGGTGAGGATATGCGGACACCTATGAGTGATCTAGCTCATTTCTTACCACTTTCTGCTGTTCTACATTGCAGGGGTGTGTTTATTCTGAGAGCTCTGCTCTCAGACATGCCCCCTGCACTCGTACACGCTCCATGTAAGCCTAGAAGCTCGGGCAGCGCACCTTCATTAATATGCATGGCGCGTTGCCATCCTGCTCCTAAATGGGTGCATCCGTGCAGGACTAAGCTACTCCTGCATGGAAGATTAGTGGATCCGGGGGAATATTTTTCTGTTTTCATTACATTAATTTTAGTTTACAAGTATTAGTATCCCTGTTACTGTAATTTTGCAATGTTTCCACTAGAGGGAGGAAAATATAGTAATAAGCTTATTTTAACTAAACTATTATGAATCTAAAGGGAAATAACATACTCAAATAGTTTTACGTTTTTATTGTTTATTCGTTTTCCTTTCTTTTATGTCCTCTCACTCATTCCTTTTCAACAATAATTTAGTAACTGAGTAACTTTAATAGAATCAGTCTGGTTTGGGGGCTGGTTTGTCTGTTGGGAAATGTATGTGTGTAGAAGGTAATGGCAAAACTCTTTACTGTTTTACTTTTTAATATTTAACACTGTATTTACATATAATGTTACTGGCAGAGGAGGATATAGTTAAAATGTGTGTACTGATGTGTTTTTAAATCCCTTTTCTTTCCAGTGATGTTATTAAGGTTGTATAACTTTCCCTTGCTTATTTAAAAAAGTGCTTTTCAGTTAAAATGTGGCTTACAGAATTTGTCCACAAGCCTTCTGTATTGAAAGACTTTCTTTTCAGTCTGGTTTCCCACCACATTACTTCAGAAGAGTTTAAAGAATGTATTCAGCTTGCCTCAAGCTTGTGTGCATCTCTGCCTCACTCTGAATACTTTCTGAACAGTTTCTGAGTCAGAGAGGAAGTGGAATGTGAGTGTTAACCCATCAGAAGCAGGAAGCTCACAGAATACAGTAAAGGTTTGCTAAAATGGACTTTTAAATGCTTTAGCTTTTAAAATGATATTTCCTAGTATTAAAGACAAACTGTAAGTAGTGCAATTTAATATAATAATAATAATAATAATTCATTAGACTTCTGAATGGCTTATTCAATCTATATACACCTGGAACATCTTTTTAATTATTGAAGGGGGAACAAATGAAATGATGCACAAAGGGGACATATTTGATGTGGGACACATACTGGTGTTCTCATTAAATCTCAAACATATATAACAATGCATAATTAATAGTCGAGTAGAAATTTGTATTAAATGTTTTCAACATTACTACTGAGTGTCCTATTCCTTCTTTAGCTTATACACTTTTTTAGGGTCTGTATCACATAGTCGAAGTCTTATAACTTCGAACAGGTAACGTTCGAACCATTTTGTTCGAAGTTAAAAAACTTCGACTATGGATAAAAAAATAAAAAAAAACAATGGAAAACAAAATAAACTGCACCCCCACACCCCCCGCTACTTAAATATACCAACTCCGAGATTGCACCCCATTGAACAAAATGGAAACCTCCACTTATGGAGATTTCCATTCAAACTCTCAAACTGTTACCGATTGGAACTTATGGTCTCGACCATATGAGGTTCAAACTTGTAAAAGTTCGACTGCATGATAGGAACCTACTTTTTTAATGTAATTCTCAATTTTTTAATGAGTATTATTCCTAGCTGAGGCATTTGTTCATACTAGATACAGAAGCGTCATATATGTGCTTTAGATAGGGAATAATGGAATAATATAAGTTGAAAAGCACATACAGTTTCATTAAGATAACATATTTCTGCATAAAATACAGACATTAGAAGTCTGCTTTATAATTCAGCCATATTAGATATTGAATATGAATGTAAATAGCGAAAATCTATGCAGGCTGTTTTCACAAGCTTCTAGTCTGTGCGAGAGATTAGATGAGAATTTGTAACTAGGTATGAAGTTTTTGTAGTGAATGTGGTGGAAATGTAAGTAGTTTACATAGTCAAAATGTTAATATAGGTACTGGTTCATAACCATTTTACAAAGTGTAATAAGTACAGGTAACCTGTTTGTTATACAATATTGTTATTCTGGTTAAATTACAGATGCATGTACCTTAAAAATACATTATTTATTCATAACACAGAGTTTCTTAATTCATATAAAGATTTCAAGTATTAAGAATGGTCTGAGCATATTTTCAGTATGATATTAATATATAAATAAATGTTCTGTACAATTAATGATAATTGCTACAAATGAATAGTTATTTAAAGTTCTTCTATTTGATAGGTTTTTGTTATATATTAACCTGTGTAGTTTTTTGTTTTGTTTTCTAGTAATATAACATCATCTCAAAAAGTGTAAAATATTTATTTAGAAAAAATTCAGTTTATATATATATAGAAGAAGTAGCAACAATGTGATTGGTTGTGTTATGGTATTGTTAGTAAGTGGCTTATATGAACTTTTCATCAAGCCTGTGATATTTTATTCCACATTGGAGGTTAGAAATGTTTTTAATTCTGAATTTTTCACATCACTCTTATTGTGTTTGTCCATAACAAGTTGTTCTTTTGTTAGCATAATGCTTAATGCACTAAATCATTTCATAGTAGTTTCTATATCTATTGTTCCAATAGATGCCAGCATATAAATGCTTTTCATTAAATATAAATGGGTTAAATAGCCCTTTAGAGAGGGGTAGTTTAAATAAGTATTTAACTCTACATAAAGCAGACATTGTTTTTCTATAGAAAACTCATTTATTGACTAAAGATTTAAGTAGATTGTTGCTAAAATATTATTTAGTTTTAATTGACTCTTTGTTTGGTTCAAAAAGAAGAGGTGTTCTTATTTTCTGTAAAAAAACTTCAGGTCTACCTAGAATAGTGGATTCCTATTCTGACAACAATGGTATGGTCGGAACGGTGGGAATAGAAATCGATAAAAAATATTATACCCTTGTAAATACCTATCGGATCTCTGGGATTGGTTCTAAAACAGTAAGAAATACTTAGATAGTATAACACTATACTTTAAAGGAGAAATGTTGATAGCTAGTGATTTTAACTGCCATCCTATCAGACAAAGACATTACAAATGTTAAACAAATCAGTCTAGCTTCAGTAGCAAAACATTTAAATCATTATATTAATGTATATGAGAGATATATCAGATTAAAAACTAGATGGTACTCACTATTCTTTTAGATTTGGGTCCCTAACCAATGTTGATAAAGTACTGGTATCCAATGCATTATACTCCAGGATAGAGCAGGTACTAATAGTTTCATGTTCATTGTCTGAACTCAATGCTATTACATTTAAACTTTCAGTCCAAGCAATTTACTTTCTTGCCAAAGACTCCAGGCATATATAACTAAAATACAAGGCTTTAATGAATGGTTATTAAAAGGAATAAATCAATTAATGGAATTTAAAAGTAATGGTGAGGTCATTGATATCACAGTATGAGACATGTTAATAGCTTACTTATATGGTAAAGTAAAGAACTGGTGCATTTGTAAAAGAAAGGAATGGGATAAAGAGTTAAATGCTTTCCAAGCTGAAATTGATAAATTAAAATTAATCCTTAAACCCAATGATAAAGATGCAAGCATTTGTTGAAAAATCTCAGAAGTGCCTAGAAGACTTGCATCATAAGATGTCCATTAATCTACAAAAAATTAAATTGCAGTTGTCTTCAATAAACCCCAAGAGCCTTCATAAAATAGCTATTAGATAGAAAAACATTAATAAAATAAACCATATCAAGGAGATTGTTTATAAAGAAGGGGAAAAAGACTATTAAAGTTACGGATCTGAAAGATGTATTAAAATATTTTAGCAAATATTATGAAGAAATTAACAACAAAACAAAGTCAAATCTGAGTAACAACAACTTACTGGATAGTACTACTGGATAGTTTTTTTTTTTTAAAGAAAACATACATAATAAACTATCAGAAGAACAGAAAAGCTAGATAGATAAGCCTTTTTCTTTTAAGAAATTAAAAGACCAAATTAAAAATCTTAAAAATAATAAAGCACCAGGCATGGATGGGATAATTCCTGAGCTATGTAAATTTTTACCTGATAATATTTAAAATAAAAAATTATTAACTGCTTTTGCAGAAGTTGAGTACATTTAATATACCCCTGTCATGGAGATGTTCTCTTATTACACCCATTTTAAGATCAGATAAAGGACCATTCTCTATATTCTTCTTATCGATCTATGTCCCTTTTAAATGTAGACTACAAAATTTTCATGCCATTATATACAAAAGATTAAATCAAATTTTCATTGGTTTAGTAAATGAAGATCAGACTGGGTATATAGTTAATAGGAAAGTTCAAGGTAAATACCTCAATGATAAGGATAAGACTCTTTTCTTTGATTGATATGGCAAACAAAAATAAAAAAGTTATCCATAATAAGCATAGATATGGATAAAGCTTTTGACTCTGTGAATTGGTCATACTTGTTCAGAGTACTAAATTAATTTCCACTGATTTCTTAAAGCTAATTAAAAAGCTTTATGTTAACTCAATTTCTTTCGTCAAAATAGGCTCCTCTATTTCTAGCCCCTTTAATATCTTAAAAGGTACCAAACAGGGATGTCCTTTATCTCCTTTGTTGTTTGCACTTATTATAGAGCTGTTTGCTAACTATATACAATCTAGTATAAGCATTTAAGATTTTAAAATAAATTAAACATTTTCTTCTAATATTCATCTTTTTGCTGATGCCATTCTGCTCACTAGAGGCAATATTGAACTCTCACAGCTCTATGGACTATTTTGAAAAGATTTCAGGTCTGAAATTTAATCAGGATAAAACAAAAACCATGCTTATAAACAAAGGGATAACCATTAAGTTAAACTCTTACAAAATTTGTCTTGGACAATTTACAGTTAAAATACTTGGAATTACTACTGAGACTAATAATAACAAATCAATTTTAGTTAACTACTGAAACATAATTAAGACAATAATCAAATTAACAGACAATTGGAATAAATTATTTTTCACATTTGAGGATAGATGTTTGGTGATCAAAATAATAATCTTACCAAAATCGTATTCCTTAGCCAGTTGTTAATTCCTCCCCTTCTAAAAAAAATAATTAAAAAAAACCTCTATTTTACTAAAGTTCTTATGGTATCCCAAAAAAGCAAGAATCTTCTTAGACTGGCACATCAAAAGTTGGGAGGAGAGAGGCATTGGTCCATATTGACTTATATTCTAAATCTGTAATTATTAAAGTAATGCTCATGTGGCTTGATTCCTCTTATGCTTCCTGATGGAAATCAATACATGACAATAACTAATAGATAATAGCAAATCTATAATAGAAATGTATACAAATTTGGACATCAATACCTTTTTGGGGTTTTAAAAGACTACATTAAATGAAAAATGCAAGTTTACTCTCTACCCTTTCATAAATCAAGTTCTATTAATATGGAAGAAATTTATGAATTCAAATTATCTAATCAAATATCTAGTAATAATGTTATTTCCTATAGCTTTCATAAATGAACACTTAATATATTTTAATACAACGATAATGTTTGACTTGAAGAATAGTAATTTAATTTATTGGCATCAATTTCAGAAGGGGAATAAAATACACCCAACTGATTATCTGATTGCTAGATACAGTCTGGAAAATAGTAGTTGGTTAGATATACAAACATGTAAGGAATATATTCAAGACAAAAGTAAAATAGCATTAGACATACAAACAAACTATATTAAGAATCCTAGACTTCTTTTCTAATATAAGTAATAATCCAGCTGAAGATAAGTCATACTTGTCAATCATGTATAAGATTATTAGAATTGAATTTGTTCCCCCTGAATTGTCATACTGGAATTACTCAACAAAAATAAATAAAGAAGAATTTTCTGAGAAAAGTAAGAAACTATCCTTAAAATATGCAAGAAAATCAGCATCCTCTCTATACTGGAAGATCTCTATATGGACATTTTACACAGTTTTTCTAGCACCTCACAACATTGCTGTTATATAAAAATCAGAAAAAATAAAATTCTGGAGATGCAATGAAGCCCTTGATGCAGATTGGGTTCATATGATCATAGAATACAACATAGTATCATCTTTAGGGACTGAGTTTAGAAACTTTTTCCAAGGACTGTGGTTAGATAATTGTACTGTTACAGATTCCTTGATTTTGTTCAATGCCCCAGTCACAGACAGCATTCCAGTATTGCAAATACCTCTTCTTTGGTCTGTCATAGCTATTGCTAGGAAAGTTATAACTGAAAACTGGAAATGCAAAAAGTACTCTTTTACTAGTGAATTTATATGTTTAACCAGATCTGTTTGTAAAAATGAATTATCGACCATGCACTGCCAGACAATAATTGCACCTCAAATAAGTTGATAATTTTTTACTATCATTACTGAATTTAGAAAATTTGACTTTTCCCAAATTTCCATATATTTTTAATCTTAGTTCTTAACATTGCTTTTTGATTTATAAGTTATAGACAGCATATTCTATTCTCATACCAACTACTTTGTTTGAGTTATGGAATAGGAAAACAGCACTGCATGTAACTTGCATGCATTGTCCTTCTTTATAAAAGAAGGCCAGAATTGACATTTGCCATCTACCTTCATCTTAGTTGAAGCACCAGCTTCTTGGTAATGTGGCTGCTCCCTTTTTAAGTTCTCCAAATATTTTGGGTTTCTAATACCATGATGGGAATGGACCCCATTTCTATGTCAAAGTACGATTAAAGTTCATGAAATTAGCATTGTTTCACTCTTTGATGTCAACCAAAAGTGTTCTTCTCAGCACTCGCGATGTGCCCAGTAATGACTCCTTATGCAGTTTATAAGGAGTTATATATATTGGCAGCATATCTGAATAAGCTTGTAGACTCTTTTTTTATAACACCCATTGCTCCTACTACTATTGGAACTATTTGGGTATCCTTCTTCCACATTGCTCTTATTTCTGCTTGCTGTTCCTGATATTTTATAATTTTGTGTCTCTCTGTATGCAGGACACCATAGTCAGTGAGTGTGGCAATTTCACTGATCAATGCTACTCTTGTCTTCTTTTCTTGGACTACTATATCCAGTTTTCTATCATCTGTCTTTTGATTTGTTGGTAATGGATGATCCCATGTGATGTAGACTTCATCATTTTCTATGATGATTTGTGGCTCATATTTCCAGTGCTTTTCAGCCACTTCAAAACCATAATATTTGCACAATCCCCAGTGCAACAGTCTCACCCCATTATTATGCCTTTCAGTATACAGTCCTTCGGCCATTAGTATGTCACAACCAGCAACGAGATGCGTAACAATTTCCAATTCGGTTTTACAAAACCTACATTTGTCTGTTTCTCCCACATGTTCAATGGACTTTGTAAAACCAATGTGTACTGCCAATATTAACATTTCATCTCTTGGTTTGAATTCACCTCTTCTGCTTGACCCTAGCATGCTTCTGCCAAGTTGTTCCTTTAGGATCACATAAATGTCTATCTAGATAAGATCCTTACTCAGTTTTCTACCATTGTTGAATAAACTATTTTGTTGTTGATAAATGTAATTTTAGTGACATATTTCAAATGAATAACATGTACATATTACAAAAGACTGTAGGGGTGGTGTTTGCTTCTAAGTACTGCTGGAAATGAAGGGCTATAATGCCTTCCACACTTTTAGACTAGCTACTGCACATGAAGGGAGAAGAGTTGTATGTGTCTCAATTTGCATCTAAAACAAGTATACCTCAAGGCTGGTCAAACAGTGTGATAGCTTGAGCTTTTCCACATCCAAATTACCACAGGCAAAGTCCCATACCATTTACTTGCAAGCTATAGTCTCTCCTCTGTGACACATGAAACCCATAATACATACTTAAATACACTGAGGATACTCCCATTCAAATGTCCCAAACATACAGACACAGACATTTCTGGACTTTATAAACACAAACACCATGAACCAGTTAGTCTCTATGCCCATTATGGATGGTACCATTCTTGATCTGGTTCCCAGAAACATGAGAAAATGTTCACCCATCCTAGTGTAATGTCCTCACTGATCAGGTCAGACTATAAAGCTGTCCCCTTTGAAATATAAATAAACCCATGACGCCAGCTAACCCTGGGACTTTTAGGAATTATTCTGAGGCAAACTTTTTACTATTAACTGACACTCTAGCAAAATTGCAAGCCCCTTGGCACACTTCTGCCTGTGTAGAATTGTTTACAGAAACCCTGTAAAATCATGTTAATGGCTACATAGTGACAGATGTACCTACCCAAAATAAGCACGGGACAAACTCATAAAACAAGCCACCATGGTGGAATCTGAGCATTGATAAGTTGTATAGCAAATGGAAGAAAATCATGGCAAAAATTAGGAAGTGCAATAACCAGCAAGGTAAAAACTCCCTCATTAATCTAAACAAGTAACTCAGAGAGCTTATCAAGTCTACTAAAGCTAAAGTTGAGGAAAAAATTGCATCCTAGGCCAAGGGCAATCACAAGGCATTCTTCAGTTATATCCATAACCTCAAGGCAATGCACAAGAATTATGTGAACTAATTATAAAAGAAGCCACTTCTGAACCAAAAGATGTATGAAATCCACTGCGTGACAAACGTAGCTCTGATTTTACCCCTCCCCTGGCACCCCTCAGGAAATACCCTCAACCATAACTCTCATAAATATCACTAATGAGCAGGTCCACAATGTCCTCTCCACAGCCAAGAATACTGCATCAATGGGCCCCAATAATATCCCAGGATGCCACCTTAATAGCATGAAACACAATCTGTCAGGACCACTACAATCTTTTTAATGGTAGCTTCCAGACCATGGCAACCCAAAATACAATAAACTTCTACTTCATTCACCCAGAAAGTGAGAGGTTGTTTGGTAGCCTTTAGTACAGAACTCTTCCAGGTCACCAGTTTCCCAAAAAAGGCATACTACATGCTATCCCATAAGCAAAGATGCATTCCCAAGGGTAGTGGAGTTGAAGGTTAATGTGGATCACATAGTACATAGTGCTGTAAGGCATGTCGAATCTCTTTCCCTCTTCATAAATCTACTTCTCTTTTTCTTTTGCATTTCTCTTCAACCTGTTCAGCTAGAGGTTGGCATTCTTGCCTCCTGTTTATTAGTTTAGAACCTAGAGCTGTTTTTGTTTTGCAGACCACTGCAAGTAATATGGTCAATAACATCCTGACTTATTTTTTTAAATTTCTCATTAACCACTGCACTGCAGTGCAGTGCAGTGCAGTGCATTAACCACTGCACTGCTGGTGGTGATGGGAAACTTCCTTAATATTGTTCATGTTAATTTCCAAAACTCCTTTGCAGTTCCAGATTAGTGCAAGACGATTGGTGATGTGTGCATCCACTCTACTTCCCATACTATTCTTTTTCACATAAACCATGTAGAATTATGTAAACAGCTGCATAGTATTAGCTGTATCTACCCAAAATAAAAATAGGGTAACCTCCAAAAACAAGCCACAGTGGAGGAATGCCAGTATAAATAGGATATATAACAAAAGAAAATAAATCATATCCAAAAACAGGGACAGCACTGTCCAGCAAGGTAAAACCTCACTCATCAGTCTGAACAAAAAATTCAGGGGACTAATCATGTTCACCAACACCAAATTTAAACTAAGGACAGCCATAAGGCTTTCTATAGTTATGTCCACAACCTTAAAAGCAACACCCAACAATGTGACAAACTAATAGTGAATGGATCCACATATACAGAGACAGAGAATAAAGCAAATCTGTTGACCAATAAATTAGTCCCAGATTTTCCCCCATCACCCCCAGTTACCCCTGAGGAAATATGCCCCACCATTTCTCCACCAATTATTACAAGGGAGCAGGTCCTCACTGCATGTCTGAGGTGAAGAATGCTGCCTCAATAGGCCCTGATAATATCCCAGGCTGTCTCTTGAATAACATGAAACATGACTGTCAGGCCCACTAGAATCTCTATTTAACCATAGCCTCCAGAAAGGCTTCATGGTAAAAGAGTGAAGGACTGAATCAGTTATTGGGGGGGCTTCTATGGACTCAAGCAGCAACTACAGACCACTAAGTCTGACTAGTCTCAAATGCAAGGACACTGAAAGAAATATGGATCTGATGAACAGTCATGTAGGAAACCTATAGATACCGGACCCTACTCAGTTTGGTTTTGCAAAACAGTGCACTCTGCATACCTTGACCTAACCAAGGCTCTTGACACAGTACCTTACTCGGGTATTGTAAATAAAATAAGGCAATTAGACAAGAAGCCATATGTCAGCAAATGGATAGCAAGGTAGCTCACTGATTGGATACAAGAAGTTAGGATACAGGAATCCAGCTCCACAAAGTAGCCAGTCACTAGTGGAGCCCCACATTATCAGTACTGGGCTCTCTCCCTTTTGGCATCTACTTCTCTGAATACAAGGCAAACATCAAGATTCTCAGGCTGTCCATATTTCCAGATAACTGCAAACTAGGCATGGTCATTGAAGCCCTAAAGACACAGATACCTTTCAAGATGGCTTGATGCAGGCAAACAGCCAGTGCCAGAACCATGGACTAAAACTCAATAAGAAAAATTGCATAATGGTACCCTTTGGAAAGACAGCCACCCATGGAAATTTCCATATTGATAATATACCCTTAAAAATTGACCCAGGGGTCAGGGCTATAGGAGTGCATGTTAAAAGTAACCTGACCATTAACCACTACATATATATTGTGGTGAGAAGATCATTCAGCACTGCATAACGTTTATGTAAGGTCATTGAATCCAGGTCCAAGGATGACATTGTTCCATGTACTTGGCTCTCATCAGACCAATCATGGAGTAAAACACACATACGTGTACCTTGCCAAGCCATTGAAACAGCCTGAGAGATCATATAGGCTCCTCACAAAGACAATGCAAGGAATAAACGACAATTTCCTGTACAGATGTCTCAAGGCCCTATCCCTAAGCATTTATGTTTCTTTATGTTCTGTCAACTTACCATAGAGTGGCTCATGGTTCAATAATTTTTATAGTTCAAGAAATATAACTGAAAAGCACAGAATAATGCAAAAAGCCAACAACAAACAAAACGAGTTGCCCCTCCTGCATCCCCATGAGGATTGCCTCACTTCTGCACCCTAACTTATATATACCAACTCCACTGTTACAGTACCATGGGAGTTGGTATATTGCAAGGATTCCTTATGGGTATACAGAAAGGGAAACATTTTGTGTTGTTTTTGTATTATTCTATATTTTTCAAAATACAAATAGCATCAGAAATACCCATGATAAGGACCTAAACCTCATCTGCGACATAAACAGAGCATGTTGGAGGGGCAGGTATATGTTTCACAGACTCTGTCTATGGAATAGGTTTCCCATCCATGTGAAGCAAAGCTTATCCCTAACCATAGTGAAATATAACTTGGAACAATGGATGGGAAATTGCAAATTTATCCCTGGTTTGTCACATATGCCCTAGTGGACAGAGGCAGCCTGTGAACTCTTAATGCGTACAAATCTATATCTTAACCATAAAATTCCTTGGGATATTGGCACATGTCAGAAGTATTTTGGTTAATCTGGGGTAAGTTTTAAAATGGCTCTTGGGCTGATAGCCCAGTAAACACATAGGAGCCTATGGATTTTCACTTCCCTACTGCTACTGCAACTGGTCAGCGAGGAATTGGAGTAAACCCATGTTCTGACTTCATTCAGTCAGATCAAATTTTCAACATGACATTGCAGATCTGTTAATTTACTCTACTTTTTCATGCCCAGATATGTGCATTTATTTACCCAATCCTCACACAGACATACCCACAGATAGGCACTTAGGAGGACTTTCTTTTTTCTCAATCTTGTCTTCTTTACCTACATTAAATACAGTGATAACTAGTTAGCCACTTGCTCAAAGTCAAAAGTACACAAATCCCACTTTGTGTTTCTTATATTTTTATAACTTTCATTCTCTCATTTAGTGTTTCTCTCTGTTTTCTGCATCCCCTGCAATGACTCATGTTGATTCACTGACAGACATTTATTAGAATGCCAATGGAGAAAAAATCACCAAAACAACTTTCAGCATACACTACAGGTAAGTTGCCACATGCTTCAACATATATGTATTTATAACAGTGAGGAAAAGAGAGAATTCCACTGTTACTGAAAGTTGTTTTGGCAATATTTCCTTGGACTAGCGGCATTTGGAGAAATGGCTGTTGATCAGATATCAACGTTCCTTTGTGCACACAATTCATGTTTGGCACAGTGCCCCCCCCAAAAAACAAACAACAAAGAAAAACATAGTACCTAGACACACACACATACCCACATGCCCACATATTTATATTTTCCACTGTTAACAATACTGTTTGACTTTTTGTCATGATTATATAGCATGGTTTCTCAAAACCTTCTCCAACACCTGGTTCATCTTTTGACTGGCATCTGTTAAAATTGACATGCATTCATCAAGTCACTATACTAGTAATGAGAAGAAAATAATTACCAACTGAATTTCAGTTTGTAGCCTAATTCCTTCCCCTGAGTTTGCACTGCGTTTCTCCCTTTTAGCACTGTTACTCACTGAGTTTAAACCGTTACAGACGGGCACCTGCTTTGAAGTGGCACTAAAATTCTTTCCCAGGGCAAAGCTTGTGAACCTGCTAAGTTGATTGTTTTTAGCACCAAATCAAACTGTTGTGTGCCCTGGTTAACATTTCATCAGAAGTAAAAAAAGGCTTACAGACTCTGAGGGGTGGTATGCTCTAAATAAATAGTAGGTAAATATGTTTTTTTTTTATCTCTGTTTTGAAAAACAAATAGTTATGTTATAGGAGGGCTTACAGATTTAAGGAAACACTTCTGACATGCAAGTGTTCCAACAAGGCAGCCAACAGGGAAGCTGTTTGTGAATGGGTAGCATTTTACTGTAAATCATGAAGAAGAAGAGTATGTATTTCATATGATGTTTATATTTCATGTGTGGGACTCAACTGGAATTGCAATGGGTTTTACTTTCCTGAGTGCTTCAGTGGGGAATATTTGCAGCAGATGAGAATATTTATGTGCTGTGAAATCAAAACAGGTAAAATCAGTACATAAAATAATCATTGTAAATAAACATATACAGATTTCTAGTAACATGAGTACATCCCCTTTATAGTGGAAGTGTAACTAGTAGATAGATTTTTCACATTGTTTGGTTTTATTTCTTCACAGAAACACTGCTGTCTAATTACTAAGCACACTTACATTCTTGGAGGGGGGGTGGTGTTCATTGGTCTATTGGCTTTTCTGTGATTTTATTTTTTCAAAACTGCATTAATTTAAATGGAGGGAGCAGGCAGTTAGGGTGCTTTCTTCATAGAGATGCAGGAGGGGCAACCTTTTTTCTTTTTTTGGATTATTTTGTGTTTTTCAGTTACACTTCTTGAGCTATACAAATTAATGAAGCATGAGCCATTCTATAGTGAGATGAAGGAACACAGGGATATACAAATACATCTGCAAGCTGGGAGCCATTTCTACTCAATATCTGAGCTGTTTGTCTTTATTTGAGCTGTTTGGCTGGCTGCTGTCTACCTGCAATCAACTGTATTACAAACTGAGTTAAGTATCATTGCTGGTATAATGTTAGTTTTCAGAACATTTTTATTTTATTTATTTAGTTTGTTTACCTGATCAGAGCACTGATCAAATCTGACCATACGCAATCTCAGCCCTGTTCACATAGCTAGTAACAACAGCAAATTAAAGGTATAACTAAATTATGCAGTATAGTGACATAGCATTACACAGATAAAGGGGTGCTGCACTCCTTCATACACTGGAAATGCTTGTGATTTTATTTGAGTTTATCTTGTTCAAACTTATTGATGGGTTATTGGTATTCCTTTTGTTTGGTCACGTATCCATATTAGATTGGATTTTAACAAATGATAAGAGCATTATAACGGAGTTTGACATTTTGATTATTGCTTCATTGACTATGACCTACTTTGTCTAGGGTATTTACAAAGAACTGGCTAATAGAATTTTACAAAGACTTGCACATTGTCATTGAGTAGTTTTGTTTACTTGAACAGGTCAGTTGGGGAGCTTTGGACTCTTTCCCAGATGTAGATCAAAAGATTGATTGTTTTATTTCACTTTTCAGGGATGTTGTGATATATTGGCCCAGTTAAATCTAACAGAAGTTATTGCATTATAGACCATGGTTTGACAGAGATATTCTAGGCCTGAAAAGAAGCCTACTTAAAAAGGATGAGAAGGTGTGACCTCTCAGTCATCTTAGAATCCAAGCAGGTTTATAAGTTATGTAGGATTAAGTATAGAAGAAAAATAAATCTTGACTTAATCAGCTTCAAAATAATTTGTTTTGCCTTACAAAAATGTGTCAAAAAGTTATTTTCTTTATTGGGCTACAAGTCATTCTCATATTAATGTTTATTTTTTCATGTGCTGATGAATAGTTAAGAAATATGTAGTGTTAAGTCAGCAGAATATAAACACATTTTCTAGGATTCAGAAATAATCCCATAAACCAAAAGGGTCTGTTTCAGTAATCCTGGAAAATGTAACCCAGTGACATGTTAACCACAATGAGGAAATACCTATTACTGGCTAATTTGCATTCCTCTGAATCACCAGTAATTACCATGTGTGCAAATCATCCCTTCCTGTGGTAAGCACCTCTGGCAAGTCACAAGAAGTGTTGGCAAATGCACATCCCCTCCCATTTGTTCTTCTACATAGGTTCATAGGTACTAGGCTATCGGCCCTGGGGCCTATACAAGCCCAGCCAAAAAGGTACCCTGGCTTTTGCCACCCAAGAAAATTATTTTCCTGTGCCACTGTTGAGCAGAGCCACAGAGGTGATCCCCGGGGTGAATTTCCTATTTCCCATCCAATCATCAAGATTTTTCTTTGAACAGTGCTAATGAGGAGCTTTGTTAGATATAGATAGGTAGTTTATTCCAGAGTATGGGAAGTCTCTGGGACAGGAATCTATCCCTCCGGCATGTTCTGTTTATTGTGGTGACAAGATTTAGGTCCCTAGAGCGTGCAGCTTGGAGGGAATGGGATTTCTTTAAGTGGAGCATGTCCAACAGCTCTGGGTTTGACATAGCTTTGTATGTTAGGCAGAGATCACCTCTGAGTAGGCGATATGCGACGGAGTAAAGCTGGTGTTTTTTGAGACGGTCATGGTAGGGCATCTGTTTGAGGCCGGTAATCCTCTTTGTGAGGTATTTATGTGGCCTTTCCAATTGTTGTAGATGTCTTGTGAGGTACATGCCAAAAGGGGCATTGTACTCTATAATGGGTCTAATGAGTGATGAGTAGAGGGGAACAATGACCTCTTTTTTTCTGGATGAGAAACCTTTTGTGATGAGGTGTGCTACATAGAAGGATTTCCTGTCTACTGTGGCGATGTGATTATCAAAGGAGAGACTACTGTCCACCTGTGTCCCAAGGTCTCTTATCACACTTTCGGTGTTAAGTATACTACCGCCTATAACAACAACAGAATGTTTCCAGGGAAAACCAACTCAAGAAAAATCAAATGAACCAGAAAATATTCCCCAGAACAAAGGCCACAATCCACGATATTGCAAACTCTGATTTATTGTTGTACGATACAAACACTGTTGAGCGCTTTCATCTATCCAACATAGATTTCATCAGAACAAATAGCAACTCAATGACCACAGTTTAAATAGTTAAAAAAACACCCAAATACCACCTGATCAGTTTTGTGTTCAATTAAGATTTAAAAATACATGCTTCCACGACATCATATTCCTGAATAAAATATGATAGTAATAAATACCGTGTAACTTGTCTGACTTGCCAATACATACATTTATGTTCCTGTTTAAAATAATATAAATACCTATTGTCCATTTAAAATTATACATGCACATGAAAATATATTTAATATGCCTAATAATGCATTGTATGATACTTTAATAACTTAATAAGTATAAATTAAACGTGTACATAAAATGCAATAATGTTCAAAAAACATCATATAACTACTGTGTTAAACCATGATGAGGGGTTTTGTGGGGATATACTCATTAATACCCGGAAAGCTGGCAGCATTGAGTCTAATTTGCCACTTAATCTCTCTTTCCCCTAGTATGGCTTTTATGTTACCTCCCCTTGGATTACTTTTGACCACTTCTAATATTGCAAATTTAAATGTTTCACAGCCTTGGCTGTCCTCTATGTGTCTTGACAATGCATTATTCTTGTCCTTTTTCTTGATACAATATAGGTGGTCGTAAATCCTATTTCGGAGCCTTCTATCCATTTTCCCAACATAAAAACTGGGACAAGAGGTGCCCTTCCCCAGGTATACCACATGTTGCAATTGACAATTTCCTCTTCTAAAAATTATGGTACTTTTTAGGCTGTTGTCCAGAATGATTTTTTCTTCTAACAAGATATTCGAACATTGATTACAATGTCCACATTGTCTGGTCCCTATCTGCCCCTTCTTCCCATGATTGTTACTATTGTTAGTTCTTATTTCTATCATTCTTTTAAGATTCTTCCCTGTTTTGTAAACAAAGGTTGGTCTGTCCCCTATCTTCTCACATATCCCCTCATCACTGGTAAGAATATTCCAATTATTATCTGTAATGTTCCTAATCTCCCCAACATGTTGTCTGTACTCGAGTATGTATGCCTTTTGATACTTCCTATTCGCAGATGTTAAGTCACTGTCACTACGTAAAGTGTATTCATTCCCAAGTAAAGGTGAGTATTTGTTCCCCCATTCCTTTGTCACATATCCAATGACATCCCTGACGAAATGTTCAGGGTATCCCCTATGACTAAACAAATTTCCTATAAATTTGATTTCTTCCATCATGTCATCCCTTTTAGATGTCATTCTTGCTGCCCTTATACACTGACCTTTTAAGATACTTCTTTTCTGTGTACAAGGGTGATTGCTAGAAAATTCCAAATAGGCATTACAAAATGTTTCTTTCCTATATATTTTTGATTGAAAAGTACTTCCATCACTGAAAATGAAGGTATCAAGTTAATTGATTCCTATCCTACTGGTGTTATACATAAATTTCAAATATGGTGTACTTCCATTGATGTATTCTATAAATCTATCCAGGGTTTCTTCATTCCCCTTCCATAATACAAACAAATCGTCCAAAAACCTCACATAACAACCTATATACTCCATCCAAGAAGTGTGTAGTATATATTGTTCCTCCCAGTCCAATAATACCAAATTGGCATATATGGGGGCACAAGCCACCCCCATAGCCACTCCAGAGATCTGTTTGTAATACTCTCCTTCGAAGAATATATAGTTGTTATCCAAAACAATATTGATGAATTCTGATAGACGTTCCACCTGATCCTTGTCCAATTGACTATACTTATTCAGACTATTAATAAATCTAGTCACCCCATCAATACGAGGTATACATGAATATATCTCTTTTACATCAATGGTAACAAATAACAAATTTTCATCCCATAATTCGTGCTTGAATTTACCAAGAAATTCCCAGGAGTCTTTAACTAAATGTGGTATCCTGGAATATATATGTTTTGACCAATGGTCTATAACCTTACCAAAGGGAAATGTTTTGCTTCGACTTCCTGAGATAATGGGTCTAAAGGGAGGGTTATTGATATTTTTGTGTACTTTAGGTATCCCGACAATGGTGGCCAGGGTAGGATATTCATCTTTCAAGAATCTGTATAATTCCAAGTCGAGTTGCTCATCTATTAAAAACTCCTCTAAATATAAATCAATCCTTCTGTGCATTATATTAATTTGATTTATAGAGGATACCTCATATTGCTCAGATGTGTGAAGTATTTCAAATATTTTCTGTATATATACATCCGTGTCATACAACACCACTCCACCCCCTTTGTCGGGTGTCATAATTCTAATGTTGTGTATATCACAAAGGGACCTTAAAATACTATCATCTGTAGGACTCCAATTACTATAACATCTATTTTTCTGTACCTTACCAAATAATTTGTATATTTTCTTACTGACTACTTTTTCAAAGGTGTTTAGAGTATTGTGCATAGGTGAAGTAAAATTACTCTTCTTCCTTAATTCCTTGGTGTTCATGTCACCATAAACAGTTCCCTGAAAAAATACCCCCAAATTAAGTTTTCTCATGTACAATTTCAACTCGACTAAGGAATCTACCACATCAAATTTTCTCTTAGGAATGTATTTCATACCCTTAGAAAACAGAGAAAAATATTCCTTGTCAATAGGATGTTGTGTATAATTGTATATTTTATAATCCCCTAAACTATGCATGACTCCCTCAGTAACAATAGACTCATGGTTAGCCTCTATTTGTCTCCCTGCACCCCGTAAGAGTATCGTCTCACTCTTTCCCCTTGTCTCCATTGCTGATTTTACCATCTGCGATTCCCCCTGGCATATGACTCTTCTTCTAAAAAATCATTCCCATACCACCTATGTTGCAGTTCATGGGTACAGAGCTTGAGGCTATGGCTTTGACACCAGGCATCTGTTTCAGGGAGGCCCTTTTGTAGGATGTCCACATCGTTAGGAGTTTTGATTATGGCTCCTAGTTTGCAGTTATCTGCGAACTTCATTAACCAAAGACCTTCTGTGTTAGCCTGTGCTTCAGAGAAGTAGATACCAAACAGGAGAGGACCCAGGACTGAACCCTGTGGTACTCCACTTGTCACTGGTCTGAAGTCAGATTTGGAGTCTGCTACTTTCACAGTGTGGGTTCTGCCAGTGAGCCAGTTGGCAACCCATCTTGTGACATAGGGATTTATACCTAGTTTAGTGAGTTTATCTATAATTCCAGATTGGGGGATGGTGTTGAAAGCCTTGGAAAGATCTAGATAAGTTGTGTGAACCACCTTACCCTTGTCTACGGCTTTGGTGACTGCTTCAAAGAAGTCTATCAGGTTTAGGAGACATGATCTGCCTTTTACAAACCCAAACTGGGTGGGTCCTGAGTTTGGAGATTACAATGTATTTGTTTATAAGTTCCATGATGATACGTTCCATGACCTTGCAGACCAGGCTCGTCAAGCTAATGGGGTGGTAGTTCCTGGGGTCCATGGTGGCTCCTCCCTTGTGGAATGGGATAACAGTCGCTGTGCGCCATTCAGTAGGCACAAAGCCTGAGGTGAGGCCATGATTGAACATGGTACTTTAGGTGGGGTGCCAGTTCATTCTGTAGTTCATGAAGAACGCAGCCTGGGATGTTGTCTGGTCCCATGGATGCTGTGTTCTTGGCTTTGAAGAGTGTGGTTTTTACCTGTGCAGCCGTGATTACAGGAACTTTGCATTCTTCCGGTATAGAGATGGGCTCTTTAGGGGGTGAGAGGGGGGTAAAGTTAGCACTGAACCTATCTGTCAGGATGTTGGCAATATCAGTTGGGTCTGTATATTTAGTGCCATTGTGCTGTAACTCAGAGCAGATCTGAGTGTTGCCATTGAGATTCTTGACATAGCTATAGAATGCTTAGTGGTTGTCTTTAGAATCAGTGGCAATTTTGTTTTCATAACTAGCTTTGGAGGATTTTATCAGGGATCGCAGCTTCTTACTGAGGCTGACCAGGGAGCTCCTCCACTCATGGGATTTTACTCTCTTTTGCAACAGTTTCTTCCTTTGGTTGTAGAGTTTGTTTATGGCAGGGGACCTCCAGATTGGCTTCCTTTTTTTTGAGGATAGTGTCTTGGTTCTATTTGGGATAGCATGATCCATGCACTCATGTAAGTACTTATAAAGTGCAAGTGTGTAGGATTCAGTAGTCGTAACTGTATTGTCCATCTGCATGGGTGTCATGACGTTCACCACTTCTGTCTTAAGAAGCATTAAGTTGGCTTTGGAGAAATTTTTTACCATGGTTTCCTTAATGGGGGTTGGGGGCAGGATGTGGATATCTAGGGTAATTAGCTTATGGTCGGATCGGACCAATGAGGTGTTGACTTCACTCATTTTGGTAATGACTAGATCTAGGATATTGTTGCCCCTGGTGGGGGTGTGGATAAGTTGATCCAGGGCATTGGAGTTTATGAATTCCAGAAAGCGTTGCGTGAAGGAGTTGGTACATGAATAGTTTTCCCAGTTAATGGTGGGGTAGTTGAAATTGCCCGTTATTAGGGTGTTTGGTTGAACCCTAATATTTTCCAGTACATCAAGAAAAGAGGAGTGTGAATCCTGAGGCATGGTGGGTGATCTGTAGCAAGCTACAATTTGGATTGCAGTTTTGCCCAGAGTTAGTTGCACTTGGATAACCTCGGCTGCATTATGCTGAGTAACTAGCCTGGAGGTGTGGATATCCTTAATGAATATGGACACACCTCCGCCTTTGGTGTTCCAGTCCAGGTTACATAGCTGAAAAGTGTGGTATGAGTTATAGCCTGGTAGTGCAGGGATGCTGTCTGGAGCCTTGAACCAGGTCTCAGTCACTGCACAGATATCGATGTTCTCCATTTTAAGGAGTGCCTCGAGTGAGTGCATTTTGAGATTTAGACTTCTTTCATTGAGTAGCATCACCCTCAGTTTTTGCTTGCCTGTTCCTGTTACGGTGGTGAATTTGTCATTTGAACCTTGCCTAAAAAAGGCACTATAGGGGCGGCAAGAACCTTAGCCAGTATCCGGAATCCCAGGGTTGGCAGGTGCAGGCCATCTCTGGTAAAGCATTGTGGTCTGTCGACCATGTCATCCCAGGCAGACAGATACCGGATCCCTTTAGAATGGCACCAGAAGATTAGCCAATTGTTGAAGTCAATCATTTTGTCCTTGTACTGCGGCATCATTCTGGGTGATGGTAGAATGCTACTCAGGGCTAGGGTCATACCTGCCTGGGCTACAAGATCAGAGAGCTCTTCCATGTCTCTTTTTATGTAGTCCAGGGATGTATGTCTCAGGTCGTTCACACCAACATGGACAATGACAGAGTCATATTTGTACATGTTGTGGAGTAACCTGAGTGCTTGGGTTATGTGGCGGATCTTGGCACCCAATAGGCAGCTGACAGTAACCTTCTCCTTGTTTAGCCTGGTGAGCGGGACATCATTGTGCCTGATTATAGAGTCACCTATGACTAGTGTGTTGGGTACGTTGTTTTGCCTTATTGGCTGTGGCTGAGTGGAGCACTGAGTCTGCGGGCTATGTGTCATTTGGGTTGTGTTGGGGGGTGGAGGTTGCTTGCATTTCTGCTTTGGAGGTCTCTGTTTCTTGAGCAGATTATTATTGAGAGCCTCCGTGAATGTTTTTGTGTTACTATGTGTGGAATTTGGTGGTGTAGATTTAGTGAGACTATGTGATGAGTGTGATGTGGTGCAAGTGTTTACCTTCTCCTCTTGACTGTCAAGTTCAGTCTTGCTTGGAGAAAGCTTTACCACCAGTTTGGCTAGATAAGTGCATCTCTCACAGGTTGTGGTGTTTGGGTGGTAGGAGGAGAAGGTTGTCTGTGTACATGAGGCAGTTTCTACATTGCCTCAAGATGCCCAGATTCATCAGATAGACAGGAGAGAACACTGGGAGCTGACCCTTGGACATGCCTGAATAAAAAACTATTTTCCTCTAGATAAGCAAGGAAAGTGAGTACAAGAGCTGTTTTTCTCTAAGCAAGTGAGGAAAGTAAGTGCAAAAACTGTTTTCCTCTAGGTAATGAGGAAGGTTGAGTGCTGTAGTAATTAGGTTATTTAGTGTTTTTACGTTCTGAACAAGTGCTGATCACGAATAAGCAAATTCAAGTGCTAAAACTAAGAGTCTGTATCTGGACTAAACTAGTTACAGGAAAGGGGGGAAACAAGTGCAAATGCGGGCTTTTAAATCAGAAAGTTGAGAGAGATGGAAAAACTGCCCAAACGGCCATTAACTACAATTTCTGGGCCGGAACCACTCCTTATGTGGTAGATAGGTTATCTAGTACTTATCACTCCCACTGATAAGCTAGAAGGCTTCCCTCCAACACAAAAAGCTTGAGGGGGGGGGGCTCAGAAGCTTACATACAGTCCTGGATACAGCAAATCTGAATCTGGACTACACTAGTTACAGGAAAGGTATTTTTTTTTATATATACAGAAAAGTAGCTAAAATAGCAGTCAAAACAATTCAAATGCAGTGCAAGCTAGCACACGAGTATGTAGCAATGTTAGATCAAACAGTTTAAAAATGCAATTAAATTAAAAATGACTAAAAACAAGTGCAGAAGGAGTCTATTAGGTAGAATGAGGTAAAGAGATGGGACTGGGTGGAGTGTCCCAGATCAAATCTACAGTGGGGGTGGGCAACTCCAAAAGCCTCCAAATTTAAACAACAACACAAGAATAGGTAGGGTGGGTATGGAAAAACCAACACCTTCAGCAGAGATCTGAAAAATTATACAATGAAGCAAAAATAACAGTGCACAACTCTGAAGTCAGCTAGCAATGATATAAAATTAGTCAAACAACAATTACCAGTACACAACTCTGAAGTGCCAGAAAAATATACTCAGCTGTGTATATATCCAGATAGTTTGAAGAGCACTCTGTCAGGACACAGGAAGGCTTCAGCAATGATATGCAGACTTTTACTAAGAGGGTCTAATGTTATGCAAGTAATCCTTGAGATGGTCAGATAACACACAGGATGTAAAACCAGTTATATCAACTTAAGACACAGAGAAATAGGGGGAGGGGGGAAAAACACCTTCAGCAGAGATCTAAAAAACTATACAGTATATAAACATACTCATGTGCCCTCGCACACACATGCACACATGTAAGGGCATGCACCCACACACAAGCATACGTGTCTTTGAGTTGAAAGAACTTCCCTGATGGATCCTCTTATTTTTACCTGCCCCTCATAAATCATGAATATTCAGTAAATGTCGATAATGCCTGACAGTAGTGTTGCATTTAGTACAGAAAGTGCATTGTGATGCTTCACAAGTTGCTGTGTGAACATTTTAAGTGCCTTAGTGTAATAATGAAAACATCTTCCTGGTGTAGCCAAGCTTTCCTCACAGCTTTATCCTGAAGTCTTCTGCATGAATATTTCAATTTGACATAACCCATCCTTCACATCTGTCCCTGATTTTGCCCCTTCACATCTGTCCCTGATTTTGCCCCTTCACATCTGTCCCTGATTTTGCCCCTTCACATCTGTCCCTGATTTTGCCCCTTCACATCTGTCCCTGATTTTGCCCCTGCTCTGTCCTCTATGTCTTTGACAATTGCAATTAGTCAAGAATGCCAAACATTAAGAGTTTCATAATTCTCCTAGTTCAAAAAAGCAACCCAAAAAAAGCCCTCACAATTAACACAACATACTAAAACTGACTTGTTCAGCTGTGTAAATGCCTTACTGCAGGCATTTCTGGGAGTACACACACTGATTTGCTAGTTCACTCCCCCAGAAGGCCTTATTAGCATTTGTGGTAGGCCACAGAGACAGCCCATGATGGAGCTGTACCTTTTTGTGGTACAGCATTGCCTTAGGGCTGTCTCTGAATCAGGAGTGCAAATACTAGAACTGGCTTAGTGCTCATGGCAACCTTTCTGAATCTCCCCTGCTGTGTTAAAATCTTCACAGTTAAATGTAGTTTTGAACTTAAATTGTTAGACATGGGAGTCTAACTGTGGTTGTCTACTGCTTTGCCCTTAATGGGATACCGTTGGTTATGATATTCCAAAATAAAACTTTATCTCTCTTGTGCATTAGGTCCATTACTGAATATTTCTAACACCTCTGTTTTTTCAAAATATTTCTGCATTTGCTGGAAGATTGGTGAAGTTATACTAGTACCCCAGAAGGAGAGAAGTGAGTCTGTGTTTTGTCATTATGTATATCACCTCCTGTTGTGTTAAGGACTAACTACTTACTGGTATAATAATGCTTATAGGTTTGATTAGCATAATATAGCAATGGAAAGAATAGCCACTGTTGCCACTGCATCTGTTTTTTATTTTCATTTACATCTTTTCTACCATTAGGGGACACAGATGCATATTTTGACTAACAATCTGTATTTGCAGACTCCACATTTTCTGTTTTTATATCTTGCAACTCAGACATATTATCTGTATTGGCTATTTCATGTACATTTGATGCATTCTGCTTATTTTATTATATCCTGTTCTGTCTGTATTGCCCCTGTGAATTTGAGTAATATGCCCTGTCTTGTGACAGTTACTGCAGTATGTTTCCACAAACCAACCAACACTGTTGGATGTGATGTTTTGCTGTTGTTACAGGAGAAACATGCATGCTTATTTGTGTGTTACTAGTATGTTGTTCTACATCTTTACCTCTTGCATTTGTTTCCATATACAGCCATTTTCATTGGTTTATCTAATGTAATTATAATTTAATGTATCCATTTGTTAACTGGATAAGTGATGTAGTTTATTGTGGAGCACTGCAGCCATGATCCAGGATATGAGGGCAAAGGTAAATGTAACACATTTGAATGATTTAGTGGGAAGAAAATGAAATACCTGAAGAGATGTCATGCGTACATTGGGAGAGCATGGAAACTTCCATTTGACGGTGATCTGAACACCCTAGCTGTGTGCCACACATCTTAACCACTGATATTAACCATTCATCTTTGCCATTGATATTAACCACAAAGCCACTATGTTGTCTTAATGTCTATTGTTGGCTTTTCTTCTATACTGAATATGTTTCCAGATTACATAACTCTGCAGCACAGAAAGGTTTTAGTTCATCTGCCTTTTCTTCTGAAATTTATAGTGCTTTGCAGTTAGTGATGGTTTGGTCTCAAGTGATTTTACATAGTCTTTACAACATCTTAACTGATTTTGTCTTAGGTTTCCCCACTACTTCTAATATATTTTGGCAGCCTTCACATTAAGCAGTGGTGAAACTTTTCCAGCACCTTCTGTGGAATTAACATCACAATAAAGGCTTTCACTTTAAGACTACTTCACTATTAAAACACTCACACACCCAGCATGATCTACCATTTGCATTATATTTAATTATACAGCCAGTCACTTTTTTGGTTTCCTGTAATAAGCTAATGCTTGCATAACCCAACAAATCTGTTCTTATTGGATGAAAACACATATGGTATTGCTCTGCTAATTGGTTTAGATACGCATGACCTTTATATATAAATTGCATATAGTATGCTTAATTAGGAAAATGGTTAGTTTGCCTGGCTTTGGACTTGTGATGAATATGCTCAAAGACTGCTATAAAGGTTAAAAGTCATTCTTATATCACAACTTTTAGATGTTAGAAAATGTCCTATTAGTTAAATGTTTGCAAAGACTATGCACACTGTATAATTTGTCTCAGTATAATAGTTCTGTAATAAAAGATCTGGTGATAATTTAAATTGTCTTATCTGTGTCTACAGTTAAGTCAGCATAAATGGTTTCCAAATAATAATGATTAATTTTCCCCTTCTTGTACCAAAGCACCTTAATGGCTTCATTCTGACTTTTGGACAGTACTTATACAAAACATCTTTCATTTTCTCCCCAGAAGAGGGTTTCATCTCCTGTACCATTTTTATTTTCAATCCCTCCTCCATTTTGTTAGTATATTTTTTGTAAAGCTGACTGCTCACTTGAGCCGGCCTCATGTTGCAGCATAGAAAACAAGACATAGAGGAAACGGAGTTTCACACATCTCCAGGTATTAGTAGGGACTATACACTGGTCAGGTGCATATACTACTGGTACAGTACCTTGTGAAACTGTTATTTGATCTTGCGTTATATGTTTCAGTGGCACACTAGCTAACAGGTACTTACATTGTCTTAAAGATATGGTGCTACTAAAGTACAACATTTCCGTTACATATATTGTCTTTATCATAACTTCTATGACATTTGTTGTAATGTTATTTTTCTGGATTTTATAACTATGCTACTCAGTGGGGTACAATAAACATTGCCTTTGTTTTTTGAATTTTATGCTTTGCCCCATCTTTCTCTCTTGTGCCTGTTTCTTGGTTCTGAGTCTTGTCTTGTCCCACCTTCTTGCTGCTGATTAGAAGTGGGACATTGTAGTGTGGTGGGAGTAGGTACGGTTTCTATTCTTGCTGTTTTCATTTTGCTGAGAACTGTATTCATATTTGCAGACTCTGCACAGTTTACTATAAGTATTACAATTACACCATGTCCTTATATTTGCATCTCTGTAAACTAGAACAATAAATGCAGTTCCACCTTTTCCTTTGATTAGTGTGGTGTAGACTACTTGTAGTGGCCAAGTATGTGACTCATATTCTGTATTCTATTTAATGCAACTGATGAGTTACATATGATCAAGGAAATACTATACCTCACTGCAGATCCCCCTGAAAAACGTATGTAAGTAAAACAGTAAAGTAAAAGTTTTCAATGCCAGATGTTTAGATGTTTTTTCTGTGTAGCAAACCGAAAGCACTAAGTGTGACTCTAACATTTAAAGACTAACTATATAACCTAAATATAACCCTAAACCTATGCGTAAAACTCTAACCCTTACCCTAAAACGCTAACATTATAACCCAAACAGAAATGGTTGAGAGGGTATGCATAATGGTTAGGATGTTTGCCTCATGAAATACAAGGTGCAATGTTTGAGTCTCACCTTTGAGGGAAATTGGCTAGGCTTAAAATGGCACACAAGGGCAGCAATCCTATTAACCTATTGAAACCAAACCTTAAATCTACACCTAAAGCATTGACTATAACCATAACTCTAATACATTATAACTAAATTATTTACTTATTGAAAGGTTAAGGCTGCCATGTTTTCTTAAATATACATGTAAACATATCATATTTGGGTTCAAATCTCTGTCATTTTCCTAGTAAGGCATGAGTGAGACACTGAATAGTTTCATACAGCCTAACTGGTAACTGCGCTACTTGCCTGCAGTGATTTCTTGGTTGCTGCAAGTAACCACTGCTGTCATTGTTTCTACAGTATGATACAGCTCTGCTTTGAAATTGTTGATATTCTGCATTTATGTAAATGTGTCTGATGGTTCTCCTTTGGCACTTTTGTTGTTCTATATTTATACATTTATGTATGTGTATCTGATGGTTCTGTGTTGGGACTGTTGCTGTTCTGTAGTTACATGAATGTGTCTGATGGTTTAGTTATGTGACTGTTTCTGTTCTGCATTTATGTAAATGTGCCTGATTTTTGCTCTGAGTGTGTCTCATGGCTCAGATTTGAGCCTACCGCCATTCTGCTTT
The DNA here is from genome assembly GCF_019279795.1 of Protopterus annectens. Lineage (NCBI taxonomy): Eukaryota > Metazoa > Chordata > Ceratodontiformes > Protopteridae > Protopterus > Protopterus annectens. Next base: position 889,757,537 of record NC_056728.1, on the reverse strand, counting down.
TACATAAAAGTGTTGTGTGGTTCAGTTGGAGATGTTGCTGCTTTGTCTTTACAAAAGGAATGCTACTGTCAGTTTTATCAAAACTTAGTGTTGTATTATATTCTGATGACACTGTAATCACACAGAATAATCTTTCACTTGCCAGTAAATGTTGAGGAGGCACGCTGCAGTACAACATACAGCCATAACTAGCTCATAGGTAGTATCATAGGTTTCTGACTGCTCCAACTACCTAGACAGCATTCTTACTAGACAGAGTGGGGCAGAGGGCTGTTAAGGGAATCCAGCAGTTCAAATACCTGGAAGAATGGCAAAACCTACACTTGAATTTTGATTCTCACCTGGAGTACACCAGCCTAAAAGTATAACTCTTTATGAGGTAATCCTACAAGGTGTTTTTTTCTTTTTTCTTTTTGGAAGTCATTATAGCGAATATTGTTGTTTGCTCCTTAGCATGAAATTTGTGCTCCCATCAATATTTCTATGTCTGTTATCTTCTCTAAGCTCTGAAGATCATGATCATATCAGCACTGTTTCCTAGAAAACAAAAGCAGTAAATATTGCACTCTAGGCTGAAGTGGCTTCCGAATAAGGTGGGTGTGCCCTAGCCATGGGAAATATAACTGTCAGATATGGACTAATCCTTGAAACCATAAAAGGTTAACAACTAGAGACTCTCCTTGCATTTATTTATCTGTTCCCTTATGAAAACAATGTTTATTTCTTCCATAGACTCACCTTTTAGAGACTCGATTCCTGCTTCGCTAACTTGTCAGAGACACTGTGTGTTTCAGGCATAAACAGTGCACTCATCTTGTGGCGAAATGGAACTGCTGCTGCTTCAGTTCTTGGGAACCTACAGATACTGTCAAGTTGTACTGATGTTCTGATTCTGATGTTGATGATTCTGATGTACTGATGTTCTGCGGCTGTCACACACTACTCATACTGCTTGGTACCTATACTTGCTACCTGAACATTGCTAAGGAATTATACAACATTTGTATAAATATATAGTGGCACATTCATTTCTGTAATTTAGGTGTCTGATTAGGTAGATGTATATTACGTCTATGCACCTATGTTACTCATCTCTCAAGTTTATACCCAGGCATTGACATGGTCATGGCTGGAAACAGTCACCTGTAACAAGCAGTCTTTCTCAGTGAAAAAGGACATTAATTAGTTAATTAACACAGTAACTATCACTTAAAACTGATAACCTGTAATTAAAAGTACAGACTTAAGTTGTTATTTACTAGAGGTAATTTGTCTGGACTTCAGCAAGGCCTTTGACTTAGTCCCACAAAGAGGGCTTTATTTGTTTAATTGTATTATTTATTTAACATTTGTTAATCATGTAAGTGCAGTGGTCTGAAGGTCCTTTTCACCCTTGACCCTAGCTATGAAGATAAAGACAATGATCAAACATGAGATGTTGCAAAGTTAACCATTAAAAGTGTTTAGAACAATTATGCAATGCATATAATCCATGAATAAAGTAGTATAACAAATATAATACAGTTATTAATATGTACAATACTGAGCTGCTGAACTGCAGCTATGTGTACACAGCAAATATAATAAGTGATAACAACTGAAATTCAAAAGTAAAAATGCATTTAAAAAGTAGAGTACATTACACATCGAGCAGTATGACTGACAGCCAGCGTCCCTAAAGCAGGGAAGTTTATTTTCTTTTACAAAGTAAGATATCAGAGCCTTTTTAAACAATTGAAGTTTATTGTTTTATTATCTGATCTGGGATGCTATTTCAACTAACAGGTAACATTTTTGAGAATGCCCTTTTACAAGTGGAAAGAGCAACTGTTTAACTCTACTAAATTAATAGCTTCTGTGTCAAGTAACTTTGATCTCTGATGTGAAGTTTGTTAAAAGGACGGGGCAGTATCTGTCAGGAGGAATCTTGAATGTGACAGTGTTCAGAAGACATACTCTAGATGACACATGGAGACTGGTTATTATAATACAAAGATGCTGTGTTTTGCTAGCTACATTTATAAATCTGAGAATTTTATCTTTAGAAGATAGTATTTTGCGATGAGCAGAGTAATTAGGAGCTCAAGCCTGGGTAAAACGGCATTTTTAATGTAGAACATCTAGTTTCTGTTGTGGTAGGTGTGATGCCCCTGCACTGGCCCAGTGATCAAGTCTGTCCAACCAGTGCTTCATGTCCCTGCCAAGTGCCAACATAGCTCACACACACACACACACACACACACACACACACACACACACACACACACACACACACACTTTGAGATTTGATTTATACACAAAAACACAGACACTCCAGGGAAAGGCTGGCACAGGACTACAAACCATGCCCCCTTCTGCCCAGACCATAAAGTAGTTATCACTGCCACCAACCACTACTTATCAGCTACTCTAAGGCCCTTACAAAGGGTGCCCAATCCTACTGTGTAATGTTACTATTATCCAAATGGTAAGTGTGACCAACACTTTCAAGGCTATTTAGGAGTGGCCTGTACAGTGTCACCAAATACATATGCAAGTACTCTAATAGCTTAAATATTTCTAAACAAACCAGCCACAGTTAAAAGGTTTAAATATATTTAATAATAAATAATAAAAGAACAAGACAATAATCAAACAACACAGTAACTACAGAGTTAAGAATCACAGAAATATTTTAAAATGACATTGCAGGACAGTCTCAAATAAATACAGAAAACATCCAAACTAATCATTACTATATTCCAAACTATATTTAAAACAAATTACTGTACCCGGGACTTACTTAAAGAGCAAGGCAAATGCAGATGAGAAGTGCTGAATGGATGTCTCTAGGTCCAAGACAAGATGCAAAATGCGCAGTCTTTCTCTGAGAGAGTTCTTAAATTAATAATCAACATTACTGCTGGATTAGCTTGGATGACATCATTCTTTGTCACCTGACTTCAGTTCCCAGCCAAAACAGATACTTAGAATTTAATACCTCTGTGTCAAAAATACATATCACTCAGAAGTGTGCAGCTGCTAGGAAGCTATAGAGCAATAAAAACATGTTTACATTTGAAATCTAGTAATTATTTATGTTTCAAGACAATAGGAAAACATCTAGCTCTAGACATTGTGTCTACTTGTGGCACTGAAACTGAGATAACACAATCATAAAATAATTTCAACATATTTTTTTTAAGTTTTGCAAGTTAACTCTGTATGTTCCAGCTTCTACTTTTTAAAACATACATTTGCACAGGTATATAGTTTATATACATTTCTGTTCTTTTCCAGTAGGGTACACTGTGGTTACATTCTTGAAGCACAGTGCATAACATACAGTTCTCTTACATTTGTAGGACAACAATATGAATCATATTACTATTCACAAATGGCATATGATTCTTTACAAAATTCCAGATAGCTGGACTGGCAGTATTTCCCTGGTGTCACAGTAGGTTTCAGATTTTAAGGCAGTTTTACTTGATTTAAAATGATTAACTTGAGAACTTATTGCATATAACAAAGGATATATTGGGTCTAGTGTCATGCATAGGTATTTTTGCTGTTTTGTGACAGGAAGGTTTTTTATTGATGTGTCTTTGATAATGACATTGTGGGCATTCCTAAGCTGTTTCTGGGCTGTACCAAATAACATGACAGCATTTTTGGTTGCATTGACTGAGAGCTTGTGTGTATGAATTCAGTTGAATATAGCTTTGAAGTCATCCTGGACATCGGTGCATAAGGGAGAGTGATTCTTACTGGCTTTTGTAAAGGAGTATGTCCTAAGCATGCAGGCTGGTTTGAGGCAGGTGCTAAGTAAAATCATTTAAGAAGAGAGAGAAAAGAAAGGGTTCAAGGGCCAAACCTTGAGGGACCTCTTTATATATGTTTCCTACTGTGGGACATCTGGAGATAAGGTCAGAAAGATAGTTCTTAAACCATTGTATAATATCATTAGGGTACCCAATGCTGTTAATTTAAAGAGTAATCAAAGCAAGAGGTCAAAAATGTTAGACAGATGACAACAGAGGGACTCAGACAAACCAGAGTCTCCCCTGTGTAATAAGTACAACTTAAAAAAAAAACAAAAAAAATTATAAAATACCACCAAGACCACCGATTCAAGAAGTAAGCAAATTTAATAAAACACTTAGCACCTCGGCTTACACAGCTGTGTGAGCCGAAGTGCTAAGTGTTTCATTAAATTTGCTTACTTCTTGGATTGGTGGTCTTGGTGGCATTTTATCTTCTCTGTGTAATACCTTAAATCTCTATAAAGGAGCTCAATTGAATAAATGCAGATGACCCCTTACGGACATAAAAGCATTGCAACTACCTAGCTTCTAAATGTACTTGACTTTTTACAAGTTTTTATTAATGCATTCAAGCCAATAAAGCCAGACCCCCTCTGTCTATAGACAAGGCATGTTTTCACTGTTTTCACTATTTTATGGGCTGTTCAGTACAGCATAAGTGAATAGTTGAGCAGAGAGTGGTCATCTGTAGGAAAGCCTTTTATAAGTACAGAAAGATTGCACCAGTAAGCTTACCTCGCTCCATGTTGGCGCAGTTATGTTCAGTCAAAGTGTAAATAGCTGTGAGAGTGCTTTAGTCAGAGAAAAAAACACGCTTTAACAGTGCATGTCATATTTTCATATGTATTCTGGTATCTGTGCATAGACTATCTTTTCTAGACTTTTTTTTTGTTATAGAACAAAGGTTGCCATTGGGTGAAAGTCATTTATGGAGGTAGAGGAGGAAACTTTACACAGAGGTAAAAAACAGTTCATGTCTGAAACTGGGAAATAAAACTTTTTGTGGTGAGAATGACATTAAAAAGATATGTTAAAGGTTTGCAAAAAAATCTTGCCGCCCAGTTTTAGTATCATAGGATGGATGGAATGGAAGTTGAGTTGTAGCTATCCTGAATGCCTTACAGAAACTTTTACACATATTGAATTTTTTTAAATAAAATGGGGGGTTATTGAAGGAATTTGTGAAGTGAGGTGGTATAGAGGGCACTGTTGAGCAGAGAGCTTGAGCTGGAAGGTACACAGATTACTTATGTTCTTTTTAAGTTGATCAAAATTGCTTTACTACTCTCCAGAGTTATTTGGGTTGCTTTAGTTAGAGGCTTGAATGTTTCTACTGTATTCTGTTTTAGTCAGATTAATATGGCTCCCAACCGAAATATCGACACTGGAAATGCTGAGTGCCGAAAAGCCATAAAGAAAGACCAAAAACACAAGAGAAGAGCGAATCTCAAAAGTTGCTCTTCTCCTTAAAACTTCTTTTTGCAGAAGGGGCATGCCCCCTTGGCACCCCCCCCCCATTTGGGGGGCAAGTCCCCGGAAGTTATATATACCAACTCCAAGATTGCCATACATGTGAGAAAAGGGAATATTCTGAGAAATGGAATCTTGGACTTAGTATCTAAGTCCATTCTTTCAGCCATTCAGTCTCCATATTTTGGGAATCAATCTAGTGGGTCCTGACATTTCAAATGGCTATAAATTAATACATATTGTAGTGTCCTGTTTTAGTTGATGATAGGTAGTATATTTGGCCATATTAACTAGATCCTTTTTCCATTCAAGCAATGTTTCATTCCTTTGTCTGATAGCACTAGTAGGCTATGGAGAATTTCTGCTTTGCAATCTTAGTCCTTTTAGAGGGTATAGTTTACCTTGAATATGTGCTGATCAGTTGTGTAATGTAGAAAGTGCTGCAGTGGGGTCAATGTGGAAGTAAACGTGGTCCATTCAATTGTTTGAAGTTTGTTAAGTAGTATATCAGGACCAGATATGAGTATAACTGCTTCATGCATGGCCTTGATAATGTTGAAGGACCAGGTAGAGTGAATAGGACAGTGGTCACCCTGACTTTTATAAAACTTCTAGTTATAGTAGTTTGTGAGGAATATTTGTCAAGAGAACATTAAGAATGATATTACTATTAGGATAAGGTCTGTTACTTCAGCAACAATTTGAAATAGGTGATAGGTGGTATTTAGCCTAGTGAGTTGACTTTTCTAAGGACTGAACAAGCTAAGATTAAGATCACCCTATTATTAGTTTGTGGTAATTTGTGTATATCAAAGTTTTGCTTACTAGAAGATAGAGGAGAGATGTAGGTGACAGACAAAAAGAAGTTTGGCATATCCACCCAGTGTAATTTGTATGAGTAACCAGTCCTGGATTATAGATCCGGAAGTCTTCAGCATGGCTGTTTATAGATGTGGCACTCCACCCAAAAACAGACACCCCTCCATCCTTCACAACTGTCCCTGATTGCCATTGCTGTATTTCTCATAACTCACAGGCTATTAGATTGAGCCAATAATGCCAGATATTAACTCAATAAATATTAAAAAAAAATAATGCTGGTCATTACATTTTATTTATTTATATTTGTTTACCAGGGTAGTACACTGATCAATATTGACCAATTTTGGGCTCATATTTCTTGTAGCTTAGAAAATATATCAAGGCACAAGCCCTCTTCTCCTAGCATAGAGGACTAAAGCAGTTGATTGGCAATAAGTTGTTTTCTGTGTCAAGGATATCAGGTTTGAAACTTCTTCACAGTTTTAATGTTAAAGTATTTTATGAGACTTAAGGAAATATTTAAAGTCCATCCTGGGTATCTAGTGGTAACAAATAGGATTAAAGCTCTGCCAGTGCATTCTTTGTCTGCTGAGAGTACCAAAGTTACAGGCTTTTTCCCACATATTCCAGTATGTCATTAAGTGACTTAAATACAGACACTAACTCTGGTATCTGGCAGTAGTGCAGAAGACTCATGCCCTGCACTGTTGTGTACAGAAGGTGACCTGGGCTAATATGTCAAATCTGTGATGTCTGCCCCCCCATACATTTTTTTTGCTGCAAAACTGTTATTCTATATACTTATAAATGGCTTGGGAAGCATAGAGATATCCTTGGTGTCTAGTATCCCAGCCACAGTACCGCAGAATTTGCTTGTTAATCTTGGAGGGTTTAGAGGTATGAAAGCCTCCCATACACACACACACACACACACACACACACACACACACACACACACACACACACACACACACACACACACACACACACAGACAAGACCCCACCTTACCCGATCCCACTCCACTCATGGACAGAGTCACAGATTCCCTCATAAAGGCATGCACACACACACAGATTAACTTAAGACCACTCATCCCTCTGCATAGACTCAAACATGCAGCCACACGCATACATAAATGTACACACCCTCATCATTACCAGTCTGCTAAACTCCCTGTCACTTAACTCTAATTTATTGTCATCCACTGAAAGTAACGGGTTCATAGGTTCATAGGTGTGTACTAGGCTAATGGCCCTGGAGCCTTTACAAGACTAGCCTATAGGATTACCCTGGCATCATGCCACCCAACCTTAGTTCCCAGTTCCTCTGGCGAGTAGAGCTACTGGAGTGATCCCCCAGGGTGATTTTTTTTATTTCCCATCCACTCATCAAGATTTCTCTTGAAGAGGGCCAGTGAGGTCCTCTGTTTGACATGTATGGGAATTCTATTCCATAGCATGGGCATTCTCTGGGTTATGAACCTGTCCCTCCAGCATGTTCTGTTGATTGTGGTAATGAGGTTGAGGTCTCTGGAGCGTGTGGTGTGGAGGGATTGTGATTTCTTTAGATGTAGCATTTCTAACAGAGCTGGGTCAGACATGGCTTTGTAAGTTAAGCATAGATCACCTCTAAGTAGGCGATATGAGACAGGGAATAGTTGGAGTTTTTTGAGTCTGTCCATATAGGACAAGTGTTTATGGCCTAGGATCCTCTTTATGAGGAACTTTTGTGGTCTCTCCAGTTGTTGCAGGTGTCTAGTGAGGTACATGCTAAATGGGGCATTGTACTTGATGACTGGCTTAATAAGGGAAGAGTAGAGGCAGAAAATGATCTCTTTCTTCCTGGATGCAAAACCCTTAGTAATGAGATGTGCCACATGGAAGGGCTTTCTGACCACAGTGGCAGTGTGGAGGTCAAAAGAGAGGTTGCAGTCAACCTGTGTTCCCAGAGCTCATATAATGCCATTCAGTGGACTACCATCGATGTGGTAATTCATGGTTACTGAGGTTTTCCCAAAGGGGATGATGACACATTTTTGGCATTGAGCTTAAGGCCATGGTTCTGACACCAGTCATTGGTCTCAGTGAGGCCTTTCTGTAGGATGTCAACATCATTTGGGGAGTTAATAATGGGTCCCAACTTGCAATTGTCTGCAAACTTTGTCAGCCAGAGTCCCTTCGTGTTGGCCTGGACTTCTGAGAAGTAGTTACCAAACAGGAGAGGACCCAGGACTGATCCCTGTGGGACTCCACTCATGACTGGTCAACAGTCTGACTTGAGTCAGCTACTTCCACACTGTGGGTTCTATCTGTTAGCCAGTTTGCAATCCACCTAGTGATATAGGGATTGATGCCTAGCTTAGTGAGTTTTTCTATGATTCCTGAGTGGGGAATGGTATCAAAAGCCTCGGCCAGATCAAGGTAGGCTGTATATACCACCTTGCCTTCATCCACTGTTCTGGTGACTGACTCAAAGAAGTTGACCAAGTTGTGCAGGCATGATCTACCCTTCACAAAACCAAACTGTGTGGGATCCAGAGTTTGGAGATTCCCTATATCCTTGTTTGTTAAGTCCATGATGATGCGTTCCATAACTATGCATATCAGACTTGTAAGGGTAATGGGGCGATAGTCTGTAGTCACTCCTCCTTTGTGGAGAGGGATGACTATAGCAGTGCACCATTCGGTAGGGACAAAGTCTGAGGTGAGGATGTGATTGAACAGGGCACACAGGAGAGGTGCCAGTTCACTGTGTAGTTCTTGTAGAACACAACCAAGGATATTGCCAGGTCTCATAGAAGCTGTATTCTTGGCCTTGGACAGTGCTGTTTTAACCTGTGCAGCAGTAGTACTGGGTGCCTGGCAATCTACTGGTATTGTGATTGGTCCTTTGGGGGGGGGGGGTAAAGTTGGCACTGAATCTGTTGGCCTGTATATTGGCAATATCTGTTGGCTCGCTATAGGAGGTACCATTGTGCAGTAGCTCAGAGCAAATCTGAGTATTGCCGTGAAAATTCTTTATATAACTATACAAGGCCTTGTGGTTGTCTTTACTATCTACTGCAATTCTGTTTTCATAGGTAGATTTAGAGGACTTGATGAAGGATCTCAACTTTTTGTTGAGGCTGATAAGGGAGCTTTTCCAGTCTTGAGACTTCACCTTATTCGGCATCAGTTTCCTCCTTCTGTTGTAGACTTTGTTTATGGCAGGGAACCACCAGATTGGCTTCCTTTTTTTGGAGGAGAGCGTCTTAGTTCTACTGGGTATGGCAAGATCCATACATTTGTGTACGTATTCGTACAGTGCATTGGTGTATGGTTCGGTGGTCATGCAACTATTCTTCATTTGCATGGGTGCTGTGAAGTTAGCCTCCTCTCTTTTTAGGAGCCCAAAGTTAGCTTTTGGAGAAGTTTTTCATAGTGGTTACCTTTGTGGGGGGTGGGGGTGGGAGGGATGTGGATTTCCAAGGTGATTAGTTTGTGGTTGGATGCAACCAGGGAGGAGTTGACTATTGGTTGCCCATGTTAGTAATGACCAGGTCAAGGATGTTGCTACCTCTAGTGGGGGTAAGAACGTGCTGGTCCAGGGCACTGGAATTAATGATTCCAGGAAACATTGTGCAAGTGTATTGGTACATGATTAGTTTTCCCAGTTAAGGGAGGGGTAGTTGAAGTCACCCAGTATCAGAGTGTTAGGTTGGACTCTAATATTCTCCAGGGTGCTTAGGAGCGTGGAGTGTGAGTCTTGGGACATGGTTGAGGACCTATAGCAGGCTACAAACTGAATCACTGCCTTACCCAATGTTAGCTGCACCTGAAGTATCTCTGATGCATTATGTTGGGCTACCAGTCTAGAGGTGTGCTCATCCTTTATGAATATGGAAGCACCACCGCCTTTGGAGCTTTGGTCAAAGTTCTGGGGCCGAAAGGAGCGGAGTCTCTATTACAGCACAAATGTTGATGTTTCCATTTTAAGTAGTGCTTCGAACAAGTGCATTTTGAGAATTAGACTTCTAGCATTGAGCAGCATGACCCTCACATTGCATTTGTTTGTAGCAGTGGTAATTTGGTCTTTGGAACACTGCCTAAAATAGGCACTATAGGGGTGGCAAGAGCCTTGGCCAGTATCCAGAAGCCCATGGGTGACAGATGCAGGCCATCTCTGGCAAAGCATTGAGGTCTGTAAATCATGCCATCCCAGGCAGACAGATACTGGATCCCCTTAGAATGACACCAGAAACTTAGCCAGTTGTTGAAATCAATCATTTTCTGCTTGTGCTGTTGTATCATTCTCCATGATGGTAGGATGCTGCTCAGGGCTAGGGTCATACCCGCATGGGCTACATAATATGAGAGCTCCTCCATGTCTCTTTTCATGTAGTCCAGGGAGGTACATCTCAGGTCCTTCGCACCCACATGTACAATGACAGAGTCATATTTGTACCTGTTGTTGAGGGACCTGAGTACGTGTGTTATGTGGTCGATCCTGACACCTGACAGGCAGCTGACTGATACTTTCTCCTTATTCAACTTAGTGAGTGCAACATCAGTGTGCCTCACTATCAAGTCACCTATGGCTAGTGTGCTGGGCATGTTGTTTTGCCGTATGGGCTTTCGTTGAGTGGCACTCTGTTTAGGAGAGTTATGTGTCTCGTGATTAGTGTTGTATTGTGGTAGTCGAGTGTGTTTCTGCCTTGGAGGTTCCTGCTGTTTGGGTAAATTTTTATTGAGAGCCTCGATGAAGGTGGGTATGTGGTTTGTGTTTTTATGTGAAGGCAGTGCTGGTGTGTGTTCTGGAGGGCTATGTGTTCCATGTGGTGTGATGCAAGTGTTGACCTTCTCCTCTTGACTAGCTATTCCGGTCTTGGCTGGAGAGTGCGTGGCTTCCAGTTTGGATATATAAGTGCATCTCTCACAAGTCTGAGTGTTAGGAGGTAAGAGAAGAGAGTTGTACATGAGACAGTTGCTACATTGCCTCAGGATGCCCAAGTTCACTAGATTAATAGGAGAAAAAACAGGGAACTGACCTTTAGACATCCCTGGAGGGGTGGGCATTAATAACACATGATCACAAACTTTTGGCTGAATTAAGTTACTTGACTTGCCAAGCTAACTTACACAGCAGAGCTATTCTCTGAGTCATTCAGCTGTGTAAATGTCTTACCACAGGCATTTCTAGGTGAAGAACACAGTTAGTACAGGCCATTCCCACCAGAATGCTTCATTAGCTTATGGCTCAGTCAAACAGATCACCTACCAAAGTGATCCTAGAAGACCATGCGGGATCACTGGATGGACATGTCCCTGAATGTGCCACCAGTGAGCAGTTGCAGCTCGTGTTACTGTGTCTGGTTACTGAAGATCAATCTCTATTAAGATTGCTTACAGTCTTAGTTTGTACTGAAGGTGGATTAGAAGCTGCTCTCTGAATCTAAGCATACAACCAAACCTGCTGACTGATCACCCCAAAAAAAGGCACCTAATGTGTGTTCCAGGCTCATAAGTAAATACATTTAAAAAATAAATAAATAAAAATCCCAAAGTAGTTGGGTACAGTAAAAATTTCAGTCTTAAGTTAACTATGAGGAATATTAGTATTTTTATCTACAAGAACTTGAGCATTAAATTGGTAGGACTGTTTGTTTCGCAGATTATTGTCCACACATTTGTAACTGCTTGGTTGTTTTCTGAAGTAGCATCATCTACTTACAAAAGCACAAAGACTTCAGGTTTTAAATTACAGCAAGGATTTGGATTTCTTTATAGAGTTTATACTGAAAATAGTTTTTATAATTGTCACTGCAGAATATATAATTTTATGCACTTATACATTGTTATTGTTTGCTTATTATTAATTTAAATGAGTACTGTGTATATCTTCTTCTGTCTGGCCTTCTGTACGGGTCTTGAAATTATTCCTGCCTGTTAAATGCAGGTGTACTTTTGGGTGGTGGGATGTTGGCATAAAGGGTTGTGGAAGGTTTGCATAAAGGTTAAGGTTTTTACCTAACAGACACAAGCTACAGGGTTTGGTTCTCACATGAGGTGGCCCTCAAGGGCAGTTAGCCTAAGACTATTAAACCTATAAACCTAAATAAAAGGATTGTTGTGAGGCAACCAGTCTAGCTTGAAATCATAGCATAAAGTTTTATTAGTGGATGCCCTTTTTTTAATTTTGTTTAAATCCACTGGGTGCAGCAGATGTCCTTTTTCCGGGACTGGGAGCACTGTCTGGTACTCAGAATCACTCAGTAAGCAAACAGAATATGAGGAACTCAGACCCTGGATTACATGAAGCAACTTGTTAACAGCTTATTGCTTTGATCCTCTGCACTGACAGTTTCTCCCTTTTGCACACCATTATTAGTACTATAGCCTAATTCATTAACTTAATTCATTTGCATATTAATCACAATTCATTTCAGGTTCACAGAGGAGTGAGCCTATCCTTGCAGTGCGTGAGTGCAAGGGAGACAAGTATCCAAGATGGGGTGCCGGTCCCTCACAAGACACGCCCCCACACTGATCTAGAGAAGCCATACAGGCTGTATTCAAAAAAGAACAAAAGCACACCTGCTGAGAAACAAACTTCAGGGCCAAGAGCTGTGAGGGTGCAGCCCTTAATAAGTGTGCTACTAAGCCTCTATAGTCCAATTCATTAAGAGACAGTTTAGAACTGAAGTCAGGATACTCCCTCTCTGTACTGGGAATATCAGATTTGGCTATGTCCTTCCAAAGGCAGAAATGGGGCATAATGCTGTCTGCTTTGATCCCGTTCAATCTATACTTATGTTACTGCAACGACTTACTGAAAACTTGTGCTTAATTCATTTAAAGAAAATTAGTGGCCTTTCTTATTATAATTGTCTAGTCTGGTGGATGGTGTAATAAAATTTTGTTGCACTCTACTGATCTATGTAAATGGAAATCTGAAGTGTTGCATCAAATGTGAATATCTCAGCTGGAGAATTTGTGAAGTGAGAGTCTGATTCCCTCAAACTCTGCTTGCCTGTTGTGTGAATCTGATTAGTAAAGAACATATCTCCCCTGTTTCTATGATAAAAATATGACGGTTCCCTCACAAGAATAAACTTCCATAAAATATTTTTCTTCTTAATCAGATACTGTTAATAATTAATAAGTACAAGACAGTATTTGTATGGGGTAACTGTGATACTCCATTAGATTACATTACTTATAACAGTGTAATACAATACTTTGTGGTGGTAACAAGCTGGAATACTACTTTGTCTAAAACTCTTGTTTGTGCATCTCCCTCCATTACTAATAACGTTAATTTTAGGTATTCTTTGGTAAGGAAATATTCAATAAAAAGTTTCCACTCCAAAGGTTGTATAACTATGCTTTCTATGTTTAAAATATAGCATAGATAAAATAACTGACTTCAGTGATGTAAATTTCAAGAACTCTATTGACAATCAATATTAAGCCCCTTATCATAGCTTCCCTACTCCAATCTGACTACTCATCCACCCATTTGTTCCATTTCCTGGGAAGCATTTGTTCATCAAGCCAGGAGAGTGTCCTGTGATGAAATTATTCCCTGCTGAAGGTGAGAACTCATCGGCCTATTTGTTCCCCTTCAGAGGAAAGGATTAGCACTTAGCAAGACATACTTTTCACAAGGGGATACCTTTACCTAACCATTACCTTCAGTGGTTTGTAGTCAGGGCTTTATCCTCTTACACTATAGGGCCATCCAGGTAACTCATTTTTGTGAGTTACCCGATTCTCTGATTAAAAAAGTAATTGAGGTATAATACATTGTCCTTCCCTTCTGGTCATTCTTGGGCAGCATCTGCTAGAGAAGTCTCGTATGCTGTTATCTGAACTGCTTGATTCTTCTATGGAGCTTTCCAGTGTGTTGAGGATTTCATCATACTATACCCAGGATCAGATGTGTATAACCTTTATCTAAGAATATTGGTTGGAACGTCTGAGAAATAGATGCCAAGCAGAAGAGGACCCAACTCTGAGCCCTGTGGTATACAACTTGAAAATGTATTTTTCTGTTTCAGAAGTGGCACCTGTTACTGTAAACACATGGTTTCTGTCAGACAGCCATTTAGCTGTACACCACAGAATGTAAGGATTTATATTCATATTTTCAAGTCCTTCAGTAAAGCCTGCATGAAGAATTGTGCCAAAGGCTTTGGCTAGGTCCAGATTTGCTGTATGTATTGCATAACTGCTATTCCCTGCTTTTTTTTTCAAACTAATTAACAAGATTAAAGAGGCAGGGCCTTCATTTTACAGTCAAATTAATGTGGGTTCAGGATTAAGAGATGTTCAATGTCCAAATGAATGAGGTCTGAGATAAAACACTCCACAGGTTTACATATGTGGCTAGGGAGACTGATGGGTATACACTTACTAGGGTCTGAGTTTGGGCCACCCTTTGTAATGGCATTACAATGGTTGTTGTTTTCAGGCTTCAGGAATGTGACTAGTGGAGAGACTTAGGTTAAAGAGATTAGATAAGGGGTTCAGACAGGCCCATATCTGGCACAAATAATCAGGCAACCTTGTATATTATCAAGGACCATGGATGAGGTGTTCATAGGTTTGTAACAGGGCTAAGAGATCTTGGTAATTAAAGTGAATGGATGGGACTGTGGTATTTGTAGAATAGCTGTAACTGTGGTTTTAGTGAAATTTGCACTAAATTTGTTAGCTAATGTACATAAAAGTTCTTAATTTTCTAACCTAGTTATGGAAAGATTTGTATCTATGTTTGGTTTTAGTGGCTATTTGAAATTCATACTCAGCTGTGAGCTTCCCAATGGTTCCTTTAAGCTCTTTAACAGTTTGCTTAAGTGTGCTCTTAAAATAGGGATGATGAAACCTCCTATAAGCATTAAGCAATTTCTTTTCCTTGTTATATATTTTATTAATATAGGCATTCCACCATAGGGGATTACAGTTTGCGTTTGACAAGTCCTTAATGGGTTTAAAGGAAAAAGATAACAAATGTATGGTCTGACTTCAGATTGCAAGATGATACATATGGTAATGTGTTTAAGTAGTGGTCATATTTCTGAGGACTAGCTCAAAGATCCTGAGGCCTCCACTTAAGATAGTTAACTATCCATAAAAATGAGTTAGAATGTATAATATCAAGGAAGAACTGGGCGCGATGATGAGCTGCTTTTCCTTGATTCAGGAAATCAGTTACTCTAGTATAAATGGGTTGACAAACCAACTTCAGGGTCTGGATACAATGGTCCAAACTAGCATCATAACAATTAAAATAGGAGCATGGTCTTTGGAACCCAGGAAAGACTAAAAGATACATCACCCATGAACTTTCGGGAATCCAAAAACATCCCCACTGATGTTCAGTTTTATAAATATGCAGACATTTGGCTTGATGTTACCCTGTTCTTTAATTACCGCACAGCTTCTTGTTTTGATATGCTAGTATGGAATTCCCATACACATTGCTCCTAAGTGCAGAAAAAGTCTGTAAGTCGGCCTCCTTACCCACAAACTCCAGTATACTCCATCAGACATTGCTCCGAATGTCAGTCACAACATTAACATCCTGCATGTTACTGTAAACAAAATACGTATATTTCTTTTTCTTTCTTTCTTTCTCTCTTTCTTTCTTTTTCTTTCTTTCTTTCTTTCTTTCTTTCTTTCTTTCTTTCTTTCTTTCTCTGCTATGAACATCATTGTCTTTTGCTCAGTAAAGCCATCTGAGCTCCTTTTCTCATGACTTACCTTAACTGTTGCCCCCCATTAACACAAAAACCTACATATTCCATCTTCTTCTAAGATCAGTGGGCCTACATGAATGAAGTGCCATTATTTGGACTAGGGTGAGGGAAGATGGCCTTTAACAGGATCACTTCTGCTAAATGGAACATGGCTCCTCTTTGGATATTAATCTTGTTATGAACAATTCAGATCCAAACTTGAAGCATACTCACTCATGTAATGGTAAAAATGACTAACACCAGTAATTTGTTTATTTGTAGGACTGGCTTGTGCTTAATGCTGTGTACAATAGTCTGAGTAAGATACTGATAATTGCTTGATAGTTCCTGTGGGGCAGTTTTTTTCTCTTGTAAATACTGCTTCCAGTACTTCTGACATTCTTGTAGCAACATGTTCTTATATTGCCTGCCATACTGTATACAATTGTGGCACCAATATCTTATTGTCATTTCCTTTTCAAGTCAAGGTTGAAAAGGGTCTGCTCCTCAGACCAGTTCATCTACCTATCTGGTTAGACAAAAAAATGAAAATAATATTTTTTATGCATACATACATACACACATATAGGATCACAGGAGGTTGCTAGGCTGTTGGCCCCAGGGCCTTTAAAAGCCTAGCCATGTTTTATCCTTGTTTCCCTCATAGACTGAGGGAAATAGCTTATATTAGAGTGTGAATTTAAGATCAGAACCAACTGCCCTTATCCAGGCATAGGTGAAACCTCTGTGGTGAATTTATGGTTTCCCATCCAGTTGTCCAAATTATGCTTAAATAGGGTCAATGAAAAGCTTTGTTTAACTTGAATTGGGAGTTTGTTCCAGATGAGTGGCAGCCTCGGGTAGACATATCTGTCTCTCCAACAAGTCCTGTTTATGCTGCAGACTAGGTTAAGGACTCTAGAGCGAGTGAGTCTTGTCCCATTAGATTTGCATATGTGCAGTACTGCCATTAAGGCAGGGTCTGAGACTGCTGTGTAGGCCAGGCACAAGTCTCCTCCAAGCAGTCTGTATAATACAGAATATAGTGGCAGTGCCTTTAGTCTGTCAGTGTAGGTCATGTGATGAAGGCCTTGAATTTTCTTGGTGAGAAACCTCTGAGGTCTCTTCAGCTGCTGCAGGTGCATGGTGAGGTATGTACAGAAGGGAGCATTGTACTCTATTATTAGTCTGATGAGGTATGAGTCCAGAGGAGTTATAACCTCTTTCATTTTGGATGCCATTCCCTTACTTATGAGATGGTCAGTGTAGAAGGCCTTCCTCACCACTGTGGTCACATGATCAATGTCAAGGCTGCTGTCAGCCTGCGTTCTCAAGCCTTCCGTCACTGGGTCTGAACGTTGGGGAGTGTCATTAATGCTGTAATTCGCTAGGGCTTCACCTTTACTGAAGGGGATGATAAACTTAATGCAAAAAATGTATTAAGTCTGTGGCTTTGACACCAATCATTTTTCTGTGTAAGCCCTGGGTTTCAATGATTGCACCCAGTTTGCACTCATCAGCAAACTTGGTAAGCCAAAGGCCATCTATTTTTGCCTGAATGGAGAAATAGATTCCAAACAGAAGTGGACCCAGCACAGATCCTTGTGGAATACCATCAGTAATAGGTCTGCTGTTAGAAGTGGAATCCCCTACTTTGACTGTATGCATTCTGTCAGTGAGCCAGTTGGGTACCCATCTAATGATATATGGATTTATCTTCAGCTGCGTGATTTTATCGATGATGCCTGAGTGGGGATAGTGTCAAAGGTCTTGGCTAAGTTGAGATAGACAGTGCACACTGTTTTGCCCTCATCCAAGGCTTTGGTGACATTTTTAAAGAAGTCAACCAGGGTTAACAAACATGATCTACCTTTAATGAAACCAAATTAGGATGAGTCAAGAGTTTACAGGTCTCTTATATCCTTGCTGATTAGGTCCATTATGATTTGTTCTATGGTCTTACAGATGAGGCTGGTTAGGCTTATGGGTCTATAATTACCAGGGTCGGTTGAGGAACCCTCTTTGTGTAAAGAATCACAATTGCAGTTTTCCATTCGGGTGGGACAAAGCCAGTACTTAGACTGAGATTGAAGACAGTGTCCAATGGTTCTGCCAGCTGCTGTTTTAGAACATTTAATAAGCAGCCTGGGATGTTGTCCGGTCCCATAGAGGCTATATTTTTGGCCTTGAAGAAGGCGGTTATCACCTACTCATTGGAGATACTAGGTAGAGGACTGGTGACTGGTATATTTTGTAATATGATTAGTGGGGACAGTGGAGTGAAGTTTCAGCTGAACCTGTCTGCTAGCAGGTTTGCAATTTTCACAGGTTCCTTGTGAGTGGTATTGTCCACTACTAGTTCGGCCCAAATCTGAGCCTTTCTTTTAAGATTTCTGATGTAGTTATTGCATGCCTTATGATTATCCTTAGTCAGGGATGCTAATTTGGTTTCATAGTTAGCTTTGGAGGACGTAACAAGATGTCTAATTTGCTTATTCAAACTGTGGAGGGTGTATTTCCAATGTTGAGACCTTTCCTTCTTGTTCTTAGTCAGCAGTTTCTTTCTCTTGTTGTATAACCTGTTTATGCTGGATGTTCACTAGGGTGTCTTTTTTGTTTTTTTCGTAATTTAATCCTTTCAGGTAAAGCTGAGTCTATACACTTGTATAGGTGTTTATACAAGCCATTAGTGTACTGTTCAGTATGGGAGACACTGCTTTCGGTGATGAGCGGGGGTTTGAAACTATTTATGCCATCATGTAGGAGGCTATAGTTTTCTTTAGAGAAATTTTGTAACCTTTTTGCTCGGGGGGGGGGGGGTCAGTTGTGATCATTATTTCAAACAAAACAGATTTGTGATCTGACCTTACCAGGGAGGGCCCTACACATGGGGTGGTGCAGCAGTCTCCCATGTTGGTGAGCGAGCACAAGGTCAAGGATATTTGAACCCCTTGTGGGGGTGCCAACTATCTGTTCCAGAGCATTTGTGTTAACAAAGTCCAGGAACCTTAGGGTGAGTGTGTTTGTGCTCATATATGTTGTCCAGTCAATGGAGGGGTAGTTAGAATCACCTATGACTAAGGTGTTTATCTGTATTGTGAGTGACTCAAGTAGATCCAGGTAGGCAGTGTGGTTTACCTGGCTCGTTTAGGGGACCTATAGCTAACAGTGATGTGGAGGGGGTCTTTTCTACAATTAGCTGGACTTGGAGTAGCTCCAGGGAGGCGTACTGTTTAAGCCGTTTTGAGGTGTATTTGTCTTTGATGAACATGGATACACCTCCCCCTTTGGTTCTTTCATGTTCATTTTGTGGTCTGAACATGTAGAAGGCATTGTAGCCTTGTAGGCCGGGGTACTCTATGTGGCTTTGAACCATATCTCTGATAGTGCACAGACATCTGTGTCTTCTAAAGTAAGGAGTGCTTCCAGTGAGTGCGGTTTCTGATTTAGACTCCTAGCATTAAGCAGCATAACCTTGAGTTTGTCTGTCGAAGATTTTTTTACGACGGGAAATTTGTTCTTATTATATTGCCTAAAAAAAAAGATACTATGGGGGAGGCAAGTACCTTAGTCAGTAACTGAAAGCCAAAGAGTGACATGTGAAGACTAATGGCAAAGCAGCATGGTCTTGCAACCATGTTATCCCAGGCTGACAAATACTGGATGCCCCTGGAATGACACCAGATGCCAAGTCAATTGGTAGTCAGTCAATTTTTGTTTGTAGTGAGTGAAGGTAGAATGCTGCTTAGGTTTAGGGACATAACTGCCTGGGTCACAATCAGTGAGTTCAGTCATGTCTGTCTTCATATAGTCCAGTCTGGTATGTATCAAGTCATTCAGCACGGACTGTGACAGAGTCATAACAGTACTTGTTGTCGAGCGACTTGAGTGTGTGCGTGATTTTGTGGATCCTGGCACCTGACAGGCCGCTGACAGTGACCTTCTCCTTGTCTAGCCCAGAGAGTAGGGCATCTGTGCATCTCACTATGAAGTTGCCTGTGACCAAAACATTTGGTTTTTAGGTATTTTGCCTTAGGGACTTGTTGGGTGAGACACTGATGTGTGTTTTTATATGTGTAGTGGATGCTGTTGGGACTGTGTTGTGTATGGACAGTTTGTGTTGGGGAGGTCTCTGTTCTTTTGATATACTTCTAGTGAGTACCTCTGTGTATGTGTTTTGTGTTTTTTAGTTGGTTTGTGGAGGATGTGAAGTGTGTGTGCTGATAACCTGTTTGGTATCAGATTTACTGTTTTGTGAGAGAGATAGGATCCATTCCAGATTTAAAGTGTAGATACATCTCTCACATATTGTATTAGTATACTTTAAGAGAAATGGGTTTTCATATACATGAGGCAGTTTCTGCATTGCCTCAGGATGCCCATGTCCATCAGGCTGGCTGGAGAAATGGTGGGAAACTGTTAATCCATTATGTCAGGTTTGTTCTTTAGTAAGTAGGGGGGGATAGGGCTGGATGGAACTGGTTCTGCTGAGTGACTAGTAGAATCAACTAAGTTATGGAGGTTTGGGAGTAGGTGCCTACATCAATGCCCTACAAAAATGTGCAGCTGAATTTGCTCTCTGGGACAGAGAAACATGGAAGCCTAGTATGGTTCATATGCAGCTATCTAAGGAAAAGTGACTTTCTAAGTCTTGATGTCTATAGTGGGCAGTACTAACCCGCATTGCATAATGCACAGCTCATTTAAGCTGGCCAGTGTCAATGCTCAGTACTGAGCCTTATTCCAAGAATCCCCAACTCAGAAGGGTCCTTGGCTACACTCTTCTGCCACAAGGGTGCTGGGGGCCCTCAATACAAAATGGCTGGTTTTAGTGCTCAGATAATGAAAAACAGTCATGATTCGGCTTCTGCTAGATTGGAATCTAGCGTATTCTGTAAAATACACAAGTACTAGAAAATACAAAGTGCAGGAAAAACAGTCTCAAAAAGCCCACAGTTGAAACAGTGAAACAGCAAAACACATTAAAACAGCAAAAACAGTTAAAAGTAATCAGCAATTCAATGATGCACAGTTTAAAGTGCAGTTCAGTGAATAAAAATACTTATATTTTTGTATATTTCAAAGGATGCCACATATCTATTTAAATATATCTATCTATCCACACACACACACACACACACACACACACACACACACACACATATATATGTATATAATCCATATCAGTATATGTATGTATACATATATATATATATATATATATATATATATATATATATATATATATATATATATATGTCTATATCTAATACATATACACACACACACACACACACATATATATATATATATATATATATATATATATATATATATATTTATATATAGATACACACACACACACACACGTGTGTGTGTGTGTGTGTGTGTGTATACGTGTGTGCGTGTATATGTATGTGTTCCTACACATATCCTTGTTTGGCCACTCTGTAGGTTATTCCTATGCAAAATGTATGGGCTGAAAACTACTATGGGAATGTAAGGCTAGGCTTCTTAAGATCCTCACAAATTGCCTAGCAAGTGCCTATTAACCTATGAACAAAACAACTGAGTGTCTTTCAAAATGCTATAGTTGTTACTCAGTAGGAGTTAAATAAGTGAACAAGTTAAGGATAAGCTGGGACATAATAAAATAATCCAGTAGCCAATCTCTACTGGACTTTCTGTGCATGGGATAACCTACCCTAATGATGATGGCTGATCCCAGGTAGAGACACTGCAGATCAAATAGGTCCAAGTTTTTATGGTGTGGGTATGGTGGAGTAGTCAGTTATTGTTACCGTGCTCTGTAGGAGCCACAAGTAACAGTGGCCCACGCTGCTGACTTTACACAAAGAAAATGATGGTAGTTAAGTTTACATAAGGTATATGTGTACTGCCAGTCACAGAGAAGGTACTGATTGAAGTACAGTTGTCTTCAAATCAAACATTGGCAATATTTGAACTTTTGTTTGGTAGATTTAAATCTCAGCCTCTTCTTATCTTGGTAACAATGGCTTGCTAAAACTAAAAAGCAGTAGTCACAAGCAACTGCATCTTTTGAAAGCTCTGTTTGGCAGGGGAATGGGGTCAAGACACAGCATAGTCCTCTTCCTCCTCTACCAAAGTGATTGCCTCCTAAAACTGAACAGCATTAGTCACAAGCAGTTTTATCTTTTCAAATATTTAGACAGAGGAATGGATTTAAGGAGCAACCTACCCTATCACAGTAGTGACAGCTTCCTATAACAGAGCAGTATTAGTCAGAAGCAGCTCTGTCTTTTGGAGGTTTGGTGCCAGGCAGTTAGAGAACAGCCATCCTTGTAATTCATCCAGGTATGTGATGTACTTCTGTGGCATCCACATTCACATTCAAAGTATCTGTACAGGTAGCTTATACCTGCATATTAGCAAAAAGCAGGTAACAGTGCCTACCAAGGTAAAGTATGTGCCTTGTGCTCAACTGCAGCAAAACAATCCAGTTCTTGGCAGCATTGTAACGGTTCCTGGAGTAAACAACTCCAACCAGTTCGAATATGCAGCCTTTTTTACACAGAACTGCTGTTTCTAGTCTAGCAAAATAGAATGGTACATCATGTCAAATCATCAGAGGAAAGTAAGGTAAAAATATTGTCAATACTGACAAAATAGCAGTTATTCAGAGTGCTGTCCCAACTAGGCAGAAAATATCATCAGTGTTGCTAAATTTAGAAAGACTTTTATGTGCATTTTCAAGTAGTCACATAATAATAATAAAATAAAACAAATAAATAACAATGACAAGTAAACAAAGTAACCTAAGTGATGCTGCAAGTGTGCAATAGTTAGAAAGGTTTAAAAAATACCATGATACAGCTGTGTTTCGAAGCACTTGCTAAAGCAATGCACAGAGTCACAATCACAAAGCTGCCAAAATAATTTATTGCACAGATTAGAAGCATGACAAGGGAAGGACCTAATTGTATATTCAGACTTAAAGCTAGAACAGGCCAGTAGGGCACCAAAGGCCCTGGTCACTTACAGCATCAGACACATATCAGATACAATGTAAGGGACTTTAAAGTGATTTGATGCTGACAAGGAGCCAATACAATGATAAAAGAATAGGTGTAATATAAGTAGATAGGTTTGTAGGTACTTATTAGGCTAATTATCTGTGAAGATCTTAAGAAGCCTAGTCTTACATCCCATGGATGTTTTTAGCCCTTATATTTTCCATATGAATAATCCAGAAGTTGTAAGTATATGTTGGGACATTTTTTGTTGGCCCTATCCGTAAGGGACCAGAGTGCTAAACCAGGGAGGAATTTATGCTTTCCTATCCATTTGTCCAAATTACATCTGAACTGAGTAAATGATGATACTGAATAGAGTGTGTGACTATACCTGGGGCCAAGGTTGCAATTACTGCTACCTGTAGACTTGAATGTTTCATAGAAAGGACATGTCATTATTCTGTTTATTATTATTATTCAATATACTGTTAATCTGAGAAAATAGTCCATCCCTTAATATAGTTATGATGCTCTGTTCATGCCTAAAGATGTAATGGGATGGCTAATAAATACAATAAGTTACAGTCTGTGTATCAAGTTAACAGAATGGCTTTTTCTTTGATGACTTTAGTCAATAAACAGTGGCATTTAGAATGCACTTCTTTTGGATAATTTGTTGTAAAATGCTGAAATTAGTAAAAGACCTGCATTAAGAATAGCTGTATTGTTCACCAAATACTTTGTGATTTTCATAACTGTAGATGTGTACTAGCTCAGATATATAACATTCTAAGCATCTTGTGACAGTGAAAAAAAATATAATGAGACCTTGTCATGTATTAAAGAACAGGTTTCATTTTGTATAGATAGACCAAGACAACTTCCAGTATAAGACGAGATAGGTGTGTCGACATGATAGTTATAGCAGGAGTAAAGAAGTGGCACATACGCATGAAGAACAAGGTTTCCAGAAATGTAATTTTGTAGTCACTGAAGAAAATAGTAGTGTGCCACTTAGAATGGGACCATTTTGTAATTTTATAAGTAATAATGAATGCGATAACTTTCAAACATGGAGGTGCTCTACAACTTTTTTCATAAAATATCTTACAGACTTTTATATGGGTCTATTTCTAAATTTCAAGGTTTCAAACCTTTGAATTTCTTATGGTTGATACCATAAGACCAGAGTTATGAAACTTCAAACCATGTAGATGGCAATCACCATACACAACAGAATGGTACATTTACTATTTTCCTCGCTGTAGTGCGATCTTGGAGTTGGTATATTGAAATAGCAGTGGGTATGGGAGGATCAGTAGGGCTTGACTCCCTGCAAAAATGTAAAAAAAAAAAATTTTTTTTATTTACATTTCAAAGTTTCAAAACTTCAATCTTATGGTCTCAACCATAAGAAAGTCAATGTTTGGAAGCTTTGAAATTTAGAAGTAGACCCATGCATATGTATATATATAAATATATATATATATATATATATATATATATATATATATATATATATATATTAGATATAGATACATAGATATAGATATATTAAAGGAAATGGAAGTGTGAAACTGAATATAAATGTCAACAATAGCCTTCTGGGGCCTTCTTGAATGGTTGTAGATGTTTACCTAGAGGAGAGGTACAAATTTCGTATATTAAGACAAATCTGTGGTCTGAAAGAAGTCAATTCCAATCAAAAACATTCATTCAAATAATTATAACAATTGAGCCTATAGAATGTCAGTCATCCTTCTCTAGTATTTTCACCACTTACTTTTTGCCAAGAATTTTAATAGGAAATGATCCTTTCTGTTCTTTTTCTGATAGTTGGTAACTCCATCTGGGATACGGACAACACAATGCATCTGAATTTTTTAAAAGTTGGGGATTCTTCACTCTTCCAGTTTGTTGTAATTGTCTTGTGCACAATAGCTAAAAGGGTCCATAGAAGTGAAAACTTTGCTCTAGATACACACGGTGGAATAGCAGCATTAAACAGAATCAGAGATTTGGATAGCTGAAACTTATTATTCATTAAACACTGATTGCAAAAATTGGTTAATTCTATCCTAAAATAGTTTGAGCAACTGACTGTCAAAGAACACGTGTTGCCAGTCAGCCTTTAATTTCTTGTTTAAACATTAATTTTAACCTATGTGGAGTTTGAAAAGACCTATGTAAAAATTTCCATGCAAATAATTTCCATTGGATTGACAGGGAGGTACATTTAGGAGAAATAAGTATTAACTTTTTCACATTATCATCAGGAGATTGATTATTAGCTGTTTTATAATAATACCAGAAGTTTTTTAAATGTATTTAGTACTTTTAATTAGTTTATAATTTTTTGATAAATAACATTTTCCTTACACAGTGTGATTTACTAAATAAATGAAATAGTCAACAAATGTAGGAATGTTTTGTCTAATAGTTGGACTCAGTAATTCTATTTTATTTAAAACATATTGCCTAAGATGCTGTATTACTAGCCATATATTACTGTCCAAATTAAAGTTAATTTTAATTTGCTCCATTGTTAAAAGATTACTACTGTGCAGCAATTGATGCCAGTAGATTAGCTCCTCTTATTTAAGAATTTTGATTGTGGCCACATCAAAAGAATTCATACAATATTGGGTACGGGCAATAGGATATAACAAAAAAAAATCCAAGCCTTGATATCTGAATTCTTATTTAGATATTTATTATATAATTTTAGTGTATTTATTATAAATCTAGAACTTATATATATATATTTTTATCAAGGACTATATATTCTGTCACCAAGCTGAGGAAATTGTTGAACACTAACCCAATATATTGCAGTGACAATAAGGGACTTCATTTCAGCCAAATGCACTCATGTATTTTTTTGCATCTAGCTGAGTATGAGGTGTTTAGCCACAGAGATAAGGTCTTTATAGCAGATGATAAACCTGTTTACTTCTGTATCTGGACAATTTATATCCCCCACTTCCCATTCATTTAAATGGTGATTAATAGCTATTCTGGGTCTACTATGAAACCATAAAATGCTTGACATTACCTTGTCAAACTGCTTTATGTACTGTTTAGAGGGGGGAATGGAGAATGTTTGTATAAGGTATAATACGTTTGGAAAGATAATCATTTTTATTATGTATAACCTGTCCTGCATTGTGAAAAAGAATTTGTTCCATTTTTGTAAGAGACCTTTAATATGAATTAAAATGTTGTTATAATTAGTATTTAATGTCTCACTTGAATCTTTGGTTAGTATGATGCATAAATATTTGATTTTATTGTCAGTGGTAAGATGTGGAGAACATTTCTTATTTAAATGCTTTTCATCAGAGTTTAAGAGCAACACTTTTATTTTATTATTGTTAAACTTTAGACCAGAAAGTGATTAAAAATATCCAGTTGATTTCAACAAAGCAGGTAATGAGTTATTATTGTCATTTAATATTAACATGGCATCAGCAAAAAGTTGACCCTTCATTTCCAGATTATTCCCAGCCAGTTTACCTTAAATGTTGTATTCATTCTAATATAATATGCAAAGGGCTCTATAAGGAAGGCAGACAGCAAAGGAGACAAAGGACAACCTTGCTTTGTGGTCTTAGTAATTGATATAGATGTAGACAAATATAACCCATTCCTGACATAGGCTGAAGAATTTTTATAAAGTGACTTTAATAACTGAGAGAACTTACATGAGAATCCATAATTTTCTAGAGCTAAATATAAATAATTCCAATTAACTGAATCAAAAGCGTTGTTTATGTCCAGACTCACTAGGGTCATATTTCTCTTTGTGAGATTTATATAATCAACAAAATAAAGTATTCGTTTAATGTTGTCGTAAGTATTTCTGTTATTTATAAACCCTGTTTGATCTTCATCCACTAATGAAAGGAGTAACTGCTTAATTCTGTCAGCATGAATTGACACACACATTTTGTAATCAACATTCAAAAGGGATATGGGTATATAAGAGGAACATTCCTTGGCACTTGTTTTCAGATTTCAGAATGGGAGAAATTACTGTATACTTCCAAGAAGGAAGTATATCTATGCCTTCCTTTACTGAATTGAACACCTTTAATAATGCAAATACTGGTTCCTTAGGTAGAAGCATAAACATCTCTGGAATAATGCTGCCTGTACCAGGTGCTTTATTAAGTTTTAACTTATCAATTTGAGATTTAACTTCAGACATTGTTATTTGTTTATCAATTAACTTGATATGCTGATCTTGTAGTTTAGATCTGATGTTTGCCTTAAGAAAATACCTTATTATATTTTGTGGTTCTAGTTCAACACTTTGTGAATTATTTCTTCTAAGTCTGACACTTTCATACTAGTGCCTGGTATATATATAGTTCTTTTATCTGGTTTGATTTTATTATCTTTTTAGTTCTATTTGCAATTCTCTTCTGATTTCTAGGATTCATAGAGTAAGAAACAAGTCTAATCTTTTCTAAAGTAATCATTGTTTTGTGATGCAAGATTTCAATATATTATTATTCTCCTCTTTCAGTTCATTAAGTGCTTCATCCCCTTTTGAATATTAAGTTTTAAACTGTCAATATTTGACTAACTCCACCAAATATTTATTCCATTGTTTTCTCTTATTATTATGCCAAGCTAAAGTTTTGCAATATAAATAAGATTTCAGTGAGTCTCACACACACACACACATATATATATATATATATATATATATATATATATATATATATATATATATATATATACACACACACACACACACACATAATATATATATATATATATATATATATATATATATATATATATATATATATATATATACACACACACACACACACA
The DNA here is from genome assembly GCF_019279795.1 of Protopterus annectens. Taxonomy (NCBI): domain Eukaryota; kingdom Metazoa; phylum Chordata; order Ceratodontiformes; family Protopteridae; genus Protopterus; species Protopterus annectens. The sequence goes on along the minus strand of NC_056728.1, from coordinate 889,729,880 downwards.
CACACACACACACACACACACACACTCACACACATCACACACACATATATATATATATATATATATATATATATATATATATATATATATATATATAAAATATATTTATATATATACACACACACTCACATATATATATATATATATATATATATATATATATATATACAAACACACACATACACACACACACACACACACACACACACACACATACACACACACACTGTAATCAGTGAGGTTTATTTCATGAAAAGATTGTATTTCTTTGTTAAAAAAATCCTTAAAATCATTTAAACTAGTTATATAGGATTGTATTTTACTGATAGGCCTCCTTTGTCTTGTATGTACTTCTAATTCAAATATAAGGGCATTATGGTCTGAAAAGGGGCAATAAATTACTTTAACTTTATCTAATTTTGCAGTTAACTCTCTTGATAGATATACTCTATCAATCCTAGAATGAGAACCATGCCTGAGTGAATAAAATGTGTAAAACAGTGAATCTGTATCAACTTATTCTGTATATATCTGTTATATATTCTATATGTTCTATATCTGTTAAGTTAAACATATTGGTAAATTCAACCAATGCCTTAGATGATGCAGTTTTCCTATGTTTATTTATTGAGTTAGTGTGACTTTCATTTATTATACAATTGAAATATCAAGCTACTGTTATATTTCCCCTAGAATATTGTATAATGTCTTCTATGTGTTGCTTAACTACTTTATCCCCTAGTCTGGGAATCCAATATAAATTCAATAATGTACATATTGTCTCATTTATCTCTAAAGTTACCAAGCAAAGCATTCCTGCTTTAGCTTGATAAGTATTTATAACTTTAGGTATAATGGCAGAGTTCTTCCATAAAATCATTACATCTCTTGTCTTTTGTTTATGATGTGAACTTGCTAAAACTGAATAATTGCTAATACTGAGTTTGTTTAAATCTACTTGTAGAAGATGCATTTCCTGTAAAATATAAGCTGTACGTTACATGTTTTTTTACATATTTAGTCAAACTTCCCCTTTTACAACTATTGTTCAAACCATTCACATTAATGGAAATACATTTCTACATTTCATACTTAAACTATTACCTACAGAATTACTCAGCATGTATACGTGGTACTACTAGAGAAAAAAACACATAAAACTGGTGAAAATAACTTGATTATTACTGGAATTTTTAGTGTACTTAGGCATTCAAAAAAAAAAAGGAAGTAAAACTTTAGATATTGAAATAAAGAACAAACTGTACACTCTATGGGGTAAAAAGAACCCCTACAATTGAATTGCCAAGCCATAAAAGTGCAGCCCCTAAAGCCCCTATCCTATCAATCCCTAAATCTGTCTATCTAATAGCTTTATTTGTAACAGAAAGTAGGCAAATATTAATTTGAACTATTTAACTAATTAATATGTAAATATACACAAGTCACCATACTAAACGAGAGCCTCTAGTTTAACTAATACATGTAAACTCATTTTGTACTGCAGCATCTATAATAAACAATAATGTACATCTATCTAGTTCACCATATATTTCTATTAGACAACCAAAAATAGTTTTTTATATGCCTTTTATTAATATAAACACATACTAGAAACATTTTAAATATTAAAAAATAAATATATACATAAACAGAGCTGTCTAGCAACCTCTAATAAACTTATAAATCAACGCAGATTAAAATAGTGTGTGTTTCACTTTAAATTACTAGACAGCTTGAACATCTGTAGTCTGACCTTTAGCTAGTGCTATTATGTCATGTCTGGGCTGTTTAGTTTTATTTTGCGCTGGTCGCGCTATTGTGAGGGAATTTAAATTAAGGAAATGCTCGAGCTGAAGAAAAGGACTTGAAAAAAAAAAAGAAGATGAAGTGATTTTAGCTTGCGATCTCGGTGGTAAACCAAGAAAGGAAGGTAAGTAAACTATAAAAAACACTTCAGAATTTCGGCTCGAGCTTCTGATGTGACTAATTGTAAATTCCTTCCTTTCATGGCAATATATTTATCTAAATAAGCATTTAACTTAACTGAAATGTTTTAAAGTATAAAGTCTAGGAGTCTACAGTACATGATTACAATTATTTGATAAACTAGTCAAACAGCTATATTCATTAATATAAATCCTAATATAAATCTATGCAGCAAAATAATAGTAAAAGCATTACATTTTCAACTTTCTCAATAGTATTATACTGTTGATCACTATGGAGCTGTCACTCATAAACATTTCATTTGCTTCAGAATTATTACATTCATTTGCAGAAAGTCTAAAATGTCCTTAATTAAATTGGAATAAGAATGGTCAGTCTTTTTCTAACCTTTAGTCATAGTGCCATAGTAAAGTAAGGGTCTATATTATAACAACGAATGATCAGATGATCGAACGTTGTTATATCAACCCCTAAATATCGAATATACAAAACAGCGAACAACCCGAACAGCGATTTTTGTCCCAGGGGAAAAAAATTGCTGTTCCCAAAAAAAAAAAAACTCAAAGTGGGGGGCTTCACTCCACCATCCCCATGTGGGGGGGTGTGCCACCCACACCCCCTTACTTAAATATACCAACTATGAGATTACACTACAGTGGAGGAAATGGCACAACCTGGACGGCCCGCTCAGCGATTTCTTTCCCTGGGAAAAAATTTGCTGTTCCGGCCATTTGCTATTTTCGACATGTAGTGTTTGAACTTACAGTGTTCGATTATCTGATCGTTCGCTGTTCTAAAGTAGACCCTAAAGTAATGTAAGCAGTGTGTTGTGTTTTAGAGCAGTTGAACACTACAAATGTACTTTTATGATTATTAAGCTGCTTTGTATGGAGTTAAAACTACTTAAAAAGGTACTATATAAACTTCTTTAATATAAGTTTACCATAAGCAAAGTATATAGTGGTGTGATGTTATATTATGGATGTATTACCCAAGGTAAACAATCAATATTAGAGAAATAAAAAGTAAAGGAGCTTTTACCTTTTTGTGTGAATTGTGTAAATGGTGAAGTTTCTTTCTAGTAGAATTGTACATAAAACAGAAGGTACTATAACTACAGAGAGAAGTAGAAACAGTAATTAAAACTGTATTTGTCCTTTAGTCTTTTCTTTTTCTTGGCTACTATTTTCCAGTTTTTTTCCCTCTGCTTGACACTTGAGTGAATAAATAGAGCAATCCATTTCTTTTGTTTGATCTATAATATTGTTGTTTGATAGATATGTAACAGCAGATTCTAGTGTGTCAAAGGTTTTGGTGTCATCTGGAAGGAACACTTTAAGTCTTTCCGGGAACAGCAGATGAACTTTAAGATGTTTCTTTTACAGTTCCTTAATCAATGGTAAAAATTCCTTTCTGTTTGTAATTACTGCAGATGAATAATCATTGTCAAATCTAATATTGTCATTGAACTTAATTGGAAAGTTAGCCCAAGCTGTTTTCAGTACCAATTCCTTGTCATGTGAAGAAAGAAAGCACACATTTATAATCCTTGGATTAGATGCCAGTGACCTATGGGCTCTTTCTATGTCACAGGAGAGGGATTTCTATAGATTTAAGATGTTAGGTAGCCAAGACGTGAGGAAGTTTATGATGTTGTCCCCTTCTGTTTTTTTCTGGCAAGCCGTAGATACGAAGATTCTTCCTTCTTGATCTGTTTTCTATTCTAGATCATCTAGTTTACTAATTAAGGATGTGTTTTGTTTTGAGAGAAACTCTACTTTAGTTCCTGTTCAAATAATCTGTCCTCTAGGTCATTTAAGGATTCTTCCATACCAGCAATCTGGGTGTTATGTTGCATTATCATTTCTTTCAATAATTCCATTTGCTTTGTACACTCTTCTTTAAAGGAATCCAGTTTATTGTCCATCTTAACTATTTTTATACATAAATCATTCTTAGTGGAAAGCAAGGCTTGTAATTATTTTTCACTGACTGGTCCTGCACACTGCTTTTGGCATAACTCATCTTGAGAGAAAGTCAGCACCTTTTCTGTGAGTTTTTTTGACTGGAAAATCAGCAAATAAAGACAAACAATTCCAAAATAGTCTTCCTGGAACTTTAAAAAATATAAATACGTATGTTAAGTCAACAGACCTTTTTTAAAATTTCCTGTCAGAAATGAATATTAGATGGCAGAGCTAAAAGAAAGTGTTATTAACCAGCCAGCATCTTGGCCACCCCCCCCCCCCCACCATTCAAATAATTCTGAGATGGAAATGATCTCTTCTGTGTTAAAATGGACAGATATTTGAAGTAAAATAAGCTTATTCTGAGATACAAAGTAAGGGTGAAAAAATGGTGAAGTCATCTAAGGAATGTGAACAGGTTAGGTAGTTATGGACTTCTGAAGGCAAAAGTCAGTGAGGAAGAGACTAAATGGAAGATTTGTGTTACTTCGAATATTAATCTGACAAGCCACAGGAGGAATTCATCTGTTTTAATGGGTTTTAAGATTTGCAGTTAAATTTAGTCATATTTTATATACTAAAATAAGTAAAGAAGAGTTTTGTGTTTTCAGGAGGCAATGAGGTAGGAATCTTCTAGAATATTCATCTGGTGACGATAAGTTTTCTTGGATGTTGATGAGGTTAGAGGTAAAGACTGGCATATCATCAGTACCTGGTAGAATGGTATCTTTAGATACTGAAGTAAAGAAAAAGTTACGTGCTAAGTTGTAGAAAAAGAAACTAACTGTGCCATCAATAAAAGTTTATTAAAGTCTTTTTTCTTCTAATACCTAGGCTCAAGGCTTTCTCATTAACTAAATACATTATATGAACACTTATTTAAATACCATTGCAAAGAAAAATGAAATAGCAATTAAAGCTCTAAAAGAGATATATCAAACAAGTGACAAAAGATATTTACATGCTTAATGGTAACCTAATAGTGAGAATATTTTTTTAGTTTGTTCATATAATTTATGTTCTGTTGTTTATGCAGGGACATGACATTTCAGGTCTATATCAGCATTTCGAAAATTTAATAGGTTGACTCACTAAATGTCAAACTGAAATGATCGATCTATCAAATTTTCGAAATGCGATAAAATAAACACATACCCCAAAAAAACTAAAGGATGAAGGCAGGGGGGCAAGCCCCCCTGCACCCCCACCCCCCTGCTACTTAAATATACCAACTCCGAGACCGCACTACATTGAAGTAAATGGAAATCTCCCCTTAGTGAGATTTCCGTTTACCTATTCGACATTCTGCACTTTCGACATTCTCGAGGCGACAATATCGGATTTGATATTGTCAGCATTCAAGATGCTGATAGGAACCTGACATTTCTACACGCAAATGAACATACATATCCATTTTACAAGCCTGAGTTGTAGTATCCATATGAACTTGTGCCTGCTGTAAACAAGCTGGGTATTAACAGGAAACATTATGAGATGTCTTCTTTTACAGTATGCTCAACAAAGGCTGTCATATGAGATATCTTTTGCATTACTTTAGGCGGTACCTTTAAAACCCTATTACAAATGGGCATTAGAGTCCTAAATCATTACGCCTCACTTTTTGGAATATCATAGTACGTACGTGCATTCATTTACTTGTAGTGTTATATTTGCTTTAAATGGATCATGGTTGTTCAATGCAAGAAGAATATAATGCCTCTGGACTGCACAGTTGAAAAGAAGCAAGTCCATGAAACTGGATGCCAGATATATACAAAAATTTGAAGGGCTTTTTACTCAGTGACATAAATATGGTTGTTGTTGTTTTTGTGTCTTTCGGCTTTTCCCGGTTAGGGGTCACCACAGCGAAACTCTAGTCCGCTAATGATTGGCAGGAGATTTTTAAGTGCTGGCTTGCTGGGCCTAACGCACAACCTTCAACGAAGGAATGCCCACTCACTCATGTCGCCACACAGAAGACGCTCTAATGAATGTTAAAATTATTTTGTGAATTTTTGATGTCTTTTTTAAGAATTTTAATTGTGCTAATTCATTGTATTTGTCAGGGTATTTGAATAAATAGAAATCCTTGTAATGTATTTTATTATTGCAAAGTCATCGAGACAAGGCACTAGGAGGAGAAGGATGGAAGCTTTTCTGTGATGTTTGTAGCCACGGGCAAGATGTGGGATGTGGCTCAGCTTCTTACCTTTCAGGAAGTCAGTACAAGGTTAATATTACTGAGGAGACTTGAATGTTGAATACTGAATGGATGAAGTAAAAAGGTAGTAGAGGGTTGCTGCAGTTTGGGTTTCTAACAGTGAGACTATACAAGGATATACTAACTGTGAAAAGCAGTGTGGCAGTTAGGTTTCATTGCATATTGCGATGGGTGTCATAAGTGTGGATGAGAAACTTTTGTCACCAGCAGAAAGAACAAATCTGTAACTAGAACACTTATATGCCTTCTCAAAATGACAGAGGCAAAGTCTCTCAAAGTATCAATGGAGGCACTGGAGTTTTAGGCAAATTAAATTGTTTCTCTTCTTGGTGATGTATTCTACAAAGTAAGTTTTCACTCCTTCAACCATTTTGGCAATATTTTAAAAAGAAAAAAAACATGAGATGCTGTTTTCCTTCTTAACTGTGTATGTGTTTCTTAGCTTTTATAACAAAGGCAGCAGATTCCATTTAAGACTGAGGTACAGATATAAATAACACTGCAGTGTGGCTGAACAGGAGCTGTACTGTTCTTTTATAGCCACAGCCAATAATAAATGACTTCAGTTCAATGCAAGGACACTGGAGCTTTGAAATAAAGCTGTGGATAAAGAAGGCTAAAAAATAACAACATAAGTGGGGATTTCTTCCTAGGCAACAACAGAGAACAGTGCTTTCAGGCAGGGAGATAAAGTCATGTTTTAACTGTTGTGATTCTGGCAATCTCATTGCAACATGCAGTAATGTTTAGATACTAAGAAATATGTGAAGTTGGCACATATCAGTAGAAACTGTAATATTTACAGGGCTTATGGCCATGTTTTGCATGTGTGCATTCATAACACATTTGCTGATAGGTATAATACAGCTGGGACAAACTGAACAACAAATTGTGAAATGCAGCAAAATGTAACTTGTAACTTTTGGTTTTAATACAGCAATTTCTGACATTGCTATAAAGGTACTGTGGAAATGAAGCCAGCAGATTTGCTAATTTAATAAAAAGGAGCAATAAAGTTTGTTAAGAAAAGTCTTAAAAGTATCAGTTCAGTGATAAGAAGTTTTGTTTTGCACTGATAGAAAAAAACCCAGCCCCCCCCCCCCAAATGGGTCTAATACAGGTGCTGTTGGCTAGTAGTTTGGAACTTGTTTGCAGGCACTTGGTTAAAAAAAGCAAGTGCTGGAATTGCTACTAGCCTGATCTTCCATTTCTACATAACCCTTCTAAGACCCTCAACTTATAAAACAGTATAGTCCTACTAGAGCCCTTAGTGTAACTGTTAAAATCCCACCCAGATCCCAACCAAATCCTCATTGCCTCCAACCTTAAAGTCCCTGATTTTCCATAAATGTAAACTCCAACTCACCCTCCCCTGGGAACAGCAATATATTTACACAGGTCCACCACAGTTTGTACAGAACATTTTATTTTATAAGCATTTTGTGGATGACATTTTATTGATTTGGGAAGGGGACTTAGGAGAACTTAATCTTTTTGTTATTTATCTTAACAGTAGTACAGACTTTTTAGGGTTTACTACTACTCATTCTGAAAATGCTATGAACTATCTAGATGTTATAATAGAGAGAAAAGAGAATGTCAGTAATAAACTATTTATAAAAAGGAGGTCTATGCAAATAAGTACACATGCAGGAGTAGCTTGCATGCTGACCACATATTTAAGGGCGTGCTGAGGAGTCAGCTATTACCAGTTAGTGGACTAAACACTAGCACTGATAGATGTGAACAACATATGGATGACATGATCACTGAATTTAAGGAAAAAGATATGATGCTAACTAGTTAGAAGACTTGAAAGCAGAAATTTTGAGAAAGAAAGATAATATAGCAAGACCCCACTTTTCTGATAAGAATTCTGCTCAAAATAGTAATAACATTAGGAAGAAATGTGAGCATTTACACTTTGCTACAACATATAACAAAAGGACAAAAGATGTTAAAAATATTATTTCTAGAAATTTAAATTTACTGTACTCAGTACCTTAGATTAGGAATATTAACAGTAACAAACCTAACTTTTCCTATAGGAACTGTAATAGTTTGAAGAAACATTTATGTAATAAAGACTTAAAGTTGAATGGGAATAGATAAATTAATAGAACAGGGACGTTTTCATGTTACAACTGGTCATGCTGCTCTGATATACTGACAATGAATTTATACACCCTCTAAGAAAAAATATGTTTTTAAAGCATCTGCTACATGCAATACTAGTAACATTGTATATCTTGCTACCTGTGTGGAGTGTACTGTATTTTATATAGGTAAACATAGGTTGAAGGACAGAATTATTGACACAAGTCAGATATCAGTGGGAAGGTGAATACAAATGCACTAGCAAAACATTTTGAGGATGCTAGTTCTCAGCACAGATTTAAATTTTGTGTTGTAAATGTTATATATTCAAAGCTTAGAGGAGGTGACATCAGTAATGTTCTTGGGATAAGAGAGTATGAATGGATAACATTACTTCAGGCAGATGTTAAACCTGAAGTTAATGCTAATATAAGTGTCACTTTCGTGATAGGGCACAAATAAACAAATCCTCGTGGGTTCTGTTCAAGCAGCTTTATTACAAACACATTACTGTTGGTGACTGTAGACTGTAATTTAAGTAACTTATATACAATTAATGAATATGATCATGCATGCTCACTCCCTAGCTGCTCCTTCAAAATGGTACCAAGTTTGTGCACGTGTGCAGGGTATATACATGCTCATATAGCCTTGCATGCTTCTTCAAGATATAAGCACACACACTTTACACTCTGATCTACATCCTCCCTCTTTGTGAAATAGACCATACAATTAGAATTAGCAGCTGGGACAGTTTCTGCAAAATGGTTGACTTTTGGAATGTTCGAATCACTTTCTGGAACAGAATCAGACTTTTGAACAGATTTTGGACTGGAAACAGTGTCTGACTCATTTTTTGATTTAGAGTTTGCATCACAGATACAATGTTATGATTGCAAGTATGATGATGGTTCTGGTACAGGAAGAAGATGTTTGCGATTCCTCCTATACTCCTCTCTTTTGGAATTTACCAAGTGAGATCTCAGCTCTGCACAGATGCCTGTAATTTGTCTTATTCGATCAAAACCTTTTGTTGTCTGGATTTGTCCCATCTCTCCTTCCCTCAATGGACAAAGTAATCTGCTCGATCTGTTGTAACTAGATTTCTGGTTATTATGCTTTTTAAACAGTTAAACAATTGAGCCTTGATGGTTTTAGTGTTCTAAGGTTTAGGCTGCAACAAACTTTAAGAAATAGGTAGCATAGTTCTAGTTTACCTGGAAAGTAGTCTTTGAGCAGGTGAGCCAAGAATATCATCATGGGGTATGTTTCTGAGGTTAAATAAATTCAAGAACACATCGTTTTTGTTATGCTTTGACCTTTCAAGTAACCACTTTGCACTCTGTACTGCACGTTCAGCTGGACCATTGAACGGAAGATATTCAGGACTACCAGTGACATGTACAAAGTCCCATTCATTTGCAAATTTCTGGAAAAACTGGCTAGTGAATTGAGTACCATTGTCAGAAAAAAGTTTGTGTGGACTACCATGAACTGAGAAATAACGTTTCAACTTATTAATAACAGTAGTTGAGGTTAAGTTTGGCAGCAGATCAATCTCAAAACAATTTGAATAAGAGTCTACCAAAACTAAGTAGTGTTGACTATTCCATTTAAAGATATCAGTTGCTACAGTAGACCAAGGTAGTTCAGGAATTGGATTTAGCTGAAGCGGTTCTCTTTGCAAATGTGGTCTAGTACTTCATATTGAACAAGAAGAAAGAACTCTATCAATGTCTTTTGATAATGAAGTCCAAAATACCAATTCTCTTGCTGTTATCTTAGTGGATGTGGATCCTGGCTGACCACGATACAAAGTCTGAATATATTCTTGTTGTAACGAAACAGGAACAACATTTTTAGGACCTTTGAAAATAATGCTGTCTTCCATCAACAATTCATCTCTGTAAGGAAAATAGACTTGCACCTCAGGGGATACACTAGTTTGCTTTGACAGCCATCTGACATTAACGTAATGATTGAGCTACTGTGAAATTGGATCAGTCTGAGCGTGATCACTTAACTCATCAAGTCTAGTGGTGGAAAAATTACACACTGACATTACATCAAAGTCAAAAGTTTCTGCATTAAAATGTTCTATTGTACTTCTAGGTGATCTGGATAAAGTATCAGCCAAATAAAGCAACTTGCCTTTAGTGTAGACCAATTTGAAATTGTACTTTTGCAATTTGAACATCATTATTTGTAATCTCGCTAGAGCTGAATGCATTGGTTTCTTCAGAATTGTAACAAGAGACTGATGATCAGTTTCAATTTGAATAGCTCGACCATAAATATAATCATGAAACCTGGGGCATGCAAATACTATAGCCAAAAGCTCTTTCTCAATTTGAGCATATTGCATGTCAGTTTGGAATAGTGTTCTAGATGCATAGGCTACTCGTCTTCCCTCTTGAAGTATAACTGCACCTAGGCCAAATTTTGAAGCATCACAGGAAAGAATAACTGGTTTGTTCACATCATAGTATCTTAACATAGGTGGGGTGGCAATTTTCTGCTTAAGGACTTCAAATGCCTTCTGATGATGTTCCAACCATGACCATGCAACATTTTTGCATGTTAGCTCTCTTAAAGATACTGTTAACTCACTAAAGTCTGGTATAAACTTGCCTAAATAGTTGACCATGCTCAGAAAATGCTGTAAACTGACATTTCTAGGATAGCTGCTTGCTTGGTCAGGTCTGGTCTCAAGCCTGTACTTGTAAACAAATATAACTTCAGGAAATCTGAATTAGCATTTCAGAGAATTGAGCTTTAAGTTCACTTCACGTAAGCTGTTTCGAACTTTCTTGAGGTTTCTGTCATGCTCTGCTTCACCATTGCCTACAACCAACAGATTGTCTACTATTATGGCACAAGGATAACCCCAAAAAATGTATTCTATTGCATGCTGAAAAACTTTACTTGCAGAATTTATTCCAAATTACATCCTTAGGAATCTGTATCTGCCAAATGGAGTACCAAAAGTAGTTAGAAATGAGGATTTGCAATCAAGTACCACATGCCAAAATGAACTCTTTGCATCCAAAACAGAAAATACAGTGGCATTTGGTATTAGAGCTGCAACTTCCTCAACTGTGCGCATTGGATGATATAGCCTCTTTAATGCTTTGTTCAAATCTCTAGGGTCAATGCATATTCTGATTTCATCTGAACCTTTCTTGTGAGTGGCTACCATGGACAATACCCATGCAGTTGGTTCTGTGACTGGACAAATCACACCTTGCTGCACCATCTTATCCATCTGAGCTTTTACTCTGGTTTGGATAACTATCAGAACTCTTCTTGCTGGTCTGACTATTGGCGTGATCTCTGGGTCTAACTTCATGGAATATGCAACTGGAAGTTTGCCCAATTTGTCATCGAAAACATCAGCATACTCTGAGAAAATGGCTTCAGAGAAATTAGAACTCAGAAATGTATTTACATGATGAACTTCTTTAGCAAAGGAAAGCAGATTCATTCTTAAACTATCTTTGAGACCCAATAAGATTGCACTGGTCTCTCGACTGTGTAGAATAACAAGTTGTAACAGTTCTCAGCCAAATAACATGAAAGTATCACTGAACCTTCGGTTTGAATTTTTTCACCTCCATAAGCAACACGTTTCGCACTGCTGGTTACAATGAGTTGTTCGTTAGTTCTCACTTTTGCAAATATGTCTGCTAATATAACATTACACTTTGACTCAGTGTCTGCTTTGAGCTCTGTGGATTTTCCGTTAATCTGGACTATACTAAACACTTCACTTCTTGTCAATAAGTTCACTGCATCAACTCTTTCACCAAGCACTGATACACCATCTACATAGAAAGCTGACTGTTGCTTTTTTGTGTGACCTGTCTTTACAACTGCATGAGACTTACTTGATTTAGAAAACTTTTGGAAATGGTTCAATTTTTTACATATGAGACATTGCTGACCAAATGCTAAGCAGTTCTGTCTTTTAGACTCATGATTTGCACCACGATTGTGACAGTTAACAATAAAGCTAGATTTGGATTTTGCTGATTCATGTCTGTGTTGGACTGAGCTGGCACTGGAGCTTGCACTTTTCCCTGGAACTTTTTAAAAAACCTCATGGCTTCTTTGGAAATTCCATAGCTGCCACATGGTTAGACCTCTTTTTATTTGTCATGTGTTGCATACTGTCTTCATGTGCTCTGGAGCCAACTGAACTCATGCTTTTGTCACTCGCAAGCATACTTGTATATTTTTCTGTCACATCATGGATTTGACAAATCTCTATGGTGTTGCTCAACATTAAATCACTGTCACGAAGTAAAATCTTTCTCACACCAGCACTAAATACCACATACAAGCCTGTCCTTTATCAGCTCATGTTTTAGATCACCAAACAAAGTCAGTTATATAAGCTGCAGATGTTTCCCCTGGTTTTTGAGCGCGTGTGTAAAACAAATGCCTGTCTAATGTAACATTCGTCTCGGGGTTGCACATTTCTAAACTTGCGCTTCAAACACTCGGGGTCTTCCCTTGATTCAGCTTATACAACAATATGGGGGTCTGCACCTTTTTCTTCATACACTGCTGGTAGTTACACAAATGAATGCTCTCTTTCTATGGCCTCTGACCCTGCTAGGTTTAATAAAATGAATGCCCTTGTGCATGCATCTCTATCTGCATAAGCTGCTTGTATGAATATATATTGTACTCTTGCTCAAATATTCTCCAGTTCTCTGCAATATTCTGATTAAACACAAGTGGTACTGGGTAGGGTTTTTGAAATGTGTCTGCCATACTAACACATACCAGTGAAGGGATTTTGAGAATAAGCATGAATACACACATACACATATGCAGAAAATGAACAAACTCATAGTACTTTCGAATAACTGAACTTTGCGAAATAAACTTCTCGGGTTGTTGATACTTTGCTGTACTTTGTGAAATAACTTCTCAGGCTTTTCAATGTTTTTGGAATTTTATCGATAAAGACAGAAATGCTAAAGTCATGCATCATCATTTGTTAAAGTCATCACTCTAAGAAACATTCGAGAACTTTACAATGTGACTGAATAACTCATGAGCACTGTAATACTTTTGTAATGTCGTCTTTTGCAAGAAAACACCTCTTATCACTGTAAGAAACATGTCAAGCAATTGAACAATGTGAATAAACCGAACATCTGTTGCCCAAAACTCAATAACTTTCGAATAATTGCACTTTGTGAATAAATGCATACAGCACACTGAAATATCCTCAAAAACGGCAGTACCTTGCTAGCCAGCTCTTTACAGAAAAAGAAGCACTCTGTAATGGGGGCACTTTGCAAATAGACACAACCAGCACAAGAACTTTTTCGAAATAGCTATACTTTGACTGGATTGCATGAAATAGTTGCACTTTGCACACAATGAACTCTTTGAAATTCATACACAGGAATAAGCATACACTGTAAGCCCTTATACACACTCTAAAATACTTTGAACTTTAGCTATGCCCTTGATACAATACAAAGTCGTAGTTATGCCCAAAAACAGCACTTTGCCCAAACACATGCAGTCACCTTGCTTTATTTTGCTTAATGTGCCCTTTTCTCTTTCCTTATTGTAGTCATTTTGCTCATTTAAGTCTTTTTTATCCCCAACAAACCTTTCTTGTGCTCATTTTACTCTAAACATGCCCAGCTTACCTCATACACTCTTGTTTTGCTTTAAACATGCCTGTTTCCTTTTGCTTTAAACATACTCATTTTGCTTTACAGTTAATAATTTCATCAAATACTTTTATCTTAAATATTTTCTTTAGTTAACAAACTTTTCATACTTTCCGCTTGCCTGATATTGCAATTTGTGCCCTTGTAATTCCCCTTTTATTGTCTTTCGGAATGAGTAAATAATTTGCTTTATTTCTCATTACCTTTGATTCTTTCTGGTTATGTTTGTGCTCCTTTTTCTCAGTTTTACCTTCGCTGTTGTCTTTACATCTCATGGCTTAGAATATTCTTCTCTCTTCTATCCCGGTTCTGACACCATGTTGCTTTCATGTTAGGACACGAATAAATGAATATTCGTGGGTTCTGTTCATGTAACTTTATTATATACAAACACATTACTATTGTTGATTATAGACTATAACTTAAGTGATATATACAATTAATGACTATGATCATGCATGCTCACTCCCTAGCTGCTCCTTCAAAATGGCACTAAGGTTGTGCACATGTGCGGGTTATATATGTGCACGTACAGCCTCGCATACTCCTTAAAGATACAAGCACGCACACTGTACACTCTAATCTACAATAAGTATTAAACCAGTACTGAAAAAAAAACAAGTGGTTATAAGATAATAGTTAGAATGAGTTTCTTAAGGAGAGTTTACATTTATATATGAATGTGTTGCTCTACATACTGATATTTTAGATTTTTAAGGTATATCTTTAAGAAGAAATCATTAATTTAATTGGCTGTGTCATGCGTTTTTACATTGATTGTATTTAAATGAGACTAAAAATTTTTTTTACACACCGAAGAATGATGCAGGTCCGAAAGCTTTGTCATTTGTGATTTATTAAAGTAAGTCTGGATTTTATTTTTTATGTGTCAGGTGTTTCCTTCACTGGACTTTTGTTTTTATTTGATTTCTTCCTAGGCAACAACAGAGAACAGTGCTTTCAGGCAGGGAGATAAAGTCATGTTCTAACTGTTGTGATTCTAGCAATCTCATTGCAATGTGCAGTAATATTTAGATACTAACAAATATGTGAATTTGGAACATAGCAGAAACTACAATATTTACAGGGCTTATGGCCCTGTTTTTGCATGTGTGCATTCATAACACATTTGCTGATAAACTTTATTTGACAAAAATGATACCTAGCAATACAGCTGGGACAAACCGAACAACAAAATGTAAAATGCAGCAAAATGTAACTTTTGGTTTTAATATAGCAACTTCTGACATTGCTGTAAAGATACTATGGAAATGAAGACAGTAGATTTCTTAATCTAATAAAAAAGGAGCAATAAAATTTGTTATAAAAAGTCTTAAAAGTATCAGTTCTGTGATAAGAAGTTTTGTTTTGCACTGATAGACCCCCCCCCCCCCTCAAAAAAAATGGGTCTACTACAGGTGTTGTCGGCTAGTAGCTTGGAACATGCTTGCAGTCACTTGGTCAAAAAAGCAAGTGCTCTAATTCCTACTAGCCTGGTATCCCATTTCTACGTAACCCTTCCAATACCCCAACTTATAAAACTATATAGTCCTACTAGAGCCCTAACTCTAGCTTTTAAACTCCCAGCCAGATCCTCATTGCCTCTAACCCTAAAGTCCCTTATGTTACATAAGCATAAACTCCAACCCTCCCTTCCTAAACCTAATGCACCTGACTACTTCATAACCCTAAAATTCACCTACTACTCTGGCTACCACGCTTACCTCAGTCAAAGATTTTCAAGTGCTTGGGACTTCACTGCTTGCTGTAGAACCAATGAAATGCAACACAGAGATGAGTTCCTAAACTCTGACTTCTTCTTTTTTTTATCCTTTATTAACTGGGTAAATGCCACATAGGCTAGTGGCCTCATTTCAATGGAGGTCTGAGGTGGTATTTATACTACTAAGGGAAATTTGGCTAGCACATCAAGGAATTTCCCCTACTATTTTCAATAGGTGGTGTAGGATATTTTACATCCACCTAAGCTACTATCACATCAAGCAGATGGGACTTCAGTTTAATGTCTCTTCCAAAGGATAACACTCTCAGAGGTGCAGCAGTCCCCTAATGCTGCACTATAGTGTCAGCAAACCAATCGTCTGGTGTGGAATATAACCCAAAGCCTATTGCACTAAAGGCGCTGTAAATAAAATTGTTCTAAATAAAAAATTATGCTGATTCTTACAGAAGAATTGTATCCAGACATTCCCATTCTTGCTGAGATGTAAACAAGGAAAAATAGTGAATCCTATAGCTAGAGTGCGAGATATTTCCATGCTTTAGCTTGATTTAGGCTGGCCAAAATAAAAAAAAAACCCTGAGCTGTTTTTTCATATGTATGAGTTATAAGGTAAATACAGTATGTCTTAAAATTATTTATCAGTAATTTATTTTGCAATACTATCATCTTTCCATACGAGAAAGTCATCATACTGTGCTTGATGATTTCATTTCCTATTCAGCAAGTAGGCTGTATTATTAAATGAATCACTGTCATTTTAACCATACTTCGCAGATATCTAGATTTTCACAGAATGCCTCATACTTTTATTCTGTTCCTCATAAATTGTGTGCTATTCTGGCAAACTATCGAAGACTGACATAGCTAAATAATAATAAATAATGGCAGACACTTGAGCTTCAGACTTCATATCCTAAAGAAAATACATAATAATACAACACCTGTTGTTCTAGCAACTCTCTAAGTTTATAGGAGCAATATTTAAAATTTGGCCCTACTTTTGGGCCTTTGTCCGCTAATTATCTTTGGCTTTGTCCAGATTTCTTCCTCTGGGAGGTATGATTTTAACACACAACTTTCACAAATCTTAAGAGTGACCATAGCAGTGATAATGCTGCAAAATAATTTAAAAGACAGATATTTCAGTCTACATGCCATCTTTCATAGTTGCAGGGATACTCTGCACTGACTGCAGGTGTGGCAGGTATGTCTTCCTCTCCTTGCAGGACATCACTGTTTGAGGTTTAGCTCTGGATAGCACCAACTTTGTAATTTAGAAATGTAAAACCCTGACTACATCATAGACAACTCAAGTTCACCTAGTAACCCAACTGCTGGAGAAGCTTAGTGTGAGGGGCTGCCATTATCTTACCGTTCCTGGAAGGAGGAATAGCAGCCTGATCTGTTGTGAGACTGGCAGCAGAGGCTGGGTGGGGCAGTAGTTGTGCACACAGAGCCAAATGATATGCAACCATCAAACAGACATACATGCGCACACACACACACACACACACACACACACACACACACACACACACACACACACACACACACACACACACACACACACACACACACACACACACACACACACACACAGCAGTACATATACAGATTTGTTTAGTAGTCATAAGCTGCACCTTCCTAGTTATTCTGAAATCCTTTTAAGCATCTTCCCCACCTTCTTCACTCCAACTGACTCCCATTTGCTGCCATTCTGATTATCAGATCACCTCCTCTGCTGTCCATGTTTGATTGGTCCCTTCCTATTTCCATAAGTAAAAGTACCCTACAAAGTCCCTCCCTATCTTCTTCCATAAAGGTGGGTTCCCTATTAGTTTTCTTGCTTGCATGGTCTGCCAATACTTGCTCTGTTTTGTTACTGATATTCTTAGTTAATTTCTTTGTTTGGCAAATCATTTTTTATCCAAAGTCAGTCTTATAAACATTGCATAGAAAATCCAGAGTTTTAGTATCAATAAACACGTTTTGATCTCTTTAGAACTAGAAAAGGGATGCCATTCATCACATTTCTTCGTTATGCAGGTGAAGAGCAGTAAAAGTTGCCCCAAGAAGGCTCATGGATTGTTTCCGGATATATAAGTAACCGCACTTATTGAAACACAATAACTTTTCATACCTAGTTTGATGTTTGAGAATACATCTACCAGTGTTTTGTGGGTAATACTCTAACAGAGTTGTGATCTGCACTTGGACCTTATAAAGCCTGCGGCAGGTGAACAAAGAGTATGTGATTGACTCTGCTTCATCTTGTATTGCTTAGTGGCATTAAAAGATGTGAAAATATGAGAACTTTTTTAAGCAATGCGCATAAAAGGACACAAAGTGGACAACTGACATCTTTAACTGCACTGTGGGGGGGATATATAGCTGACATGTGAAACTGAAGCTGTAATTGCTCTCCCCTGTGATTAAAAGATCTGAGACTATTCTTAGGCCAGGAATCTAAAACCTATAAAAGCTCAATTAGAAAATTCTATAGGGAGATAGCTAGTGAGGAACAGGAAAATAAATGTATAAGCAGGTAAATGTAAAACTCTGATTATCTGCAACTGAAGCATCTCTGTGGGGAGGTATAAGCCAAACAGGAGAATGTGCAGGACAGTCATAGAGAATGCTTCTCTGGAGCTTGTGGTGCACACACATGTGAGTTTGTTTTCTGCATTTATGTCTCTGTCTGATGCCTTCTGCAAATTTAGCCATTGTAGCCTACGGCTGAGTAATTGTTTTAGTGGCGAGACAACTATAAGAAGATTTAGCCGTAGACATGTTTTTTTTTTCTTGTAATCTGTTTGATAAAAATTATTGTTTTCTCTGTAGATGCTTATATTTCTCTTCATCTATACCTGTTAAATCTACTGCTTAATTCATTCATTCTTAATTTTTTTATTTATCATTTTTTAAAAGTGTGTGCCTAAGTGTATATGTACTTCCATGTTAATTACAAAGAGGGTATGTATTGCCAAATGCTGACATACTTCAAACATCTATGCTAACCAGACAGACAGCTCTGTTACTTAGTATCATTTGCATTTATAATTATATGGCTTATTATCAAGAGTGAAATAGTATCTCAGAATTCCCCAGTCAGGTAACTTAGGGTGGTCGAAGTTTACTGCCTTTAGCCAGGATATTACCAGCCTTCCCTGGAAATTGTGTGTGTGTGTGTGTGTGTGTGTGTGTGTGTGTGTGTGTGCGTGTGTGTGTGTGTGTGTGTGTGTGTGTGTGTGTGTGTGTGTGTGTGTGAGTGTGTGTGTGTGTTTGAATATTAAGGGCTTATTCAAAGCGCAGTTACTTTGGCAAGTGAGTACTTGAAGGCAAGTGAAACCCAGAGAAGCTGGTGAGGAAGGGGTCTGTGGAGGTCAGCTAAATACTCTGCTCAGTGGGGTGTTCGGCATAAAAGCTGTTGCTTGAGTGTAGATGGTATAAGCTCATAACCAGGGCACCAGTGCATATTTCCTGCATGCTTTTGATGCCAAGCTGCAGTGCTTACTGTTTATATACTTTAATTTGTTTAGTATCACTAGTAGTGGTATACCTCAGTGACTATATCCCTTCTAGCCATCAGGGTTTAGATTTAGATCATTTTATTATTTGGTAGTAGAACAAATCATTGACCCTCACCACTGTAGATCAGATCTACTTTATCCTGTTCAGAATAACAGTTCATAATAACAGAGTCAAATCAATTCCCATCCCATGACATCAAGCCTGGAATGAATGGCTGAAAAACAGAACACAAAACAACGTATATGCATTTAGGCAACTTAGAAACTTTACTAAACACCAAATCAAAGCAGACAAACAAAACCAATATACTAACCTAATAAAACATAATTACCAAAAAACCCAAAACTCTTCTAGTTGTCAATAAATAAATAAACTACTACACCCATGCAATATGTCCACATAGTCCCCAACCACAAACAATAAATCAAATTCAATTCCCTTGCAGTTCAGGTATTACTTTATTCAAAAAGTGCAATCTCTTTTCAATAATAACACTACTCCCCCATCTTCTTACTTTCACCCCAAAACAACCAATCTCAGACTTTTAAATTCTGACCAGTCCCTACCTCCACAATCTGTAAACTTCTAAACAAACTTAAGCAAGTCTCGTTAGCAGCAAATCAGTTCCCAATTCATCACTAAAAGTCACTGTTAATGAAATAGCTTACCCTATATCCATCGTAATTAATAGATCAGTATCTAAAAACTATGTCCCATCCATGTTTTCACAAAGAATTCCCTTCCATAGAACTAAATAATTATAGACCAATTGCAGTATTATCTCCACTATCTAAAATCCTAAAAAAATGCATTCATGGACAACTCTTTCATTACCTTATCTTAACAAGAACAACTCAGCATGGTTTCAGATCATATCACAGTATCACTACTACTCTCTTACACTTCACATACACCATAAACTTCCACAGAAATAATAGTAAAGTAATTGTTACTCTTATTCTAGATCTAAATGAAACTTGAAAAATACCAAAGAGAAACTTTAAACACCCAGCGATGAACCACTATCCAAAAAGCCACACTCGGACAATGTAAATTAGCGCTTTCATTCACTTTTTAATACTGTGAACTTCATCCAAAACATCACATATTACCCTACCCCTTCCTTTTATAATGAATTACCTTAACAGGAAATGACATAAAATACTAATTAATGCCAATAGTACGTAAATAATGTGTATTTTACTTTATAAAAGTACATTTAACTGTATATATATATATATATATATATATATATATATATATATATATATATATATATATATATATATATATATACATACACACATTAATAAAATCATTTCAATAATGTGTTTATAACTGTTTATAAATTTATCTATGGGTTAAAAAACATTTTAAGTTTATAACCTCATTTAAACCGGGTGCTGTGTCCGCACCCAGCAATAATTGCTAAAATGCTTCCTTGCATTCTAACACATTATTTAAATCTCCAGCCAATAAAGCCTTGTCCACATTGTCTGTTATAAAAAAAAAATTCTAACTTCTTGAATTCTTGACATAACAGTGCATGCCTAGCTAATGAATTTGTCTTGTCTTTTTTCTTTATAGCCAGATTATGCTCGTATATTCTGCGTTTCAAACTTCTCTTTGTTTTGCCAATATAATAACTTTTACATGATGAACAGGTGGCTACATAAACTACATAATCACTATTGCAGTAATAATAATTTTTAGCCCAAAAAGTTTCTCTTAAATGGCCTATAGTAACAAAGGATGAATTACTTATAAACCTGCATTGTTTGCAATTAGTACAACTGTAAGTGCCCTTTTTGTTAGTACATGAACGGCTATTACTACTACTCTTCTGTTTTCCAGATTCTAACATATACTTAATGTTAGTTGTTTTTTTGTAAGTGAATCTTGGTACTATTCCTAATGTGGCCACTAACTCCTTATTGCCAAGGATTATTCTCCAGTTATTCTCTGTTATATGTTTAATGTGCCACATATCACTAACTATTGGTATAGGGAATGCAATATTATATTCATTTGCTTCTTCAATGTAGACTTATAAGTAATGCATCATTTGTTACTATAGGCCATGTAAGAGAAACTTTTTGGGCTAAAAATTATTATTACTGCAATAGTGATTATGTAGTTTATGTAGCCACCTGTTCATCATGTAAAAGTTATTATATTGGCAAAACAAAGAGAAGTTTGAAACGCAGAATATATGAACATAATCTGGCTAGAAAGAAAAAAGACAAGACAAATTCATTAGCTAGGCATGCACTGTTATGTCAAGAATTCAAGAAGTTTGAATTTTTTATAATAGACAATGTGGACAAGGCTTTATTTGCTGGAGTTTTAAATAATGTGTTAGAATGCAAGGAAGCATTTTGGCAATTATTGCTGGGTGTGGACACAGCACCCGGTTTAAATGAGGTTATAAACTTAAAATGTTTTTTAACCCATAGATAAATTTGTAAACAGTTATAAATGCATTATTGAAATGATTTTATTAATGTGTATATACATTTAAATGTATTTGTTTGCATAATAATTACATTTTTTATGTACTATTGGCATTAGTTGGTATTTTATGTCATTTCCTGTTAAGGTAATTCATTATAAAAGGAAGGTGTAGGGTTATATTTGATGTTTCTTATTCTAGATCTATCTAAGGTATGTGAAACAATATCCCACCAACATCTCCTCTCTGAGCTCTCCTAGCCTGGTCTGTTGCAACTCTGTCTCAAATGGTTCCTCCAACTCCTTCCAAGAAATATCTGTCCATTTACCTCAGGGCTCAATGGTAGACCCACTACTATTCAATATTTTTATACAAGCTATATTATAATAAAATGCACAGTATATATGATGATCAGATGATTCTGATCTGCACAGCCTTAATAAATGAATGGCAACGATACCCCAAGGCTTATTCTGCAGCAGAATCCTGACTAAAAAAATCCCCTAATTCTCTAAACCAAACAAAAAAAACAAACATTTATTACCCTCAAACAATATGTCAAACAAAACTACACGTTTAACATGACTTCCTTGAACAATAGAAAGAGCAACTCAAACAAAATTACTAGTTGTCGTAATTAACAACCTTAAATTTGAACAGCACATCCTACAATTTATAGCACTAAAAGGAACACTCCAAATCACTGCCCAAACTGATACAACTTTGTAGGTGAACAGTAGTTCTCTCTCTCCTCATGTCCTCCCCAAATTCACCTACCATCACTCCACCTATTTCCTAGCAACCTCTACCACGTCTTCACCTGCCTGCTTTTTTTTCTGTATCATTCAAGTTCTCAAACCTCACACTTCTCCTTCCCCTCATACACCATTTTATGAACTGGCCACTCATCATTCTGATCCTGAATATCTTCATAACTCATTCTATCTCATAGTATGTCTCACAGTATATTGTTATTCTACAAGCACTATCAATGCTCTTATCTACTATTACCACTACCAAAGCACTTTCACTAAGCAGACTACCTGCCATTTTACCTGTCAGACTTCTATCAAACCTATCTTAAACTCATAACAGTGTCACTTCTTATAACAATACAAGACCAGATAGGTGAAACTACTTCTCATTTTACTTATAATAACATAAGATTGTATTAACTTAGAAAATTCTGAAAACCTGTATTAACCTTGAAATTGTATGTAAGAAATTGAAAAGCTTGCAACAACTTTTGCAAACCTGTATTAACACTGAAGCTTTTCTACCTGGGCATGTGCTGAAAAGGGCACTTGCCCAGTAGGATTTTCCCAGTTGACAAAGATAAATACATAAATACACAAACTGTTCAACTTCAGCCTACCCACAGTGTTGGGCCCAATGTTTGGAGGATAGTCACTATGACTCCTGTATAGACATATGTCCCCTGTACATTCCTGGGTAATTATAGTTCCATTAGCCTTACCAACCTTATAAGCAAAACCATGGAAAGTATCATAGAAAAACTCATTTATTTGGATGTAGGCATCTTTAGTGATGTAGACCCTAGTCAGTTTTGTGAAGGGTAGGTCTTGTCTGTTGAACATAGTATTCTTATTTGAAAAGGTTACAGAGCTAGTAGACAGTAGGCATTCAGTGCATTTTGCTTATCTTGACCTAGCCAAGGCTTTTGACACTATCCATGCTGGCATTATTCAAAAATTAGTCAAATTTAATGCAACCCCCTACATTGTTCACTGGATTACATATTGGCTAGCCAACTGATCTTATGTTGTGAAAAGGTCTTAGATATCATCTCTGAACTTAAAATTGCAACTAGGAGGGTACCAGAGGTATCACTGCATGGTACCAGACATATAACTGCATGGTACCAGACTACACTGCATGATACAAGGGGTATCACTGCATCATGCCAGATGTATCACTGCATGGTACCAGAAGTATCACTGCATGTTACCAGGGGTATCACTGCATGGTACCTGGTATCACTGCATAGTACCAGATGTATAACTGCATGGTACCAGACTATCACTGCATGGTACCAACAGTATCACTGCATGTTACCAGGGGTATTACTGCATGGCACCAGATGTCTGACTGTATGGCATACCACTCAACTGTACATATTTTCGCAGAATGTCCAGATTTTTGCCTCATATTTTTTGGTCTGTTTTTCATAAAATGTGATTTTTCTGGCAAATTATTGGCAAATCATTAAAGACTGAAGTTAGAAAATAATGACAGACATGTGAGTTTTAGACTTCATACCCTTCAAAAAATGTATGCCAATTCAAAGCCTGTTATTCTATCAACTTTCTAAGTTTGTAAGAGCAATATTTAAAAATTGTCCCTATTTTTGGGCCTTTGTCCCACTTTTATTTATGGCTTTGTCCAAATTTCTTGTTCTAAGAAGTTGTGAGGTATGCTGTATTGCTCACCCACGTTTAGAATTTATTTTGTAGACCAATGTCTAAGAAGTGTGTGGTTGACAAGGTTTGCTGATGATTGCAAGCTGGCCACTATTATCCACGTATCCACTGATACTAAACAGCACTAGCAGGGGTTGGAATATGCACATACCTGATATATTCAAAACAGACTCAAGCTAAGTGCAAAAACATACAAAGTAGCAGAATTCAGCAAAAAAGATGCTAACACTTCGTATGTTGTAAGTGGGACTCATCTTCATAAAGAGACAGTTATAAGAGACCTGGGTACTTATGTGGACAATTCTCTCTCATATGGTCATTATGTTTTCACCACAATCAAAACATATTTCTGTCTGTCACAGTTTATCTTCAACATCCAGAACCATTATTGAATGCAATGCCCCCTCTGTTTTGTACAAATCCAAGCAGATTGCTTGAGTGGAAAGGTCCCAAAGACTTCTAACAAAGAAAATGAAATGCTTTAAGTGCCTTAAATCCTTCAACTATCTCAAGTGATTAATATAATGACTCAGTAGCATATCAGTTGATCTGAAGAGATCAGTTTCTTGCTTTTTGAGCCATGAAAGTAAATGTCATATTTTCCAGTGACATTACAGACACCTACACCAGTGAAGTTTAGTTTACATTGACAAGTAAACGACTCATTGGAGGGATATGTTCCTAACTCAACCTATTCCTAGACTATGGAGTGAGCTACCTCCACAGGTTAAACAATATACTCCTTTGGCTGCCTTTAAGGCTAGTTTTGATGATCAGATTGGATAGACATAGTGCTTATCATGTATGGCTCTGTTCAACTTGGGAGTTCAACACTATTAAGTACTTGAAAAAGGGGACAAAAACTTTTAAGTGTATTTATGGAAAGGTGCTTATAGCTAGGTATCTTATGTTCCCTTGATGCTTACCTAGTATAGTTCCTTTGTTTTATTTTTTATTAAACTTAAACCTTGTTTTATGAAACTCTTCCATTGCCTTTTCCTGTAGTCTGTATCAGTATCACCAAAAAAATGATCACATCATCAGCATAAGTTTTTTTTTTATCTCCCCCTTAAAAAATCATGTTCTTTTTCATACTTTACTCATTCACCAAGTTCTTTACCACTGGACCCAGTTCTTCTGCAAAAATAATAAACTACAAATGTAGCCTTACTAAATTTGCCCAGACTAATTTTTCATAGGTTCATAGGTTCATAGGTTGGTACTAGGCTATCGGCCCTAAGGCCTATGCAAGCCTAGCCATAACAATTCCCTGGAAATTTCTTCCCACGATATTTACTTTTCTGGGCCCCTGTCTAGCGAGGGTGACTGACATGATCCCCGGGGTGAATTTCCTGTCTCCCATCCAATCATCAAGGTTCCTTTTGAAGAGGATCAATGAGGCGCTCTAATTAACAGGAAAATATCATCAATACAAACACTAATTTACCGTTCCTCACATTATCCCATATTTAAGTATTGTCATAACTATGAAAAATCTTCCATTAAAATCCAGCTGTACCCAATTAAAAGCTTTGGGTTCATCATCTGCCATACACAATGTTTTACCACTCCTTCCTCACTAAATTAAAATTTTCCCTCAGATAGAATAGTCCGTAATTCTGACTCATTTAATTCCTGCACATTGATATATCTGAATAATCTGATTCCTTATATGGCTCATCATACCACAGAATATGTTTGCAGCAATCTTATTGTCAGAGGAAGGCAGTGAAATCAGTGTCTAGTTGTTCACATCTCCTTGTACAATTTGACAAGCAATTATTTCACAGCTTGTGATGATGCAAG
Organism: Protopterus annectens; assembly: GCF_019279795.1. Taxonomy (NCBI): domain Eukaryota; kingdom Metazoa; phylum Chordata; order Ceratodontiformes; family Protopteridae; genus Protopterus; species Protopterus annectens. Next base: position 889,703,975 of record NC_056728.1, on the reverse strand, counting down.
GGCTCTACACAACTGTGTCATTATAAAAACATATCCAAAATACTTAGTGTAACATCGATTTGTTACTAGTAGCAAGTCACATAGTTAATCAATAATGTTTGTTTCCTGCAGCACAGGGTTTGATTCTCTCAGCACCCTTTTAACTACTGTATGATTTTGACTAAATCATTTATGCAGACCTTGCTCTGGAAAAATTGAGTTAGGCTCCTGAGTCGTTCCCTATAAGCTTGTGCATAAGATTTGTTTTTTTTTTTTGTTTTTGCAGTGTCATTCATTTTATTAGTATAATGCAGTTTGGGCAATGATTTGTTAGTTTTGTAGTTTAGTTATATTTTAGTTATTTTAGATAGTTATACTGCAATTTATTTTCCTGGTAATGCCATTTTCTGTATGGCATTACAGCCTATCTTGACTTCGCCAAGGCTTTCGACACCATCCCTCACTCTGCAGTTATAGATAAACTCACTAGACTGGGCGTAAATTCCCAAGTCCAAGATGTGTGGCCAAATGGCTTACTGACAGAACCCACACAGTGAAAGTATCCAACTCCAAATCCAACGTCAGATCAGTGACAAGTGGAGTACCACAGGGCTCAGTCTTGGGTCCTCTCCTGTTCGGCATCTACTTCTCATAAGTCCAGGCTAATGCAGCAAGTCTTTGGCTAACAAAGTTCACAGACGACTGCAAACTAGGTGCCATAATAGAATTGCCTAATGATGTGGACATTCTACAAAGGGGCCTCACTGAGACTAATGCTTGGTGTCAAATACTGTACCCATGAGCTACCACATAGGCAGCAGCCTACTAAACACCGAAAGTATGATAAGAGAACTTGGGACACAGGTGGACAGTAGTCTCTCCTTTGATAATCACACCACCACAGTAGTCAGGAAATCCTTCTACGTGGCACACCTTATCACAAACGGGTTTACCTAAGGAAAAAAGGGGTCATTGTTCCTCTCTACTCATCCCTCATCAAACCATTATAGAGTACAACGCCCTGTTTGGCATGTACCTTGCAAGACATCTACAACAACTAGAAAAGCCACAGAAGTACCTCACTAAGAGGATTACCCGCCTCAAACAGATGCCATATGCAGACCATCTCAAAAAACTCCAGCTCTACTCCGTCGCTTATCACCTACTCAGAGGTGACCTCTGCCTAACATACAAAACCATGTCAAACCCAGATCTGCTGGACATGCTACACTTAAAGAAACCCCAGTTCCTCCAAGCCACATGCTCCAGGGACCTTAACCTTGCCACCACAATAAACAGAACATGCTGGAGGGATAGATTCCTGTCCCAGAGACTTCCCATGCTCTGGAACAGACTACCCATTCATGTCAAGCAAAGCTCCTCATTAGCCCTCTTTAAGAAAACTCTCGACAATTGGATGGGAAATAGGAAATTCACCCCAGGGATCACTTCTGTGGCTCTGCTAGACAGGGGAGCAGGAAAATACCTTTCTTGGTTGGCGAAAGCCAGGGAACTTTTTTGGCTAGGCTTATATAGGCCCCAGGGCCGATAGCGTAGTACCTACCTGTAAACCTATAAACTTATGGAAGTTGTAGGAAACTTATTTTAACTCTCTTTTTTTAAGATTATGATTTCAAAGATGAATGAATTATGTTGTTATGCCCTGATTTTAGTGAGCAGTGCTATTTTTCATGGGTTTTTCTTTTTGTATTTTGTGTGGGTAATGTGTGAAGTTACATTTTGAACATTGACATGAATTGAAAATGCAGTCTAGATTTTATTTGTTTTAATTTTCTCTAAATATAAGTACATAACTATATTTCAGAGTTGTTTCAGAGGGATCAGAGTGTTTTAGCTTGCTTGTGTGTGTGTGTGTGTGTGTGTGTGTGTGTGTGTGTGTGTGTGTGTGTGTGTGTGTGTGTGTGTGTGTGTGTGTGTGTGTGCGTGCATGTGTGTGTGTGTCTCTCTCTCTCTCTGCTTTTATATTTACAGGAATTTTATTAGTCAGCTTGTGATGCGTCAATGGTGTGAATAAACTTTTGACATACCAGTTATGTAGATAAATATTAACAGAGTATTACCACACACAAGTTTAAATTACTCCTTTTACTTGGAAGCTGCTGTTAGTGTATATTTATATTTACAAAGATTTAATAACATTTAATCAAATGCAAATCTCAGCAAAATACAATACAAAGAACCCTGTCAAATGAAAATATAATGCTTCACCAGTCAAATAAATTGAGAATCAAATGACTGTGTCAATATTCAAATAAAGTAAACATACCTACTATCTCCTCTTTATCATACTGTTGCTAAAGCATGAATTAAAAATAAAAATAGACAATACATAATACCTGTACCTATTAAATAAATACTGCCACCAATTATATTATGCCAACACAACTTAAACATCCTATATAAATGCACAAAATGGAATTGCCTTCCTTATTGTGGTGTGACTGTTTGGCTCTAGTTTTCACATAAAATAATGATTTCTGGGAGGGCCCAGGACATTGCTCAAAAACCCAGTCTTAAGTCTTGCTAGTATCCCTTAATCCATTTTCCATTAATCCATTTTATCCTTTACATTGTCACAAAGGCAGCAGAGCTTATTGCATCAGCCTGTGGGGGTGAAGCTTTGAAGCTTATTCTGGACAGGATACCAGTGTATTGTAGAACATACATGCATACTAATTCACACACCATGAACATACTTTTAGGTGACATGGAACCTCGCCATTAAACATAAACATGTTTTGGGGAGTTGGCAGGAGTCTTGTATAAGAATGTCAATATTCCTGCCTTTGGACACTTGACTCCTCTTGCCTGAAGACTAAGGACCCTCTCCTACTGGCTGCTTCATCACAGTGTCTCCTACCCTTGTTCCCTAATAGCAATAAGGGAAGCAAGAAAGTATGTTATTTTCCTACATTTTCAGAAATGTATAAAGCAGTACTAATTACTTGTAGGTGGTTTAAAGGTTGCTTCTAAGCCAGGACTGCCTGCAGCCATACCTTGTAGGTTGTATTTTTCCCCACAATATTTTTTGAAATAGATTCCATAAAATAGCCTCTCCTGCCTTCCCTTGACCAGACTTCCCCCACTTTTAATTTACCTCTGTAATTACTGACTTTGTCCACTAGGTGGCACCCTCACCTAGATCTACCAATCCCTCTACCTTATAGCATATTCCTCACAGAATTCCTTGCCCAGTACTTTGCTTCTATTCAGTTCACTAAGTTTTATTACTACCTTAGCACCTTTCTCCTACCATCTCTCCCACCACTCTGCCTACCTTTGTACCTACATTACTTGCCTTCCTTCAAAGGACTTTTTCTCTGATTGTTCCTCATATCCTTCTTCCTTCTTTTGTCTCTACCCACTCCGTTCGCCCTGCGGGCTCACTCCACTCCCCACCCTACCCCCAAATCTCACCCACCCCCAGTAGCCCTAAACTTATACTTCTAAAACCACACCCTCGTACACACACAACAAATCAGGTGGTACCACCATCCTAGATAATTGAGCCACACCTACTCTTCACTTAATCATTCTCTAACCCTAATTAATTACAATCTTAACTGAAACTTATTCCTCTCTTCCTGTCCTAGGCATTTGCTAACTACCTAATATTTCCTTACCAATTCTACCATCATGTCTACCAAAACTTCCTCAACCCTACCTAAATTACTACTCTGTGCCACACTCATATCTGTACTAACCTCAGCATATCCGATAACCTCATATGAACACCCAAATATTTCTCAATTTAACCATCCAAGAAAACAGTCTTACACACTTTCACATTCACTCATAATAATATCACTATTACATCCACACCTAGATACATACTAGCTAAATAGCAGAGACTTGCCCACATTAAATACAATAACCTAACAACAAAGAAATTTTGTTACCGAATTAGTAACATACATTATCTTTTGCTTTCACTAAAAAAGCATTCCTGACAGGATGGAGACATACATCCTAATCCTGGTCCACATAATGTCCTATCCACCGGACATCTCACCAACAATCCCTCTATTCCTCTGATCCCCAACAAACACCCCAACTCTCTCCTCATAGCACATCTCAATATCTAAAGTGTGAATAACAAAGTCCACCATCTTCATGCTCTCCTTGATGTACACTCTTTTGATATTTTATGTTTGACAGAGACTTGGCTAAAACCTAAAACACATCATAATGAAATTATCCCACCAGGTTATAACATATTTAGACATGACCATATAAAAAGAAAGGGAGGGGGAGTAGCACTTTTTTTAAGGATGGACTACAAGTCACCTCTATACCCTATAACCTACCAAAGGACAACCATGCTGAAGTCCTTATTTCCAAATTACAGCTTAACTCTAGTAAATCCTTATATATCTTCTGTATCTATCTACCTCCTGGAAGCAATATCAGTGCACTAGAGGATATTCTTTGCTGGGTCTCAACATCCTTCCCACAAGAAACTATAATCCTAGGTGACTTTAATATAGACTGGAAGAACATCAATACTGAGCATCCTAACTCTCATATTAACCTTCAAGGCTTCTCTCAGACCATTACCTCCCCAACAAGAATAAACAAACCAAACAAAAAAGAGAGCACTTTGGATTGGATCCTTATTAATAACTACCACCAAAATTACACAGTTGGTATCCTCCCTGGTGATGTGAGTGACCACTCCTTGACCTATATAATCAGGCAAAAGTTTGATACCTCTCACCTAACGTCATATAGGACTATACGGACCAACAAGCAATTTAACCAACACCTTTTCCAGAGTGAACTCAGTGCCTGTGATTGGTCTCAATTAAAAACCCTCCCACCTGAACAAGCTGTCAAATACTTTAACTCTAAGTTCTTAGAAATCCTAGACCAGCATGCACCTAAACGTACTATCAGAACTAGGTCCAGACCTGCCCCCTGGCTTACGAATAAAACCAAGAAAAAAATCCTCCTCAGAAATAAAGCCTGGTCTAGGTGGTGAACTACCAAAAATACATCAGATCACCAAATCTTTAGACATATGAGAAACATGACAAAAAAAGAAATTCTGTCAGACAAAAAAACTTTTACTGTAAAATGCCGCAAACAAACCAAAACAATCCTCAAAGATTCTGGGCAAGTATTTATAGACTCCTTTATCTAGGTAACTCCAGAACACCAACCCCAACAGGTGCAACACATGAGACTCCCATCCAGACTGCAAGTGCTTTCAATTCCTTCTTCACAGAGGCTATCCAATCACTAGCCAGTCAACTAGCTTCTGATAGATCCAGTCTTCTTAACTCTTCTCCCAGCTGTCTTCCTACCTTCTGATTTCTAACCACCTCAACTAATTTTATCTATAAACTCATTCTAAAACAAAGCCTTGTACTCCTTCTGCTGACCAGATCTCAGCTGAATACCTGAAAAAAGAATCTAAAGAAATAGCTTACCCAATATCCATCCTGATTAATAGAACCACTAACGAGGGAACCATCCCTGACATATGGAAAATCTCACATATTATCCCCCTACACAAAGGTGGCAACTCAAATGAATACTCTAACTATCGACCTATAGCCCTACTATTCCCCTTAGCAAAAATAATGGAAACATGTATTCACCATCAGCTTCTAAACCATTTAATTCAACATAACATACTTGCTGAAAGCCAACATGGCTTTAGGCCATTCCACAGTACTGCTACTGCCCTCTTATCTTTTACTGATACCATAAACAAAAACCGCAATAACAATGTTCTCTCTGCCTCTCTATTTATTGATCTCTCAAAAGCATTTGATATGGTAAACCACTCACTACTTATAAATATTCTGAAATCACTCCCTCTTGATACTGTGGCTGTACAGTGGTTTACTTCCTACCTCAGCAATAGGCAACAGGCTGTGCTCTGGGAGAATATACTATCATCCCACCTTCCAGTCTCACTGGGTGTCCCTCAGGGCTCCATTTTAGGCCCTCTCTTATTCTAAATATTTATCAATGATCTCTACCTAGCTATTCCTCAGGCAACCTGAATACAGTATGCAGATGATTCAACTTTAATCTGTGCAGCTGAATCTTCATCTGAACTACAATCCCTAACTCAGAAAATATTTAATGTAGTAGAGACTTGGTTCTTAAAATGTTGCCTCTTCTTGAATCCCAAAAAAAAAACAAAACTCCTTCTCTTTACTCCTACCCGTAAATCAATGCCTTTAGATTTCTCTGTTATCTCTAACAATGGCATCCTCAGATCCCCTGATTCTACCACCAAACTCCTAGGAATTACAATAGACAATTATCTCAGCTTCGATACCCATATTAATAACACTATAAAAACAGTCAACAGAAAAATGGGCTCCCTATACAGGATCAAATACTTTCTCACTCCAACAGCCAGAACTACTATTGCACACTGTCATCTAATATCAACACTTCTCTATGCCTCACCAATTTACACCAACCTATCCAAGAAGAATCTTCTCAAACTAACTACATCTTACAATAACATTGCCAGATTTGCTACTGGTAATCCCTTTAGAACTCATCACTGTCAGAATCTAAAACAACTAGGATGGCTTGAACTGCAAAATCAGCTTCATTTTAACCAACTTACCATTGCTCATAAGATCCTGAACCAGCCTAACAACACTCCTATACTCTCAAACCTCATTACTCCGTATAAAAATCTTAATACCTTACGCTCTACTAACAAACTTCTACTTAGCATTAATAAGTCTAACAGCATGGCAGGTAACTCTTTTCTCAAACACAATTGGGAAATACTGGAACCTTCTACCTAGTGATCTTACTTCACTTCCTTCCCTACCCCACTTCAAACAAAAACTCAAAATATACCTTAGAATACACTGGTTATGCCCTTGCACCAACACTGACTAACCCACTACCTCTGTGACTAAATTTCTCCTAACTCCATTCTGACTTTAATTCAATGCTCTTTACTGCAAACTTTGCAAGAATTGTAAACCCGCATACAGTTATGATCTACCTCACATGGATATCTTGTTCAATATGTTGTAAATACTCTTCTGCAACCATTCTCAGGAATTGTAAACCTGAAAAAAGTTCAATCTACCTCATGTGAATATCTTGTTCTATATTATTGTAAATATTGCTCTGCAATGTACTGTAAAATGTTTTGTATGATCTGCTATGTTAACTTGATTGTAACCTTACAAACACTGTTTTGAATTTGTAACCTTATACATATTGATATAATGGATCTGTCTTGGAGCTTTTCTCCTCGGGCCTCTACTGAAAATGGACATATATCCAGTTGGACTAGCCCGGTCAACAAATGTAAAATAAAATAAATAAATTGTATAAAAAATTCACTTGTTAAACTGTTAATGTTCTTAATACTGACTCTGATATCTTACTCTTTTTCACATACTCTTCATACTCAGAGTCCATTTTCTTATCCATCCAACACTTATTTCCATAATGTTAGAATATAAATAAAAATGCTGGTTACTGCCACAGCACGCTTGCTTATAAAAAGATAAATAAATGGGTAAATAACTCAAGCAAGCGTCGACAGAGTGAGAAATAATATCCAATGTGTAAAAAATCCAAGCAATCCGGTCTTCTGAAACAGATAAGTCAGTTTATTGCACAGATGAACCACGATAAGCGCTTTCACTTACTAGTAGCTTCTTCAGATCACAAACAAGAAGCACAATAGCCATGTGCTTTAAATATCTGCATGTTAATTAATCAACCAACTTTTAAAGCAGAAGCGCCATAAGACAAAACCTAAAAACTCAATATATAAACATAATATCATTGACATCTCAAGATGCAACTTAAAATAGACAATAGTGTATACATATTCTATTAAAAATTTAAATAACTTCATTCCATAAAGAATACAAAAGAGAAAGTATAAAAACATATTATAAGCAGCATACTATCAAATATAAAAGTATATGCAGCCTAATACATAAGTGCATGTGATAGTCATATTAAATAAAACCTTAATACATGCAAGTAATAATGCAAGGCAACTTATAAACTAGGTAAGGTAGATGCCATCAAAAACATGATAACTAACAATAAAGAACAGTCATATACAGATCGAGAGAACTATTATCAAACAAGTTGATACTTGTTATAGTAAAGTCAGTACATATAAATGTATATCTGCATCTGTGTAAAAATGTGTATAAGTGTAGTGTCTAAATAAATATATATATCTAAATGTAAAATATGAATGCATATGTACAAAAATAAATAAATAAATAAGTAGAAGAATAAATTATTGTCTAAAAGTATGGGGCTAAAAACATTGACGAAACTGCAATGTGAAATGAATGAGTTACCCAGAAAAAATGTATATGTGCAAATATCAAAATACATTTAAATTTTAAAATGTCAGAACTTAGTATGCCTACGCTTCTTTAAATGTGGTCTGATAGATGCCCTTTCATTTAAACCATGACCTTTATCAGCTCTCAGCAAAATTATCCACCTACTTTCTCTGTCTTCGGTATGATTCATAATATCACCTCCTCTTACATTAGCATTCATTTTCTCCAGCACCCTAAACATAAACTTATGTTCAGGACTTGTTTGTGTTACATGCTTGGCTAATGCATTCTGCAGATTACCTTTCTTTATATTATAACAGTGTTCCCTTATTCTGTCTCTTAGTACCCTATTCGTTTTACCAACATAGAAGCATGAACACAGTTCACATACAGCAAGATATATGACATCAGGTGTCATACAGTTGGCATTAGCTCGGGTATATATTTCCCTCTGTGTATCCGGATGTATAAATACTATACTAGAGTCTATTAAGGAACAAAATTGCATTGTCCACAAGGTGTTGTACCATAACTAGAACTCGGGTATATACCCTTGTTTGGTGGATAGCAAAGCAATCTTTTAAGATTCTTCTTATTCCTGTAGGTAAAAGATGGAGAATCACCTACAATCTTTGTCAGTATGTCATCAGTTTGTAGTATGTTCCAATTTTTGGAGATGATCTCTCTGATTTGTTTATTATCTGCTGTATATGAAGTCAGAAACCTAACTTTTGCATTTGTGACTTCTTTGACATTATTCATTACTAAAGGCTTGGGCCCAAAATATGGGGTACCTAATGTTGAACGTAAACTTAAAGCATTATCAAATTGTAAATCTACCTCCGTAGAGTTATAGCCTCTCTCAGCAAACTTCTCTCCCAAATCATATAAGTCCGCCATAAAGCCTTTGTCATTGGAATTCAACCTAGACATTCGTAGGGTCTGTCCTTTCACTATGTTACTGAAAACATACTTAGGGTGCATACTAGTTCTGAATAATAAAGTATTCCTATAACAAGGTTTCCCTAAAATTCCAGTGTTAAACATTCCACATTTGAGTTTTTCGATATATAAATCTAAAATTCTATTTTCAATAATGAATATTTCATTGTAAATTTCAAACATGGTGTAATATTATTCAAAACCATATTGAAACTAAGCAGTTCTTCTATATTACCATCCCATAAAATAAACACGTCATCCACAAAACGTCTATAGAATCTTACATATTTCTTAAACATATATTCTTTAAATAGAAACTGTTCTTCCCAGTAGGCTAGGAACATGTTGGCGTAGCTATTGGCACAAGGAGTGCCCATAGCCGCCATCTAATTGCTGATAAATATTATCAGTGAACATAAACACATTATTTTCCAGCACTAGCTCAAGGAAATGTACCAATAAGTCAATTAAAACATTACCATAGGTACTATGTTCTGTAAGATAATTACTAACATAAGCTAGACCAAGATCATTGGGGATGACTGTGAACAATGATTGTATGTCAAAAGTTACTAAAATCAGATTGTGGATGGTATCCATTTGATTATTAAAATAGTACAAATCTGTTAAAAACTGTTTAGAATCACGTAATACAAATTCATTATTATTTAAAATGCACCTTAAATGTTTCTCAATAAAAACTGACAAGTGCTCCGTAACCCATCCTTGCCCTGAGACTATTGGTCTCATGGGTGGCTTAGTAATACTTTTGTGTATTTTGGGTATTCCATGTATAACTGGGATGGTAGGCATCTTAATATATAAATAATTAAACTAATTTTTATTTATTAAATTGCTTCTATAAATATCTGTTAAAATACCATGTACATACGCACACATTTCATAGACCTTGGTAAAATCAATTCTTGTATAAAACACATCACTTAGCATAGTATACATTTCATTTTGGTAATCTATGGTATCAAGTACCACTACACCAGAGCCTTTATCTGCTGGCCTAATTGTTATATTTAAATCATTTCTTAAGTTATAAAGGCTCATTCTCTCCTGGTATGACAGATTATTATTAAAATTATTCAATCTCTTTTTATGAAAATACTTATAAATCTCATCTTCTGTAGTGCGTAGATATGCTTCAATTAATGGATGATTGACTGGTGTATAATCGCTCAGATTCTTAAACATAAATCTATCATTGCTAGTAGTTGACTCACTATCAATCTCATTGATAGAAGTACCATTATAAATGTACTTGAGCATAACATTTCTGCAAAACATTCTAACATCTATGATGGTTTCATCTAGCATACTATTGCTATAAGGGATGAAACTTAGTCCTTTGACTAATAAATTAATGTCATGCTGTGATAGCGGAACACTGGACAAGTTAAAAACTAAATTTTGTTGTGGTTTGTCCACATTTTCTTTAGCGTTGTGTTGGTGAGTGACTCCCCTGAAAATTTCCTTTTTTGTCGCCCTCGACTGTTCGAGCGTGTTCTGCTTAAGTTCTTCTCCTGGCGTATAGCTAAAGGGAAGGAAAGATTTAAAGCTGCTCCTTTATTGAATTCATTTGTTTTAGATCTAACAACCTGCTCTTGACCATTCAGCAATCTATTCTTAACTACATTCACAGTAGGATATAAATTTACATTTTCATTCATACTGTTATGCGTTATATGTATGACATCTATAGAGTCATTGCTAGTTGCTATTTCTTCATTACTAGCAGCTAAGTTAGTAGAAGGACAAATATCAACAGATATAGTATTGGAATCAACATATTCATTAGCAATGGTTAGGGCCTCTCCTGCGACTTCTGATACATTAGAAACAGCTGCAGTCTTTCCTTCCCTTTAGGACAGAATCACATGTTTAAATTTAGTGTCCTACAATATATGCGTGATAGCGGAACACTGGACAAGTTAAAAACTAAATTTTGTTGTGGTTTGTCCACATTTTCTTTAGCGTTGTGTTGGTGAGTGACTCCCCTGAAAATTTCCTTTTTTGTCGCCCTCGACTGTTCGAGCTGTTCTTTCTGTTAGCTCTCCTTAACACTGTGTCTGGCTGCTACCGCTCTGCCCTAGCGTCTTTGCCCCTGTACCCAGCTCTACTTTCTCCTGCTTCTATTATCACCAATTACCTACCTGGTGAGATAAGACTCCTAACCAAGGTCCAGCGACTTCAACTTCCAGCTTCCATTTTCATCACCCTTAACAAGGAAAAAAGAAATACCCAGCTCTACTTTCTCCTGCTTCTATTATCACCAATTACCTACCTGGTGAGATAAGACTCCTAACCAAGGTCCAGCGACTTCAACTTCCAGCTTCCATTTTCATCACCCTTAACAAGGAAAAAGAAATACCCAGCTCTACTTTCTCCTGCTTCTATTATCACCAATTACCTACCTGGTGAGATAAGACTCCTAACCAAGGTCCAGCGACTTCAACTTCCAGCTTCCATTTTCATCACCCTTAACAAGGAAAAAGAAATACCCAGCTCTACTTTCTCCTGCTTCTATTATCACCAATTCCCTACCTGGTGAGATAAGACTCTAACCAAGGTCCAGCGACTTCAACTTCCAGCTTCCATTTTCATCACCCTTAACAAGGAAAAAAGTATGTCATGTGCTAAGTACACATTGTAAAGCAGACCCCTGTCTACTACTTGCTTTAGGGCTCCAAAGTTCGCAGTGTGCTTGAGCAGCCAGCTACCCCTTGCCTCTCCTCTCTATCCACCCATCAGCCATCCCTCTCCCACTTTCTTAGACTCCTCTTACTATACATCTTTTCTTCCACAGTTCCACTCCAGTTTGTTCCCCTGTTTCTCTGCCTCTCTCTGCTCTACGCTCTGTAAGCTCAACTACTTTCTAATGCCCTTAATCTGACCATCTTCACACCCACCTTGTACCTCTTCAGTACTCTACCCCTCTGGCTCTCCTTTTCAGTATACTCCTGTAACATCCCAGTTTCTCTCCACACAGATCCTACCTTTCCAACCTGTAGCTAGTTGCTTGCTGATAGTTTTTCCTCTCTAACTTCTTGTCCTTGTTTTCTATACAGACCTCTCTTCTGGCGACTGCCATATCTGTACTTAGTTTTCCCCCTCCTGCTCTATCCTTGCTTTACTTGGTTCCCCCTCCTGCCCTATCCTTCCGAACTTACTTCCCTGCCATACCCCCGGCTGTAGAATCAGTCGCTTAACTTCTCAGGTGTGGCCTGTAACCTGCCCCGCCCAGCTGTACCTGCTCCACGCCTTCCCCCATTGCCTCTAGTTCCCGGGGAAGTTATTTATACCCCTTAACGTACGAGGCGCCATCTTTCTGTTAGCTCTCCTTAACACTGTGTCTGGCTGCTACCGCTCTGCCCTAGCGTCTTTGCCCCTGGTAAGTGGTGTCAGTGGTTTCATTGCCTGGCTTATTATGATTATATGCATTCTCTTGCTATTACAGCGTTTACTGTGAATTACTGTGTTTGTCTCATCGCCTGGCTAACTACATTTGTAGTTGTGTTTTTCTAACTGTTTAGCATTATTGATGGACTCATGGTTTATGTCCTAGTACCTAGCGACATTAGCGTTTCACAGTTGTGCAGCGTTCTAAATGGTTTTGTTCTGCAGAAACACTAGTTGTTGTGCTGTTTTTCATAGTGTTTGAGTGACTGTATCTTTCCTGTGGATCATATTTTTTTTTTTTTTTTTTTGCCCCATGCTGACCAGGTTTGGCTACTCATAACTGGTTAGTCTGCTTCTGCTACGGCAGTATTAGTATCGCTTTCGCGAACCTCACAAAGGTTAAAGCTATACTGCCTGTAAATCCTAAGTCCGCTATCCTATTTTGGGATACTCTGGGTCTATTCTATACTGTGCCGAGCTGTTCTTGTGACTTTATGCTTACTGCCCTTGCCCACTTGTTTTTGGCTCAATCAGATTACCATTAGCACTGTTGCTTATTTTGCCTAATACATGTTGCATGCGAACTCCTGTTCTCTGTATGTTATGACCGATAATACTGGATCTAGCTTATCTAGCAAGTAACATCTAGATTATAGCCCACCCGGCTATTGCAAACTGCGCCACCCACGTGGCTAGGAAACCGAGCATTCCGTCTTGGGTCTTTCTTTCCCTACTTACAGCCACGGGTATTTATCCTTTCTGTTTACAGCCCTGCAAGCGAACACTGGTTCCTGCGAATATATGGCTGTAAATTAGACCAACCAAAATCTCACAGTGTTTCTACAGCAAGTTCGGATGTTTTCAACCACGCCACCCACTCAGAGCAGGTTGGAACAGTCCGGTAACTCTTACGCTAATTACAGCCGTGCAGGCTAACACCCTCTCTAGTAACTTTTGTCATTGCGATTGGGAAAGTGTTTTTGTTTTATGTGTTTAAGGCGCATATAGCTAAAACGCCTTTTACATCTACGCCACCCACGTGCAATGATATGACGCCCTGGGGAACTGTAACTGAGGCTCACAACCTTCACGACTGGAAATGAATACGCTCACTTGGGAACCTTGACCGAGTGTTCTACAGTCGCTCATTCTATCCCTATTGCTTAGCTTTTCACTTACAGGCTGATTCTGGGAAATCTTACATCCTATTCTGCCTGGACTGCTAAATGCTGACCTTATTATTGATCTCTGCTTGTGAAACTGCCCTGAATGCTAGCCCTCTGCTTTTGATAGAGACACGGGAAATATGCCTAATGTATGTATCTATCTACCTCATACTTAAATGCAGGTGTTGTAATACTGTATTTGCAATTTCCTAAATGACTGTTTCTTTGAATTGTTAGAGTTTTGCTTAGATTGCATAGATATAGGTAATTACCTTATATTTAAATATGTATGCCTGATATGTTGCATTTTGTTACCTCTAAGTTTTACTGCTGTTTATCTACTGCATTACTGACTTGTCTTTTCTGTTCATTTGTCTCCCTTCCTGCCCTAAGTACCCAGCTCTACTTTCTCCTGCTTCTATTATCACCAATTACCTACCTGGTGAGATAAGACTCCTAACCAAGGTCCAGCGACTTCAACTTCCAGCTTCCATTTTCATCACCCTTAACAAGGAAAAAAGAAAGTATGTCATGTGCTAAGTACACATTGTAAAGCAGACCCCTGTCTACTACTTGCTTTAGGGCTCCAAAGTTCGCAGTGTGCTTGAGCAGCCAGCTACCCCTTGCCTCTCCTCTCTATCCACCCATCAGCCATCCCCTCTCCCCACTTTCTTAGACTCCCTCTTACTATACATCTTTTCTTCCACAGTTCCACTCCAGTTTGTTCCCCTGTTTCTCTGCCTCTCTGCTCTACGCTCTGTAAGCTCAACTACTTTCTAATGCCCTTAATCTGACCATCTTCACACCCACCTTGTACCTCTTCAGTACTCTACCCCTCTGGCTCTCCTTTTCAGTATACTCCTGTAACATCCCAGTTTCTCTCCACACAGATCCTACCTTTCCAACCTGTAGCTAGTTGCTTGCTGATAGTTTTCCTCTCTAACTTCTTGTCCTTGTTTCTACCGCTCCGTTAAGCCTCACTCCTCCAGCTACCCTACCCCCAAATCCCACCCACCCCCAGTGCATCTACATTTATACCACTTAACCACTCCTACTTCCTCTCCAACCTCTGAACTCCACCCCTTCCTCTTCCTATTTCTCCTCCCACTTTCACACAACCACCACTTCCTGTCACTCCCTCCTCCTTCTCTATACCTCTACATTGCTTATCTCTATCTCAACATGCCTGGTAAATACTCATCCTTCCCAATTCAACTACTTCTCCTCCTAAACCTTACCTATGTCTATTATCTTACCCAACCTCATCCTATCACATACTCACCTCTCTCACAAACAACTAGCCCCCTCTATTCTTCACCATCCAAGTGTTTCAGCTCTATCTCCCCTGAACTGTATCCTTCAACAATAAACTATGTCTTCATTTTAAACTACTCTCCCCTCTGAAAACCTCATCAACTACTCTACCCTCCATACCTCCTACAATTCTATCTACTAACACCTCTCAATCCAAACAACCTAAATTCCTCCTCTACTTAACTCAACTTCTAAATTCAACACTTTTATCCGGTGATATACACCCTAACCCAGGCCCACACACCTCCTCTTCTAGCAATAAATCCATCCTACTTGCAGCGCTTAACGCACAAAGTTTAGCAAACAAAATTCCTAATCTCCATGCCTGGCTACTCCATAACAAACCAGACATCCTAGCCATATCTGAAACCTGGCTAAAACCAAATATAAAAAATGAAGAGATATTACCACCCAATTACTCTATCATGAGAACAGACAGAACCAAAAAAAAGGGTGGTGGTGTGGCTCTAATCTACTCCTCCTCCCTATCTATAACACCTTACAATAAAACCATACCAAAGTTCTCTAATACAGAAGTAATACTAGCTCACCTTCAGCTAAATAAACATAAATCTATATATATAGCCTCCCTCTATATTCCCCCTGGAGACAATGTCCCAATACTCGAAGAATTCCTCTCCTGGCTATCAACTAACATCTGTAACGAAACTATAATCATGGAGACACCAATATCAATTGGTCTTCCATTCAGTCCCTACTCACCCCTCAACATCAACCTATACAATTATTCCCAACTCATCAACTCCATAACTAGACCAACAAAAGACTTCACTAGTGGAACCATTTTAGACTGGATATTAGTTTCCCACCCCTACAACTACACCGACAGTGGTATCCTCCCTGATTCCCTCAGTGACCACCTTCCCATCTTTACAAGACGCTCTCCCTCTCCCTTACTAGCTTCTCACACTTACTTAACCACCCGATGTCATTAAAAGTTTAACCCTGAGTCTTTCTCTGCCACACTTAAATCACTTAACTGGTATCCCTAAAACCCTACCACTAGCAAATGCAATAACTCACTTTAATACAACCTTCCTACATCTCCTAGATATTCATGCTCCATTAATTACCAAAAGAATAAAAAAGAGAACCACACCCTGGATAACTAAAAGTACTCTTGCCATCATGCGACTTAGAGATAAAGCCTGGACACAATTCCAGAAAAACAAATCTACATCTAACCTTAATGCATACAAAACTCTTCACAACTCAGTGAAAAAGCTTATCTCAGCAGACCGTCGCGTGCTTTGTCCAACTTCAAGACAACCATAGTACCAACCCACAAAAATTCTGGAGAGGTATAGCTACCCTCTTAAAACCTGGTACCACAGAAAACCCTAACCCCTCCCCAAGTGTACAAGACTCTGATCTTGCTACTCAATTCAATACTTTTTTCATTGACTCTATTTCCAAACTGACGTCTTCTTTTTCAAATAACAATCTGCCTCCTAACTTGACCTCTCCTCTCTCAGCCCCCTAATCCTTTCTCCCATTCTTCTCACACACAACCTCCATTTTCCATTAAACCTATACCCACATCTACTATAAGAAAACTCCTACAGAAACTAAAACCATGCACCAATGCCCCTGACAACATTCCCCCATTCTTCCTCAGCATAGCTGCTGATGCCATTGCCCTCCCTATCAGCATCCTAATCAACCGCTCTATCCAGGAATGTCTTGTTCCTGAAATCTGGAAAAAGCCTACATCATCCCCTGCACAAAGGTGGAAATAATACTAACATTTCCAATTTCGTCCTATCGCTATTCTCTCCCATTTCTAAGATCCTAGAGAAATGTATCCACCTTCAACTCCTCCCCTATCTCTTAGACAATAACCTACTAACCCCCACCCAGCATGGCTTCAGACCGCATCATAGCACTATGACTGCCCTCCTCTCCTTCCTTGAAACTGTGAATAAAGCTAGAGATTCTGGCCTCACTGTATCTACCATCCTTCTCGATCTCTCTAAGGCCTTCGACACTATCTCTCATAACCTACTCCTTACTAAACTAACTAACCTAAACCTCTCCCCCTCTTCCCTCAAATGGTTCACCAGCTATCTCTCAAGCAGGCAACAAGCTGTCATATGGAAAAAGGCCACCTCTTCTTTTCTTGCCACCCCCACTGGTGTCCCACAAGGTTCAATATTGGGCCCCCTACTTTTCAACATTTTCATTAACGACTTTTACCACTCTATCCCTCATGCTAACATTATTCAATATGCAGATGACTCCACAATCATCTGTGCTGCCCCATCTATACCAATCCTCTTAAAACAAACTCAGGATGCTTTCTCTACCACAGAACTATGGATGAAGGACAATCATCTAGCACTCAATGCTGCCAAAACTAAACTTATGATCTTTACCCCTTCTACAACCAAGACTTTCGACCGAAACTTATTCTCCATTACCAGCCAAAATACAACACCTCTTGAGCTGGTAACTGAAACCAAACTACTAGGAGTTCAAATAGATGACAGGCTCAAATTCAACTCCCATCTACTACTAAACATAAAAAAAACCCACCAAAAACTTGGCATGCTCTATCGACACAATCGGTTCCTCACCTCGACTACTAAACTTACTCTTTCTACTTCCTTTCTCTTACCCTCCCTTCTCTATGGAGCCCCTCTTCTAACAAACCTACAATCATCACTCAAAACCAAATTGTCCTCTTGTTACAATAAAATAGCCAGATTCGCTACTAGCAACAAATCCTCAACCCATCACTGTGAATCTCTTCACAAACTAAACTGGCTTGAACTTCCTAACTACCTCTACTACACCCAGCTCACCTATGCTCATAAACTCATTTTCCAACCTTCCCTCTGTCCCTCTCTCTCCACTACCTTTAAAATGCATCACACACAAAGGCTTCTCAGATCTAACAATCAAAACCTCATAGAAGTGCACAGACCACTCCACCCCCCAGGACAATACCTCCTATCTCACTCTCTGGCACGCCTATGGAACTCCCTCCCCCCCCCATTCGTACCACTTCTAGCCTCCCATCCTTTAAAAAATCACTCCACTCTTATCTAACTTCCACATGGGAATGCTCCTGCTCCCATCCCTCATGACTTACACTTACTTCTACACTGTTCCCTTCCTTACTCTCTAATCCCAGGTTACAAATTCTTGTTTCAAAAAAAAAAAAAAAAAAAAAAAAAAAAAATACTTTTAACTTTGATTGAAACCTATGTAGTCTTTATACATTTTATGTGTGTATATCAATTTAGTCTTGCTTCTTATGTAACCTATGTAATCTATGTTTGTTTAATTAACCTGTGTGTAAATTTGTATGTGGAGCTTTTCTCCCCAGGACTCCATTGAAAACGGGTTCTTCTGGCCCAATGGACTATCCTGGTTAAACAACTGCAAATAAATAAATAAATAAAAATAATAATATGCATATTAATCCTAGAGGGGGTGATATTGTCAACCTGACCCTAGAAAATGAAATGAGGTGGATAATCAGATTGAAAGCTGATGAACCACCAGGGTTAAATGATAAAGTACAAGTTAAACCCATTTTGAGGAATAGAAGGGTGTATAGACCCTAATGTGTCATTAATATTTTAGGAAATTGAAACTAAGTACTGTAAGAGAGGGCTTTTGTATAAGTAGTAAGTGTGTTGTGTGGAATTTTTTATATGTTTTAATATATGTTTTTTATAAATTATCTTAATAATTTTATGTTATATGGAATATGTATTTTTATGGACATAAGAGATATATATTCATATGAGTTGTCCATTCCGCTTTTAAAATGAATTGTGAGTTTAATTATTTGATTTGAAATGTATTGAACCAATCACAGCACAGTTGAATGTATTTAAATGTTTGTCTTTGAGAGCTATTTTATTAGTCTGAGGAAGCCTATTGGCGAAAGCGCTCACTTTGTTATCTGGAATAAATTGTGTTCGTGGAATTTTAAAATATTTGGACTCCTATTTTTGAAGTGGTTTGCTGACTTTTAAATTGAAATATTGAACTGTAAGGAGTGTCTTTAGCATCTTTTCAGGACGTGCGTGCTTATGGTGAATGGTGTATCTTGTTTTAGTTTCGACACGCTGTTCCTGATCTCCGCTTGGTTGCTGTACATTCTTGGCGTGACATTAATTTATTAGTCAAAGGACTAAGTTTCATCCCTTATAGCAATAGTATGCTAGATGAAACCATCATAGATGTTAGAATGTTTTGCAGAAATGTTATGCTCAAGTACATTTATAATGGTACTTCTATCAATGAGATTGATAGTGAGTCAACTACTAGCAATGATAGATTTATGTTTAAGAATCTGAGCGATTATACATCAGTCAATCATCCATTAATTGAAGCATATTTACGCACTACAGAAGATGAGATTTATAAGTATTTTCATAAAAAGAGATTGAATAATTTTAATAATAATCTGTCATACCAGGAGAGAAGGAGCCTTTATAACTTAAGAAATGATTTAAATATAACAATTAGGCCAGCAGATAAAGGCTCTGGTGTAGTGGTACTTGATACCATAGATTACCAAAATGAAATGTATACTATGCTAAGTGATGTGTTTTATACAAGAATTGATTTTACCAAGGTCTATGAAATGTGTGTATGTACATGGTATTTTAACAGATATTTATAGAAGCAATTTAATAAATAAAATTAGTTTAATTATTTATATATTAAGATGCCTACCATCCCAGTTATACATGGAATACCCAAAATACACAAAAGTATTACTAAGCCACCCATGAGACCAATAGTCTCAGGGCAAGGATGGGTTACGGAGCACTTGTCAGTTTTATTGAGAAACATTTAAGGTGTATTTTAAATAATAATGAATTTGTATTACGTGATTCTAAACAGTTTTAACAGATTTGTACTATTTTAATAATCAAATGGATACCATCCACAATCTGATTTTAGTAACTTTTGACATACAATCATTGTTCACAGTCATCCCCAATGATCTTGGTCTAGCTTATGTTAGTAATTATCTTACAGAACATAGTACCTATGGTAATGTTTTAATTGACTTATTGGTACATTTCCTTGAGCTAGTGCTGGAAAATAATGTGTTTATGTTCACTGATAATATTTATCAGCAATTAGATGGCGTAGCTATGGGCACTCCTTGTGCCCATAGCTACGCCAACATGTTCCTAGCCTACTGGGAAGAACAGTTCCTATTTAAAGAATATATGTTTAAGAAATATGTAAGATTCTATAGACGTTTTGTGGATGACGTGTTTATTTTATGGGATGGTAATATAGAAGAACTGCTTAGTTTCAATATGGTTTTGAATAATATTACACCATGTTTGAAATTTACAATGAAATATTCATTATTGAAAATAGAATTTTTAGATTTATATATCGAAAAACTCGAATGTGGAATGTTTAACACTGGAATTTTTAGGAAACCTTGTTATAGGAATACTTTATTATTCAGAACTAGTATGCACCCTAAGTATGTTTTCAGTAACATAGTGAAAGGACAGACCCTACGAATGTCTAGGTTGAATTCCAATGACAAAGGCTTTATGGCGGACTTATATGATTTGGGAGAGAAGTTTGCTGAGAGGCTATAACTCTCTGGAGGTAGATTTACAATTTGATAATGCTTTAAGTTTACGTTCAACATTAGGTACCCCATATTTTGGGCCCAAGCCTTTAGTAATGAATAATGTCAAAGAAGTCACAAATGCAAAAGTTAGGTTTCTGACTTCATATACAGCAGATAATAAACAAATCAGAGAGATCATCTCCAAAAATTGGAACATACTACAAACTGATGACATACTAACAAAGATTGTAGGTGATTCTCCATCTTTTACCTACAGGAATAAGAAGAATCTTAAAAGATTGCTTTGCTATCCACCAAACAAGGGTATATACCCGAGTTCTAGTTATGGTACAACACCTTGTGGACAATGCAATTTTTGTTCCTTAATAGACTCTAGTATAGTATTTATACATCCGGATACACAGAGGGAAATATATACCCGAGCTAATGCCAACTGTATGACACATGATGTCATATATCTTGCTGTATGTGAACTGTGTTCATGCTTCTATGTTGGTAAAACGAATAGGGTACTAAGAGACAGAATAAGGGAACACTGTTATAATATAAAGAAAGGTAATCTGCAGAATGCATTAGCCAAGCATGTAACACAAACAAGTCCTGAACATAAGTTTATGTTTAGGGTGCTGGAGAAAATGAATGCTAATGTAAGAGGAGGTGATATTATGAATCATACCGAAGACAGAGAAAGTAGGTGGATAATTTTGCTGAGAGCTGATAAAGGTCATGGTTTAAATGAAAGGGCATCTATCAGACCACATTTAAAGAAGCGTAGGCATACTAAGTTCTGACATTTTTAAAATTTAAATGTATTTTGATATTTGCACATATACATTTTTTCTGGGTAACTCATTCATTTCACATTGCAGTTTCGTTAATGTTTTTAGCCCATACTTTTAGACAATAATTTATTCTTCTACTTATTTATTTATTTATTTTTGTACATATGCATTCATATTTTACATTTAGATATATATATTTATTTAGACACTACACTTATACACATTTTTACACAGATGCAGATATACATTTATATGTACTGACTTTACTATAACAAGTATCAACTTGTTTGATAATAGTTCTCTCGATCTGTATATGACTGTTCTTTATTGTTAGTTATCATGTTTTTGATGGCATCTACCTTACCTAGTTTATAAGTTGCCTTGCATTATTACTTGCATGTATTAAGGTTTTATTTAATATGACTATCACATGCACTTATGTATTAGGCTGCATATACTTTTATATTTGATACTATGCTGCTTATAATATGTTTTTATACTTTCTCTTTTGTATTCTTTATGGAATGAAGTTATTTAAATTTTTAATAGAATATGTATACACTATTGTCTATTTTAAGTTGCATCTTGAGATGTCAATGATATTATGTTTATATATTGAGTTTTTAGGTTTTGTCTTATGGCGCTTCTGCTTTAAAAGTTGGTTGATTAATTAACATGCAGATATTTAAAGCACATGGCTATTGTGCTTCTTGTTTGTGATCTGAAGAAGCTACTAGTTAGTGAAAGCGCTTATCGTGGTTCATCTGTGCAATAAACTGATTTATCTGTTTCAGAAGACCGGATTGCTTGGATTTTTTACACATCGGATATTATTTCTCACTCTGTCGACGCTTGCTTGAGTTATTTACCCATTTACTTATTTCCATAATGTTTTTCCATCTCATGCCCGGAAAGAAAATATAATATTTTTTATCTGTCTTCCTCTCCCTGCTCTCTGTGTTTTCTCATGGATTTAAATACAACTGCTGCATTCTCTCTTGCAGAATGTACAGTAAGTATTTCTTTATTCCCATTGTGTTTGCTAAAATATTGAAATCATCTGCATAACTAGTAAGCTGTGGGGAAGTAATCATACACTGACCCAATACTTGTGCAAGTAAAGTCCCTGTAAAACCAGTATCACCATGTAACCTTTCATTAACTGTTACATTAGCTCCTCTAATTTTAAAAAAAATGATGCATGCAAGTACACATCTTGTAAACAGCATGAACATAGTTTATTTTTATTTTATCTGTGGTAAAGCTTCTAGACAGTAGCCTGTTTTAGGGGAGGTCCAATAGCACTACCTCATTCAGTGACTTACTCTGAGTCAGTTAGTAGGCAAACAGAGACTTTGAGAGAAAAAAACGCCTGGATTATACATGAATCTCAGGAGGAGTTCTTAGCCCTAATCCTGTGTGTTAAACTACCAGACAACATATTAAGAAACTATATCCGTGAAGTGACATAAGAGATGGAGGGTGCAGATTTGGCATTGTGAATTGTAACTGATTACTAATTTACATATCATACATGGTAGACTGCTAGCCTGTATATCTTATGTGGTTAACTTTTCTTAAGTACAATTCCAGAATTTGCACGGGGAATATCCTGTTTGGTTATTTTTTTGACTTGTATGAAAACATCTCTCTAGATTTAATTAACATGTTACATTTGTGTGTAAAATGTACATCTGTATCTAATTAACATATTATGCCATTGCGGTGAATCATACTTGGTTGCCTTAAAAATCTTGCGGATATCTTATAAACCAATATTGTAAGCAGAGGAGCTCATTCACAGGTATTCCTAAAATGTATAAATCATACCATACATAGCACTTTATTGACTATTCCTTGATGTTTTTTTCACCTTTGCAGGACATCATACCTTTTATATTGGAGTCCATGTGCCGAAAAGCTACAGGAGGCGAAGGCGCCACAGAAGGAGGACAAGTCACAGAGAAAAGAAGAAGGAAAAAGTGTCTGAGAACAGTTCGGATCGATCTGACACTGATAACAATGAAGATCCTAGTGGCAGCATCCTTATGCCTCTTAGTAAGTACATATGTGAATGCGTGCATGCTCTGCTGAAGTGATAGCTAAACATTTGAAAATGCGACAGCACAAAAGGAACAGAACTCATGGTTTAGTGATGTGGCATCTTAGGCAAGCAAGCTGTGCAAAGCATGCAGGGAGGCTTCTAGTTGGTCTATTTTAAGAAACCTGAGCCTTGACTTGAGTCCTTTTTTATCTACGGTCGCCCTACATTTCTTCAGTTGGCTCCTCCCTCACTCTGCCTGGCTTTGCTTTGAAAACCAATAGTTTTAGGACTACTGATTTGTATGCTATTATAGTTTTCTTTGTCTTTTGCCTTTTCAGAGAACTATGCCTTCATCTATCCTTTCTGAACCTTTTTCCATCAGCACTATAAAATGCTGTGCCTTCTTTCCATGCTGTCCCTAAGGTTAAACTCTAAAGCTCTCACTTTTTAATTGCAATGAAAGTAACCTTTTTTAAAGTTTTTAATCATGAATTTCCCTTCTTTTGTCTTTAACAGTGAACACACCCAGCTTCCTGAGCTTAACATATAGCCTTCCATTCACATACTAAAATCATCTTGCCACCTGTTTTTTTTTTTGGGGGGGGGGTCTTAACCAGCTAATAACCTCATTTAAGAGTGCCCAGTAAAATTGGATATTGCAGTCAGTATGGACTTCCCATTTTCCTAAAAAGTGAATGCCAGGATAGACTACCATTCAGATGCTAATTTTCTGCCCATGCAACATCTGTTTTGTCACATACTTAATGTTTTGGGACATTTATGATAATTGTCTATGTATCTTTCCCCCCCTGTTTAGTATTGTTTTAATAAAACACAGTCTCAAGGAGATACCTAAATAATCGGTCAGTCACACCAGTTCTATGCAGCAGCTTTTAAACAAAAGAAACTACTGAAAACTGTTCCGATTTCCTTCTTTACAGTTGGGGTAGCAGGCTGTCAAGGACGTTTAAGGCTGCGACTTGCAAAGATTGTTCATTATAACAGGGAGTTTGACTCCCTGTAGCATTAGTTGCAGCCTGTGTAACACTGAAGAAGTCACTTATTGAGACAGTATTGCAAGTTCACTACAGAGGATATAAAATAAAATAAAAACATAGTTAAAAACAGGAATTAAAAAGGAAGTGTTTCTCTAGAAAAGTATGAATTAAAGTCATTTAAATATAAACTTTAAAACAGAGAATAAATATTAATTAAAAAAGTTATGTTCTGGAGAATGTAGATGTTCTTCGTTTTCCATTGCTGCAGTCCTTACTATTGGGTATAGTCCGCGTCCAGTCGGCCCGAATACCAGAGTATAAGGCTGACGTCGGTCATGGCGCCTTAGACTGACGTCAGTACGTCAGGGTACTAATGCGCATGACCGACGCCATATCCTCAGTCTTTTTTGCCGCATGGTCCGATGCAGAAGCAGTTTTGCGAGTGCAGGTTGGCGTTCTGAAATATTTCCGAAACCGGAGTTTCAGACCGAAACAGAGTTGGCTAAGTACCCCGTTGGGGAACATTTTGGTTTTTTCTTGCCTCAGTATTTAACCGGATGTCAGAAAAAGTGAATAACTGTATCTCTTGTGGGAAGCAGATACCTCATAGGGATTATCATACATTGTGTATACCTTGTTTAGGGCCTGAGCACGACGTTGTCGGTTGCCGTTCTTGTGCTAGATTTAACAAACGCACTATTAAGAGGAGGCTAGACTGTGCCAGGTTAGTGTTTGGGAAGCGTTGCAATTATAATATGCCGTCGGATGCTCCGACGCCCGCTTCATCCAAGAAGCGCAAGGACAAAACAGTGAAGCCTAGGGTTGATGAACCGGCAGTCCTGGATGTCGGTTCTTTAGAAGGCTCAGTGGAGCCAGAGGTTTTGCCAGGAGTTTCCATGGAGTCTCAGGCAGAAACTTTACTGTTACAGGATGTGCCTTCTCAGGAGGTAGGCCAGGCTGAGGGGGCTTCTCAGGTAACTGTTCTTCCCTCTCTTCCCAAGGTAGTTAGGGCCTCTCCTTCTGTTGCCAAAACTTCTTTTAGAGGTAGGCCAAGTTCAGCTTCTGTGGGGGCTTCTCCTAGCATTTCGGGCTCTGTACCTAAGAAACATATGCTTAAAATGGCAGAAGATTTGATTTCTATGATTAGAGGTTCTATGCCCCCGCCTGATAAGAGGCCTAGGGTGGAACAGGAGTTTGATAGTTTTGAACAGTGTTCAGAGGCTTCAGAGTCTTCATGGAAGACTTACAGGAGTATCCTACTTATTCTGATTCAGATGTGGATGATTCCACTCCTACAGCTTCTCCTCCTGAGGATTTCTCATTTTCAGAGACTCTGCACTCCATGAGGGAGCACTTTAAATGGGAAGGCCAGGATTACTCTGATTCCAGGAAAAGGCTTAGGGAATTCTTGTTTTTACCCCAGCATAGGCCCTTAGCTATTCCTCCTGTGTTGAATGTGGTGGAAGATGTTTTTGTAGAGGCTTCCCTGAACCCTGACTCCTTGCCTCCTGCTCCTGTTAAACCTGATAGGTATTATAGGGTGCCCGAAGCTCATAAGTATTTGTTTAAGAGTCCTAGGGCGGACCCAGAAACCATTTCTCAAGGGCCTAAAGGTGTTAAGGCTTCTGTAGTTACAAATCCTGTTCCCACTGATAAAGAGGCAAGGGCTTTGGATAGGTGGGGAAAGAAAGTGTATACTTCTTCCACTCTAGCCATGAGAGCGTTGAATTGTCAGTTTCACATGCTAAAATATCAGAATTATCTCCTTTCACAATTAAAATCTAAGGTGGATGCTTTGGCGGAAGGTATTGAGTGTAAAGAGTTGCTGGATTTGGTTCATGTGTCTGAACAAGTGGGTAAGCATTCTTTGCAATGTGGTTTTGATGCTGTACAGGCCTCCTCGAGGGTGGCTGCTACTGGTTCTGTTCTTCGCAGGCATGCCTGGTTGAAGGATCAGAATTTAGCTGAGCATGTTAAGACAAGGATTTTGGATGCTCCTTTACAGTCTGATGTGTTGTTTGGATCGCCTGTGGAAGCAGTTTTAAAGAAAATGGAGGACAAAGCTAAGTCTATGCAAACTGTTAAAGATTTTTTGCAGGTGCAGCCACCGAAGTTTAGTAGAAATTGGCCTGCTAAGGGGTGGACATATCCTGCTTATGATTCCCAGTCTAGGGCTAGGTCTAGACGTGGTAGGGGCAGGGCTCAAGGTTCTTTTCGGCCTAGATCAGGGAGTTCA
Source organism: Protopterus annectens (assembly GCF_019279795.1). NCBI lineage: Eukaryota > Metazoa > Chordata > Ceratodontiformes > Protopteridae > Protopterus > Protopterus annectens. Next base: position 889,677,165 of record NC_056728.1, on the reverse strand, counting down.
CCTGCTCAGACTTCTGGTGAGGGCAGGGGTCAGTCCTTTCGTAAACAGACCCAATGACCTGTCTTTTCAGCTGCCAGTAGATTCTCGTCTGGCAGCTCCTTTGGGAGGAAGACTGTCTCTTTTCAAAGAAAATTGGGATTTAGTTACTCAAGACAGATGGGTGTTGGATATCATTCACCACGGTTACAGATTTTATTTCCATACAATGCCCCCTTTCAAAGGCATGCCAGACGTTCCTCCTCCACAAAGAAAAGAGGCTCACAAGCAAGTTTCTCAGTTACTCCAGATGGGGGCCATTCAACCAGTCCCTGTATCAGAAAGGGTCCTAGGATTTTATTCTCGCCTGTTCCTAGTACCAAAGAAGGGGAACACATGGAGACCAATTTTGGATTTATCTCTCCTCAACACTTTTCTGGACATTCCCAAGTTCAAGATGTTGACGTTGCAACAGCTTTTACCTCTGTTGGGCAAAGATCACTGGATGGTAACTTTAGATCTCAAGGAAGCTTACCTTCATGTGCCTATAAGGCTAAGTTGCAGGAAGTATCTGCGGTTTCGAGCTGGAAATTCTCATTATCAGTTCTCTGCATTGCCCTTTGGCTTATCTACTGCCCAGAGTATTCACAAAGGTTCTGGCTCCAGTGATAGCTTACTTCAGGCTTCAAGGAATTCAAATCTATCCTTACTTGGGCGACTGCCTGATTCTGGCTCAAGAAAAGAAGACCTTCTACAGCATCTGGAATATGTTATAGCAGTGCTAAGATGCCTAGGGTATTCTGTGAACGAAATAAAGTCCAGTCTAGTACCCTCTCAAGACATGTGCTTTCTGGGTGTGAGACTGAATACAGCAGCCCAGATGGCCTTTTTAACCCCGGACAAACAAAAGAGTCTATCACTTTACTTCCATCTACTATCTCATCAGTCCGTGCTGACTGCAAGGACAGTCCTTCAAGCATTAGGGTTCATGGCATCTTGTATTCTGGTGCTTCCCAATGCCAAACTGCATATGAGGAAGCTACAATGGTATCTCAAAAATGTATGGACACAGCACTGCCAGGATTTGGACACTGTCATTCAAATAATACCTTGCCTTCAGAAAGAATTTCTGTGGTGGGCTCAGGAATGTCACCTAAACAAGGGACTCTCTGTGACCCGGCCAGAGGCGAGTCAGATTTTAACGACAGATGCCTCGGACATTGCTTGGGGAGCTCATCTAAATGGAAAGTGGATACAAGACAAGTGGCCTGCCAGACTACAGCATCTACATATCAACATGAAGGAGATGTTAGCAGTCCAGTTTGCATTAGTGGCTTTCAAGGAGTTACTTCTTCCAGGGCAGGTGTTGATTCTAACAGACAACACAACTGTCATGTGGTACATCAACAAGCAAGGGGGAACACATTCTTATCCTCTATGCAGGCAAGCAATGATTTTATGGGAGACTGCGCTAAGCTTGCAACTAACTCTTCAGGCAAGGTTTCTGCCGGGAGCACAGAACTCCTTAGCAGATGTGTTAAGCAGACATATCATGCATTCCCACGAGTGGAAACTGGATCTTCATGTATTTCAAAAATTGACAGTGTCATGGGGAACTCCAGACATAGATCTGTTCGCTTCTCCACTAAACCACCAGCTGCCACAGTATTGCACAAAGGGGTTTCATCACACAGCTTGGAAAGTGGATGCTCTGTCGTTCAGTTGGAAAAACCTTCATGTGTATGCCTTTCCACCTCTGCCTCTTCTTCCAAAGGTACTATTAAAGGTCAGACTAGACAGGCCAAGGATGATTTTGATAGCTCCAGATTGGCCTCGGCAACACTGGTACCCACTACTACGGAGTCTGGTGAAGAAGCCTCCATGGCCTTTACCTCTGATTCCTCATCTGTTATCTCAGCAGGACGGTCATCTGCTCAATGTCAAGCTTCACTCTCTTCATCTAACAGCCTGGCATATTCTATGTTGAAACACAGCCGGTCTCAACTTCCTCAACAAGTTTTAAATGTGATTATGGAAGCTAGAAGACCTAGTACAAGGAAGGTGTACGCAGAAAAATGGAAGAGATTTTTATTTTGGAGTACAGCAAAGAATTTGGAGATTTCTGAGCCTAATTTGAGTGTGGCTCTTCAATATCTTACTGAGTTATTGGACAAAGGTTTGTCCTTCTCTTCCATTAAGATTCATGCTGCAGCAATTTCAGCTCACTATGATTGTGACCCACCATTGTTTTCGCATCCTTTGTTCAAGCAGTTTCTTAGAGGGGCAAAGAATATAAGACCCCACGTAGAGCTCCTACTCCTGCTTGGGATCTCAATTTTGTGTTGGAAAAACTTACTCTACAACCTTTTGAGCCTGCGGCTACTGCTGAATTGAAATACTTGTCATGGAAGACTGCTTTTCTGTTGGCTATTACTTCTGCAAGAAGGGTGTCTGAGTTGCAGGCCCTTATGGCAGTAGGGCCCTTTTTGATTTTCCATAAGGATAGGGTATCATTACGTACTAATCCTTCCTTTATGCCTAAGGTGGTTTCTAGTGTGGCTTTAAACCAAACTATTCATTTGCCTACCTTTTATGCAGACCCCAAAATACAGGGGAAAAGATTTTGCACACTTTAGATGTACACAGGCAATTGCGTTATTATTTGAGCAGGACTAAGGATTTTAGGCAGTCTCAGCAGTTGTTTGTTTCTTTTGCTTTGAGTTCACAGGGCAAGCCTGTGTCAAAACAAACTATTTCTAGGTGGATTGGCTTTTGCATTGCATTTTGTTATTCCCATCATGGCAAGGAGATTCCAGCTGGGATTAGGCCTCATTCCACTAGGGCTACTGCCACTTCGACAGCATTTCTAAGGGGGGTGGCAACTAAGGATATTTTGGAAGCAGCTACTTGGAGTTCAGTGCATACTTTCTCTAAGCATTATCACCTTCCTATTTACTCAAAGTCTAGGGCTGGTTTTGCCACAGCTGTTTTGCAAGGCATTTTGTCAGCTCCTACTTCTTTATGATTTGCCAGCCTCCCTTACCTCTGCTTTGGGATTCTACCCAATAGTAAGGACTGCAGCAATGGAAAACGAAGAACATAGTACAGTTTTGTACCTACCATAAATGTAGATGTTCGAGGATTCCATTGCTGCAGTCCAATTTACCCTCCCTCCTTCCCCTCTGTTTTTAGGGGTGGTTGTGTAGGTGAGTTTACATGCTTATATTTTTGTATATATTTTTGTATATATTGTACATGTTTTTGGTGCAGGTATTTTGGGCCTTGGTTTTTTTTTAGGGTCTTCTGACATCTGGGGCAAGAAAAGACTGAGGATATGGCGTCGGTCATGCGCATTAGTACCCTGACGTACTGACGTCAGTCTAAGGCACCATGACCGACGTCAGCCTTATACTCTGGTATTCGGGCCGACTGGACGCGGACTATACCCAATAGTAAGGACTGCAGCAATGGAATCCTCGAACATCTACATTTATGGTAGGTACAAAACTGTACTTTCTTTCCAGACAATCTCTGTTTTGAGCTGTGAGGAGAGTCTTTTATTCTGCGGTCAGAGCTACTTGGTGTTTGAAGATCTTATCTGTGCCCAGGTACAGTAAGGCCCACTGAAACTGCTTCAGGAGCCACCTGGGGGGGGGGCACAGCTAGACAGCAGTACAATTTGAGAAAATATGGGTGATTGACCCCCTCCATGATTCCTGTGCTGTCCTCGTCTGGCCACACTGGTACCTTCATGATGGTATGAAATGTGATGTCAGCATCATCCAGGCACAAGATCCACAAGACAGTCATATGATGCTGATGGGAAAAAAAAGCCTTAGATGGGTAGAGCTTCATGAGGGGGACATGAAGTTAACTTGGCTGCCTAGTGCCATTTCTGGGAGGGAAATCTCCATTGCCCTTTTTTTTCTTAAAAAAAAATAATATGAAATCCAGACAGTTTAGAGAGACCAGGTAAAAATATAAGGAAAATCAGGAACGTTTCTTTAGTTTTGCAGAACGTACCTGATTTACCTTGTATTTTCTTTGCCCTTTGTGCATACCTCTCAATTTCTTAGCTCAAGAAATGTGCAAAGCCTTAAATAAGGGGGACAAAGGTCCCTATTGTAAATGTTGCTCTTGTAAACTTAGAAAGCTTGTAGAATAACATGATTTATGCTATTGTGCATTGACAGATGGATATTCTGAAAATGAAATACGTTGTTATTATTTAATGACCTCACTCCTCAGTCAGAAAACCACATATTTTATGTGGGACAGTCCTAAAATATGAGGTAAAATTTTGGGCATTGCAAAACTCTGGACACTTGCATATACCTCCATAACATATACTAATAGAAGAAAGTCTGGTCGGACTTCAGCAGCAGTAATTTTTTTCTGTTGGTATATGCTCGATTTTATGATGGGAACACTGGTTACACTGACCAATCAGCATGCATGTTGTTGAGTACTTTGTTTGTTTCTTTCGGCTTTTCCCGGTTAGGGGTCACCACAGCAGAACTCCGGTCCGCTAATGATTGGCAGTAGATTTTGATGTGCTGGCTTACCAGGCCTAACGCACAACCTTCAATGAAGGAACGCCCATTCACGCGTGTCGCCACACAGAAGACGCTCTAACTGAGAATCGAACGGGCAACGTCTAACTGTGGGGCTTGTATAATGTAACATAAAAGGTTTGTAAAGGTTGGCATTTATGTAAGTATAATACAATATAATAAAGGAGTAACACAAGAAATTCTAAGATTGTCTAGTAGTAGAACAAATCTTAATGTGTTTATATTAGAAGAAGTGAAGATAAAGAGGTGGCAGCAATTATGAGATAAGTAGGTAAAATACACAAAAAGGATTATTAATAAAGTTGACAAGGGGCCAAATTTCAAATGAATTGTTCTCAGCATAAGTCTGCCCTGATTCTGAAAGACTTGCTGTCAGTGTAAATGACTTTCTTCAGTATAAAGCCTGTCTATAAACAGTCTTACACAGAGGCCAGATTCCAAAACACCTGCTTTCAGCCTGCTCATAGTGAAAATGGTCACTTACACTGACAGCAAGTCTTTTGTAAACAGGCACATTCTCAGAGATGAGAAAGTGAGTGAAAATTGTTAGTAAGGTAAGGAATGTGTGTATACAAGAGAAGAAAAAGTATGTGTACAAAGGTATTGGAAACAGATTTACAAATTATGGATGAGTATTAGGGATATATACTTTGGTAGCACAGCAAGTGGGCAAGATTTTTAGTACTGAAATGAGAGATGGAAGTAAGGTTAGGGACAGGGATAGTAGGTCAGAAAAATACAAAATTATTTTGGTAGAGGAATTGAAGGGAGAGGATAGTTGTAAGAAAGTTGGGTCGGAGATAAACTGTGGTTAGAAGATGAGATATGGTAAAAGAGAAATGGATTATAGGATGGGACCTGCCTGGCATGGAGCATAAACACAGGAAATGATGGAGGTTTTCAAAGAACTATTGAACATAAGGAGGTTGAGTTATGACATGATTGTTATAGGTAATGAGTTGCAGGTTAGAGTATAGGAAATGTCCTGCAGATTGTACTGGGGTGAAATTTTTGATAATTTTATTAGGAGCTGGGCAGGCTGAAGGATTGTTTATTGTTTTTGTGCTGTGATTAATTAGGTCTCTGAAAAGATGGTGAGGTAATTCTAACCAACTTAGTTCTTTTATTGCAGTACAGTGGAAGCTGTGTTTGCAGCAAAGCATGCAGTATTGTTATTACAGTTCCTAAGTTAGTCTTTTGGGATGTTTGCAGATTTGTAAGGATGGGTGCTCCATGTAAGTGATGGTAGTAGGGAAACATTAACTAGGGTTACTCTAATGTTATTTGTGAAGAAGAATTTTGTTCTGTGGAACATTCCTAAGTTTTGGTATTTTTTCCAATTGCATTTAGAATATGTAGGCTGAATTTTAGGCTGCCCTCTATGGTTACACCAAGCAATTTACTACTGCAATGTCAGGGTTGTTTAAGGAGGTAATTTCTAAAGTTATTTTTGTCAAAGTTATGTGAGTTGGAAAAAAATAAGAGTATTTAGTTTGTTTGGTGTTGAGCAGTGACTGAGATTTTTGGAAACAGCTTTCAATGGAATTAAGGGTTTCTTAAGTATATGAAAGCTGAAAGTACAGGTGTTGTTCAGTATTTCTACTATTTAGAATGGTTACGGTGTAAGAGGCATTATTTTCACGTCGAGATAAATCTATCGTAGAATACACAGACCAGAACCTCTGGGTGCTGGAGTCTCCCATACACAAAGGCTGTTAACTATTGATGCACAAGAGAATTGCAACTCTGGCCATATCTTTTTTATTATCTGACTGCAAAATCAGCAAATTCCCATTCCATTTATGAGCTTCTATGTTAGCTACTCTTAGTGAACACCCCAAATACTGGACATCAAATGACAATGGATATGGAAGATTACAACTTTCTCATTATGCCAAAGAGATGTGGTGGACTTTTCAAGAAAGTGCAAAAACATGTAGTTTGTCAGTGACTGCAGAGAACTTTACTGCATTTTCTTCCCTTGCAGTTTTCTGTTAAGCTGGACAAGGCTAGTTCTAACAGCATAAATGTGGTCTACCTGGCGACCTGTGTGAAATGTTCATTGTAAACATATCTACAAGCACTGCACCTATGAGAAAAAAAAAACGGCAGTTAGAAGAACAAGAACAATAAATGATCAGCAAAGCAAAGCATTCCAAGATTCCTCTGTACCACTGTTTGTGTCATCTGGCTTCCTTCTGAGGGACTCATTTCTTCCTGAGTAGTAACTTCCTTCACATCATCAGTATCTGTTGCTTGTGGACTGTGAACAGCAGTGTACAGTCAGGTCACGTTTGGTGAAAAGTATGGCTGTCCAGTCTTCACTCCAACAATCTCCACCAGCACCGACCACCGGAACTACCTCCAGGAATGTGGAAGGCCAAAAGGCAATCTGCAAGTAGCGACGAACATCGGCCTGATTGAAGGTTGAAGACAGCTCCATCTTTGGGCCCAGTTCAGGAGCAGATTCCCGAGGAGACAACGGAACCAGTAGCAGCGACTAAGGTTGGCCATTGGATTTTCTATTTGAATAGTCCCTGAATTTTGGAATATAGTGACTTCTGCCTTTTTCTGGTTAGTTTTTTTTTTCACAGTGGAATTTTTACAGCTTGGGTGATTGAGTGGTGACTTCCAATTGTGTTCCTTTGTATTATTTACATGTACTGTCAGATGCTAATAAGTTTTGGTTTCTTCGGTAATCAAACTTTTCTATGTCTTACAATCATCTGGTATGTTTTAGTACAACCAGTAAATTCAAGCAAAAACAGTCATAAATCAGCACTGGACATTTATTGTGTTGTTTTGGATTATTAACAGGTATTGTGGGGCGCTATATCATTTTGTGTTTCTCATATTCAGAACTTATTTGTGCCCTATTATTGCCAGATATTTATTAGTGTAATCAGCAATTTCACCATGATAGTTATTAACCAGCATTGGGCATTTTAGGCTGATTGCGTTTGTCTTTATTTGGTTACATCATGTTAATATTTTGTTGAGGCCTAGCGGTCTGGGTTTCATCTTTATTTCCAGGAGATTCATTGGACACTTTTCACAACACAAGGATTTTTCCCATTATTGTTATAATATGGTCATGGCATCATTCTTTTTGGAACATGATTTATAACTTTGTATTGTTCACCTTCTAATACTATTCTAATACTATGTTGCCTTTCATGAGACATATACATACAGCAATTATGGTTTACAATCATGGCATTTGCATTGTTGAATGCTTTGCTACTAGGGAAAATTATTTTGCCTTATACAGCATTAGAATTGCCATGTGTTCGTATGAGGTTGGAAAGTTGCTACAGTAAAAGGTTTTGTGTTGCCATGATTTTTCTGGAAGATATGAAGTCTGAAACTCAACTGTCTTGTCATTCAGTTGACAAATACCTTGTTTAATTACTACTGCCCTTTTCTACTTGATGTTTTGTGTAAGGCATACCTTTGTTACCACAGCTAAACCCTCCGTGCATATATTTGTATCTAAGATTTGGACTTTATTTAGACCAAGACTTAAACTCTGATGGAACTATTGTATGCTGTAATTATCTTTGTATTTGCCATCTTTGCTTCTAAATACACTCCTTCTCTCATAATGTTACACTATTCTCTAATACCCATACTGCTGGCTACTTATGTAATCACATTGTATGAAAACCAGATGCTTATTGATTATCAGTACCCAAATGGTCATAATATTACACCAGATGTAAAACAACTCACCTTTAGCCATACTAATCAATATGGGTCCAACTCTAAGCCTTGCTCACTCTTTCAGCATGCAAACCCCAGGGACACAAACTCTAGAGCCAAACAGTATTACAAACTTTTAAACAAACTCCTGAAACATATCACTAAGTATCGCCCTAGTCTTATACTTAATGGTGACATTCATACCAACCCTTGCCCATCCACCTCTGATATATATATATATATATATATATATATATATATATCCCTCTATCTGCCACCTATGCCACAAAACTATAATTTATAGACCTACCAACTCTCTCCTGGCCTGTCATCTCAATATTAGAAGCATCGATAACAAGGTACATGAACTGCATGCATCGATAACAAGGTACATGAACTGCATGCACTCCTGGCTCTCCAGTCCCTTGAGATTCTTTGTCTATCTGAGACCTGGTTAAAACCTACCACAACTGATAATGAAGTGTTACCACCTGGGTATAACATTCACAGGCTAGACCGTGCTTCCAGGAAGGGGGGTGAGGTGGGGTAAAAATCTGCAAAAATCTATAAATCTGCATTGAATGTGACTATAGATGTTAATCAACCACCTCAAATTAATAACTCAGAAATCCTGGCCACTAAATTGCAAATTAACAAAAGTAAATGCATCAACATTATCTGTATGTATATTCCCTTGGGTAATAATATAGCCACACTCGAAGATACCTTGTACTGGATTTCATGTCATTACCCTCAAGAAACCCTTGGTGACTTTAACATAGACTGGGCCACCTGTTCCTCAAAATCCCCTACCACCCACATTAACCTGCATGCATTTACTCAAATCATAACCACCCCAACCAGGCTAGGTAATCCCAAACATAAAGAAAGTATACTAGTCTGGGTACTTGTTAATAGTAACCCCCAACTGTACACTGCTGGTACCCTCCCCGATGATCTGAGTGATCACCTTCTTACTTATATAGTTAAGCAAAAAGTCATTATTCCTCATCAATCCTTACTCAGGAAAGTCAGAAACAAAGTAAACTTTGACCCTGTCAAATTCAAACAGGAACTTAACTCCTGTAACTGGTCTATGTTAAAACACCTCCCCTTTTGCATATTTTAACAATAGATTTCTTGATATCCTTGACTTGCATGCACCTGCCCGTTCTAAGCGAACAAAGGCAAAAAACTGCCCCATGGCTGTCTAAAGAATCTAGACTAAAAATGTCCAGCAGAAATAAAATCTGGGCTTTGTGGCGCTCCACTTAAGACCCCTACAATCATGTTAAATACAAGCAAGCTAGGAATGAGATTAAAAAATCCATTCTACAAGACAAAAAACAATACTACTGTAATTTACAGACAGTAAACCAGAACAATCCTCAGACGTTTTGGGCAAGTCTGAATAATCTACTCCATCCTGGAAAAATGTCTACCCCTATCCCCATCGCTACCATTGATAAATCTCCTGAGGATGTCTCAGACAGTTTTAAAATCTTTGTTATCCTGTACTATTTTATTTATTAAATTTGTCAACTAATCCTTGCTGTGGACTGCTGGTGTGTATTTATACAGTTAATTTTTATCAGTTTGCACAGCAGTGGTTTTATCTCTCTTGCAATGCTTTTCCATTGGACTAACAGTATATTTATTTTTGCTGTCAAGAGAGACATGGCTGAGGGTGCTGCAGTGGAAATAGAATTGGACTTCAATCCACATATTAATTCTAAGAATCCTGCAAATGGTGATGGCAGTAATCGTCTGTCTAACTTTATAAAGGGTAGTGATAATCTTTTCTCAGTGACCAGTTTGCCGTTGAGCCTAGTGAAACGGGTGAAGTATGTGAATGCCTTAAAGCCTATAGGGAATCTATGAAAGACATGGAGAATGATCTATATTGTCTGACACATCTCCAGTGTCAGAGGTTCCACATGGAAGCCTGTTGTACATCGAAGGTAATACCCCGAGGCCTCAGGATCTTCGTTATGCCCAAGTATGGTGAGCAACATTCACAGTTACTAGTCAAATGGCAGAAACTAAATTTAGAAACAAGTTATTCATACATGTGACTATTAATAGGTTATGTTTTACTTATTGAAAAAGAATTGACTGAACATATCCAACGGCTGCAGGAAGAGATATACTCTAAGTATCCTGCAGCATTGGTTGATATTAAAGTGTGCGAGAATGTAGATCATGTACATGCGTACGAAAGGAAACTTTTAGCTCAGAAGAAGAAGAAACTGCAATGCGATACTGGTGACTTTGCACAGAATCACGTATTCACCTGGCCAAGGGAAAGGGCTGATAGGATCGCTAACGAACAGCCTAACTCGAACAGTGAGAGGAATTTACGGAACCCACAATCTAACACAGGAAGTTCCAACAGCAGTGTGGTTAGGAATGCTCCTATCACAGCTACCTCATTGGAGCATGGGTCTACGTTGCATACACAAGGCTCCGCACCTGCAGAAGCAGAGAGAGCCAGCATAACATCGGAAGCACCTAATTCAAAATCACATGTTCCAAATGCAGATGATACTAATGGAGGAGCTATAAAGGTGAACGGTGAACCAGCAGTACGGAGGAAAACCACAGAAAATGTACAGATGCAGGTTTTTTCCGACCTGCCTTTGCCATATCGTTACAACAGGAAATGAACGGTTCAAGAATAGGAATTGGAACAAGCAGTGGTGTTTAGGGTCTGAAGTAGGCATGAATACAATAACGTTGATGTGGAAACAAGCGCAGGAGACCTAGTATGGAACATTTCGAGGAGGACTTGACCAAGGATGAGAATTAGGTACTAAATAAAGGTTTGTCTTTTATACCTGCTCAGTCAGCAGACGTATCTGACACACTAACTGACCTCAGACTGTTTGCTAGGAACATTTGTTTGAAACTATTATTCAGTGATACAGATGTAACTAGTAATAATTACTTGTATTTTGGACATAAGAAGCCTAATACATACATACCGCAGTATCATCCTATGGTCAATACATTTGTTAAGATGTGTAAAAATGATATATACAGCTTGTTAAATAATGAAAGAAGAAGAAAGAGTTTTGTTAATTTAACTAGTGCAGAACAGCATGCTTTGAAGTGCCTTGCAAAATGACAATAATATATTTATTAGACCAGCGGATAAGGGAGGACAGGTAGTTGTCATGGACAGGCATTTTTATATTAATAGTACAATTAATATGCTCAAAGACAATAGTACATAGAGGCCTATAGATTTGGATGCTATTTATAGAATAGGTGAAAAGATTGCTTGGACAAATTTCTATTAACTAATGAACTGTATACATACTTTTTAGTGGAGCATCCTAGAATAGCGGTTTTGAATGGTTTGGCCAAGATACACAAGGATGTGATGAATCCTCTCTTCAGACCAATTGTGGCAGGGAGTGGATGGCTCACCGAGCCAATTTCTGTGTATCTTGGCAAGCAGCTCAAACCTATTCTATCTACATGCAAATCAGTGTTAATTGACACAAAACACTTCTTACATGATCGGTTCATGTTTGCAAATGAGAATAACGGCAGAGAGCTCGGGTTTCTTGTTACTATGGATGTGAAATCCTTGTTCACCAGTATACCCAATGATGAAGGGGTACGGATGGTCAAAGATGTTTTAATAAGCAGAAATATATATATTAAACGTGGACTTTTTATGTTTATTAATTGAGATGGTACTGGAAAGTAATGTCTTTACTTTTGATGAATTGTATTATTTACAAACATCTGGCGTAGCAATGGGCATCTTGTGTGCTAATAGCTATGACAATTTGGTTATGTCTAGATGGGAGGAAAGCATTATGTATGCTTCGGAATATTATTTGTCATATATACCCTTCTGTAAATGGTTTGTAGACGACCTCTTCTTGTTATGGAGTGGAGATCTGTTACAGTTGCATCAGTTTATTAATACGTTGAACACAAGCATAAATGTTTGGGAGTTTTCATATAAATATTCAGATGCCTATATTGAATTTTTAGATGTTTTATTGATCAGGAGAGATAATAATACTATAGACACTAGATTATATAGGAAGGAGTGCTATCGACCCACATATGTACATTGAAACAGCATGCATCCTGGCCATGTGTTCCACAATGTACTGAAAGGGAAAACATGCAGATTAGTCGACTACACAGTGATGACAGGGATTTTGAAAGAGGACTAGAGCAGTTAAACTCTGACTTTAGGTCTAGAGGGTATCATACTGATGAGGTGAACAGTATGCAAGAGATGGTCAGAGGAGAAAGATTAACAACAGCTAAACCTTATTATCCAAACATACTACAAGTCTTGATGTTTTTAATACCAAGAGAAATACTGCTCCATTTTTTAACCTAACATTCTCCAGTGATGATAGGAATATAAGGGAGATAATATCCAAACAATGGACCATTTTAGGTACCAATAAAGAGATAGCCTCCATTGTGGGTGATAGACCCAGATTTGGATATAAAAATAAGAAATCCATAAGCCAAAAGTTATGTTTTCCACAACTTACCAGTGGGGAATTAGTTACCAATATAGAACACAGTACTAAATGTGACAAATGCTCATATTGCAATTTTATTGATGAGTCATACATGTTTAGACATCCTACCAGTAATAAGTCATTTACACATTTTCCAAAAGCAAACTGCAGTACTAGCGATTTGATATATTTAGCAAACTGCACAATATGCCAGAGTTTCTATGTTGGTAAAACTAACAGAAGCTTGAGGGAGCGAATACGTGATCATATGTATTGTGCACGAAGAGGCATGACATACAGTGCAATAGCCAAGCGCATACAGATTTTAGGCAACGCACACGTATTTAAATTTCTAGTATTGGAAGTTGTAGGAATGGATGTTGGAATGGGTGACTTGATAACTAGAACCTATCAAGCAGAGATGAGATGGATTTTTAGACTAGGAGCACATTGTCCACCTGGGCTTAATGAACATGTTTCGGTGCAACCTGCACTAAGAGCTAGGCCCTTTAAGAAGTAATAGTCTAAGAATGTAGTTATTTTTGCACATTTCACTCTCTGCATTTCACCTTCATTACATCAGCTGTATAGAGCCCTATACTGGTTGCACACAGATTCTTCTCCCCTACATATTAAACGTGACAGTCTGTGGTAGTGGTATATTGGTTATGTTATTTTCTGCTTTATTTATATGCTCAGGAGGTGCTTTTATGCCTTGTTTGCACATAGCGTATACAACAGTATCCTTATCTTACTTTAATTTTTATAACAATTGATATTTTATCTGTATTTATTCAATGATCATATATCTATATATAGTTATATTTATATTTGTTACTTTATATTAGATTATACATTTGTACATTTATGTTTGCCATGCATTTAATAATGTGCTTAGGAGGTGCATATACACTGCACATGAGTATTGATAATTGTGTGCCTATTAATTACACTATAGCAACCAGATGATGCATTGCATGTAATTGGATACATTGTATAATGAGTCGATATTTAAACATCATGTGTTCCTGAGTTATTACATCTGAAGAAGCTACATGTGAAAGTGCTTATCTTTGTTATCCTACTATTTTGTTTATTAAATGTGTCAACTAATCCTTGCCATGGACTACTGGTGTGCTTTTATATAGTTAATCTTTATCAGTTTTCACAGCAGTGGTTTTATCTCTCTTGCAACGCTTTTCCATTGGACTAACGATACCATTAATAATAATCGTAACAATAATCAAATATCCTCATCCCTCTTCTTGGATCTTTCAAAGGCATTTGACATGGTGGATCACCAACTTTAGATTCACACCCTGCAATCTTTCTGTCTAAATACCAATGCCATTCAATGGTTTAAATCTTACCTCAGTGGGAGGCAGCAGGCTGTCCTCTGGCAGAACAAGCTCTCCATCCTAACACCCTTGGAGTGCCACAAGGCTCCATATTAGGATCCCTACTGTTTTCCATCTTTATAAACAATCTATATACAGTCATTCTGAATGTCAGCTGTATCCAGTACGCTGATGATTCTACCCTGATTTGCTCAGCCACATCTCCCTTAGAATTAAGGTCTGTTACCCAATCCACCTTTAATACTATAGAAAACTGGCTCTCTGAATGTCGGTTGTCGCTAAATCCCCAAAAAACTAAAATGTTGTTATTCTCTTTGACACAAAGGTCCACATCATTTACCTTCACAATAAATGCAAAAGATGGCACAATAATCACCCCCGACTCCTCTACAAAACTGTTAGGAGTAATAATTGATAATAACCTAAAATTTGATCTTCATGTAAACCAAATGATCAAAACCATCAATAAAAAAATAGGGTCACTGTATAGAATAAAAGCCTTCCCAACTACTCCGGCTGTGGTTTCAATAGCTCGCTCCCACCTGCTGTTAACACTTTTATATGCACCCCCCACTTCTCTCTAATCTAAATAAAACTGTACTTAATAGACTCTCAATCTGTTACAACCACATTGCCGGTTTGCCACTGGCCTACCTTTTAGAACACACCATTGCATCAACCTTAAACAGCTTGGTGGCTAGAACTTCCCAGTCTAATCCAATATAAACTTCTGATTATGGCTAATAAAATTCTGTATTATCCAGATAACACACCAGCTCTTAAAAATATGATCACCCCCCCCCCCCACAAAATTCCAAGACTGCTCCGATCCTCAAACAGACTACAAATTAAGACAATTAAAATTAACAATGTAGCTGGTGACTCCCTCTTTGCAAGCTCTGCAGGCAAAGCATGGAACCTCCTTCCAGCTAACATTACTTTGCTCTCCTCCCTATCCCAATTCAAAGCTAAACTCAAACAACATCTGGCACTAAACTGGCTTTGCCACTGTAACAAGCCTGGTTAACTCTCACCATGAATGTATGTAAACTATTAATCAAATTACTGTTATTTTTTTCCCTTGACTGTTACCACGGGTAACTTGAACTTGTGATATTGTCTATTTCATGTCTGCTTATGTCATTTGTAAATATCTCATCTGTAATATATCTTCTTTGTTATTACTTATCTGTCTACCTTGGTAATATGCCTTCTTTGTTATTACTTATCTGTTTACCCCTGGGCCTCCACTGAAAATGGACATTAATCCAGTTGGACTATCCTGGTCAACAAATGTAAAATAAATAAATAAGTACATGGTCTGGACTATCAGAGGAGCAAATGAGAGTAATTCAACTGTGTATTGCATGAGAGAGGATTGCTGTGAAGTATAGAGGTGTTGGTGACTATGTTAAATAGTAGGGGTCAAGGATAGAGCCTTGGCAAGTACACCTGTTGTAACTAGAACGAAAGGGGATAGGGTGCAGAGTCATTTAACAGATTGTTGCCTGAGAGACAAGTAGTTCATAAACCAGATGACAGTAAAGTGTGAGAGGTCAGTTTGTATAGGAGTTTATTATGTAGTACAGTGTCAAAGGCTTTAGATAAGTCTAGAAATAAAGAGGATGCAAATTTACCATTATCCCTAGCTTCACTGAGGTGTCAACAAAGGATACAAGGGCAGTGGTTGTATTATGCACTGGGCAGAAACCATGATGTTCTTCATAGTCAGTGTTGCGCTACTGATTCTTGGGTTTTCCTGCAATGCAGAAGCCTGTGACTGGCCTGATTTCCAGAGTCTTTGCATCACCCCTAGCTGATGGAAGTCCAATCGTCAGGGAATAAGAAGGGCAACCACTGGCACCATTTTCAGTGCTTTCTAGCTGTATAGTCTTATGTACAGTTTGATGTCCTTTTCAAGTGTTCACTATACTCACACTCAGTATGTCAGCTCGTTTTTCCAGAGAATCTCTTCTTCCAGTCAGATATGTACCCCACTGGAAAAAATGTAAGCATGAGGAGCAAATCCCACATAAAGGTATTCACTTGTTTTGTCCATTCTGCTTGGGGCCTCAGCACATCTCTAATTGTCCTGACTGTGTAAAATTCCATGCTAAAACTCTATACCATAGAGCTATGGAGTCATGCTTTTTTGTTTCCCCTGGTGGTATTGCAATCCACTGCTACCTCAGGGCCTCCGCAAACTCCAGAGTTGGCTAGCATCATTTCAAAGAATTGAAAAGACATATTATCCTGACCTTCCCAGTTGAACTTTCCTGGTAACCAAATGTAAAATAAATAAATAAAAAAGTAAATAAAATGTTTTGCCAGTCAATATTTACATCTCCCAATACATTTTTTTTTCATTAGAAATGGTATCGGATATTCAGTGTAGTATATATTCCAACATGTTTATATTATTCCCAGGGAGGGGATGTAGATAACAATGATAGAAAGTTGCTTTTTACTAATTAATTTGATGCATGAGATTAATTTTTCATTCTTGTGGAATATGGAAATACTATTTTTGAAGGAATTTTGTTATTTTAAGTTGGACTAACACTGCATCAGAAAATACCAGACAAAGACAACTTAGTTGTTTATGGTTTGAAGAGGACAGACTTTTATGGAACTATACTACAAATATGCTTTTGCAAATGAATAAAAGCACTTATCAGAATGGTCAAAGTCTTGTCTTTGAACATGGTTTGACCAAACACAACATTAGCCTTGACAAAAGAAATACTGAATTTATCAAAAGAAAAAAAAAACTTTTCTTTTTGAGGGTAAAGACCACAGTATATCTATCATTGTTTAAAGCCATCAGTGTCATCAGCTGTGAAGTTGCTGTGTATTGAGGTAAGGGGATTGACCTTACAGTGGTGCTGGAGATACCCTCATTCCATCACAACTGCCTGTTAGGTAAACACATCACTGCGTCACCCATCATTCCATCACAACTGCCTGTTAGTTAAATACATCACTGCGTCACCCATTATTCCATCACAACTGCCTGTTAGTTAAACACATCACTGCGTCACCCATCATTCCATCACAACTGCCTGTTAGTTAAACACATCACTGCGTCACCCATCATTCCATCACAACTGCCTGTTAGTTAAACACATCACTGCGTCACCCATCATTCCATCACAACTGCCTGTTAGGTAAACACATCACTGCATCACCCATCATTCCATCACAACTGCCTGTTAGTTAAACACATCACTGCGTCACCCATCATTCAATCACAACTGCCTGTTAGTTAAACACATCACTGCGTCACCCATCATTCCATCACAACTGCCTGTTAGGTAAACACATCACTGCGTCACCCATCATTCCATCACAACTGCCTGTTAGGTAAACACATCACTGCGTCACCCATCATTCCATCACAACTGCCTGTTAGTTAAACACATCACTGCGTCACCCATCATTCCATCACAACTGCCTGTTAGGTAAACACATCACTGCATCACCCATCATTCCATCACAACTGCCTGTTAGGTAAACACATCACTGCATCACCCCTCATTCCGTCACAACTGCCTGTTAGTTTAGTTAGCATCAGCTGTCACTCACTTTTGCTGTTGAGCATGCAGTGGAAACAGATGTGGACACCTGCGTCTTGACAAAACAACAGGCCCCTGAAAATAATGCTGAAATGTAAAGAGACAGAAGTAATACAGATCTGTTTCCATACATGAAAAAGGCTTTTGGGTAAAAAAAAAAATATATGAAAAAAAAATGAATGGAATACAAATCAATTCAAATGGCATTAAAGTTTGGGGAAAACATACCGTTGATAAGAATTTTAAGAAAAAAGGTAGAAAGGTTAAGATGAAAATTGATAACTTAAGAGGAAGTGTAGTCACTAAAGCAAATGCTCAGACTGGTGATGGCAGTCTCATAAAGAACAATTTATAGATGCAAAACAAACCAAAAAGGACAAAGGGAGGGACTGTGGAGCTTACAAAAAAAAAGTAAAAATCAGGCATGTAAAGTAAGTTCTACTCAGTATTTCTGAGGAGAGAAGTGATATTTGTTTGTTTATTTAAATTCTTACTGGGGATAGTGCCCACAACCCTCAGAACATTACTAAATACAACCATGGGTATTGACATCTATGGTATTACACTGGGATGAAATAGCTGGGCTTGAAATTACATCTGGGTTGATAGCCTAGTAACATCCTGTGATCCTGTGATTTATTTATTTGTTTGTTAGCTGGGTAGAACATATTTTTCTTTGGAGTATTTACATATCAATTCAGAATGTAAGTCAGAAAATACAATAAAATACAGAATACACAAATGTTATTAAGCATACAGTGTGACTAGAAAGTAATAGAGTATTAGCAGATGTATTATGACAGGTTATGTCTCTAGCAATAACCATAGGGAGGGAGTAGAAAAATATATTCCATAACAGATGCATGTGGCATCTTTGAAGAGGAAGTGCTTCAGTTCCTTTTTGAATACTTTAAAGGAGGAGTATTCTTTAAGAGAGGTTAGAAGGGATACTTAGAGTTATGATCTTTGGCTGGAGAAGCTGTGGTTTGACCAGTACAACTCTAGTTTGGGTTTTTGGCAGGAGCTTATGTTGGGGAGAAGGGATCTATGTTTGTAGTCTGAGATAAGTAGAAATAAATAGTCAGCAAAAAGGGCAGTATTGGAGACTGGTAAGTTTAAAGAGTAGGGAGCCTAACAAAAGTTTTATTGTATGAGATAAAGGCAGCCGTTAAGCTTTGGCTAGAACTTTGCAGAGATCTTGTATGTTTGGACAGAGTGTAACAAATCTGCAGATGTTGATGAAAGAAGTTTGTAAGAAGGAGAACTATTTCAAGGCTGAGGCCACTATGAGGAACCCATATTCAAGTTGTGAAAGAAGAACCTCTTTACCATCAGAGAAAGAAAGTGGGAAATTTTACTTCTACAGACTAGTGATCTTTTTTTTTTTTTTTGCTTTGGTTATGGTGTTGTAAGGTAGGTTGTTGATCTAACCAAATTCCTATGGGTTGGAACTGTTTGCTGCTGTCAAGGTACAGTAGGTTATTGAGAGATATACGCCAGGTGTTGTTTACCTTGGCAAGCTTGAGTTGGGTTCCGAATATAGTAACCATCTGAAATGTCAGGACCCACTAGGCAGAGTCCTTAATGTGGAGACTGGATGGCAGAAAAATGGACTTTTAGATATAATAAGTCTCAGATCTGTCAGTCTGATCTGTAAGGCTATGGAGCAAATCATTATGGCACTCATAAATGGAGAGATTGGGAACCTCCAGTCACTGGACCCCACACAGTTTCGCTTCGTCAAGGGCAGATCATGCCTCCTGAACTTGGTGGATTTCTTTGACACAGTTACTCAGGCTATAGATAAGGGAAAGGAGGTACATACGGCTTACCTTGACCTTGCTAAAGCATTTGACACCATTCCCCATTCAGGTATTATTGATAAGCTCACCAGCCTGGGCATAAACCCTTACATCACAAGTTGGATCGCAAACTGGCTCTCAGACAGATCCCATAAAGTAAGAGTAGCGGGATCTATGTCTGAATCCAGAGCATTAACGAGTGGTGTGCCTCAGGGCTCTGTCTTGGGGCCCCTCCTATTTGGCATATACTTCTCAGAAGTACAAGCAAGCACGGAAGGGCTGTGGCTGACTAAGTTTGTGGACGACTGCAAACTGGGTGCTATAATAGAGTCTCCGGCTGACATGGAGATCCTCCAGAAGGGCCTAAATGAGACTGATGCATGGTGTCAAAGCCATGGTCTCAAGCTAAATGCAAAAAAATGCGTAGTAATCCCCTTTGGAAGAAACAGAGTACCCGCAAACTACAACATAGGAGGTAATCTCCTGAAATCGGAAGAAGAAATAAGGGATCTAGGGACCCAAGTAGATAGTCAGCTTTCCTTTGATAACCATGTTGCCAAAGTGGTTAGAAAATCCTTCTTTGTGACCCATCTGATCACGAAAGTGTTCACATCAAGATCTAAGGATGTAATGGTGCCCCTCTACTCTTCCCTCATCAGACCCATTATTGAGTACAATGCACCAATTGGAATGTACCTGGCTAGACATCTCCAGCACCTGGAGAGACCACAGAGGTACCTAACCAAGAGGATTGCTGGCCTCAAACAGTTGCTCTATGCAGCACGGTTGAAAAAGCTAAAACTGTTCTCTGTTGCATACCACTTTCTCAGAGGCGATCTCTGTCTAAAGTACAGAGCCATGCCCAACCCAGAATTGTTGAACATGCTCCATCTTAGCAAAACCAAATCTACTCAAGCTATACACTCTATGGATATAAACCTCAACACAACAATGAATAGAACATGCTGGAGGGATAGATTCCCTTCGCAGTGACTTCCCTTACTATGGAACAGGGTCCCAATCTACATAAAACAGAGCCCCTCACTATCACTCTTCAAGAGGAACCTTGATGAGTGGATGGGTAACAGAAAGTTCACACCGGGGATCACACCAACAGCACTACTAGATAGGGGCCAAGGGTACTAGCTGCTAGTACAAGGGTCTAGGGAACTAGTAAAGGGGCGGTGAATACCGCACAACATGGCTGGTCTAATATATGCCTTCGGGCAGATAGCCCAGTACCAACCTATGAACCTATAAACCTATGACCATTTTCCATAATATTACCTTTCCCCCTAGGAATATCGATCTCTGTTAGTTAAATAAGTTCATGATGTAATCACCTACATTAGGGGATACAGGGGAAGTTTGCCTTCCTGTAGAAGTTTAAAGGAAAAGACCAATGTTCGATATTCAGTCTTCTCCCAGAGTTTGTCTTTTTTCAACATGTAGGCACTCGGCATTTCAAATGCCGACATTTGAATAGCTAGCCTATGAATATAATACATTATGTCTTTTTGGTGTTTAGGAGTAGTTTTTTTCTGTGTTAGCCAGCAGGAAAGTTTATTTTTATTTTATTTTATTTTACATTTGTTGACCGGGATAGTCCGACTGGATGCATGTCCATTTTCAGCGGAGGCCCGGGGAGAAAAGCTCCAAGGGTAAGCAGATACAGCATTACATAATACCAGCATTACATATTACAAACAGACTATTTACAGAGATTACATAAATAAGCAAGTTAAACAAGTTCCACAGGTTACAGTTAGTCCTGAGCACAAGTCAGGATTAAATTAAATTACACAGTAAACTGGTTAACAGATTTTTACACATTCGAGTTAGCCTGGCTTGATACATTGACATAGCCAGTAAGTTGAGATATGTCTTTTTGTAACTGGTTTTAATTAAAGATAATCTCTATAGATCACAATGTCATCAACATAAAGGATGATGGGTAATTGTTGAAGGTCAGCAGGAAGAGTGATGAAAAGGGATAAAAACAAGAGTGAAAGAATCGAGTCCTGAGGCTCAGTATAGTGGGGCAGAGACTGATAAGGAGCTTCTAAAAAGTGTTTGTCAGATAGAACGTTTTTAAAGTTTAAGAGGCTGTAATCTGTGAATGTGTTTATTGCAGTGTCTGTACCTCATCCAGCCCAGAAGCTAAGTTACCTGGATGAGAAAATTCTATAGGATTGGAGGTAGTTACAAAATTGGGTGTAAATTAGTTTTCCAAATATTTTATCAAAGCTGGCTAAGATGGAGATGGGGAAAAGGTCTGAGGTTGAAGTGGGTTTGAGTGTTTTTTGGAGGGGTTTGATGTATACTTATTTCCATAGCATGATGTTTTTAAGTTAGTTATTGTATAGTATTTAGGTCTATATTGCTTCATTGAAGTTTCAAAACTTTAAAACTGATATGGTCGGCACCATCTCATCGAAGTTTTGAAACATTGAATGTTTTAACGGAAATCTCCTTAAGGGAAGAGTTCCCTTTACTGTACTGTAGTGCGATCTCGGAGTTGGTATATTTAAGTAGCGGGGGGTGTGGGGGGTTGCAGGTGGGCTTGCCCCCCTGCTTGAAACATTTAGGTAAATTATTTTTTTTATTGTTTTTTTTACATATTTGAAGTTTTAACACATCCATGATGCGGTCTCGACCATATCAGATTGCAAGGGGAGATAAATATTTGTGGATACTATCAGATCAAGCTGGCGCATCAGAAGTGAATGAGTTATCAATTTGACTCAAAATGTCAAACACTGTACTTTCTGACTGCTATAATCAGACACTAACTTTCAGTATAAAAATCAATCAGTAGACATTTCACTGTCTGTTAGTGGTATTTACTTGTAAAACCAACAGTACAGCAAGCAATTCTTATTACGATAAGCTGTATCATAGATAGCACACATCAAAGTAAAAGCCATCCATCAACTGAACTGCAAGCACACTAAAATCTGATATATTATAACATTTCTTTCTGTAACGACATGTTTAAGGTTATTAAGGGAGGATTTTCTGGAGGATACTAGGTGAGGACTCCATGCCTTCTAGTAGCTTATTGCCCAAGCTCCTCAAATATATGAATGTGTGCATGTTGTCAGAGGTTGGGTTATCTTTCCGGTTTTCCAGGCTTTGCCTCATAAGTTGAATTGTATAAGTAGTTCTTTTGTGATCCATTTTTTTTTTTGTGGGATGCTCCAAAGAGTCATGTGTTTATTGGAATGTGTTGTTCTGTAGGTGGAAGAGGAAGTTAGTAAATGCTGTGATGGCAAGACAAGGGTCTGGAATGTTGGTAGTGGTACTTAGTAAATGCTGTGATGGCAAGACAGGGGTCTGGAATGTTGCTAGTGGTAGTTATTAAATGCTGTGATGGTAAGACAGGGGTCTGGAATGTTGGAAGTGGTAGTTAGTAAATGCTGTGATGGTAAGACAGGGGTCTGCAATGTTGGTAACGGTAGTTAGTAAATGCTGTGATGGTAAGACAGGGGCCTGGAATGTTGGTAGGGATATGTAGTAAATGCCTTGATGATAAGACAGGGGTCTGGAATGTTGGTAGATGTAGTTAGTAAATGCTGTGATGGCAAGACAGGGGTCTGGAATGTTGGTAGATGTAGTTAGTAAATGCTGTGATAGCAAGGCAGGGTCTGGAATGTTGATAGTGGTAGTTAGTAAATGCTGTGATGGCAAGACTGGGGTCTGGAATGTTGGTAGTGGTAGTTATTAAATACCATGATGGTAAGACAGGGGTCTGGAATGTTGGTAGTGGTAGTTGGTAAATGCTGTGATATCAAGACAGAGGTCTGGAATGTTGGTAGATGTAGTTAGTAAATGCTGTGATAACAAGACAGGGGTCTGGAATGTTGGTAAATGTAGTTAGTAAATGCTGTGATGGTAAGACAGGAGTCTGCAATGTTGGTAGTGGTAGTTAGTAAATGCCGTGATGGTAAGACAGTAGTCTGGAATGTCGGTAGTGGTAGTTAGTAAATGCTGTGATGGCAAGACAAGAGTGTGGAACGTTGGTAGTGGTAGTAAATGCCATGATGGTAAGACAGGGGTCTGCAATGTTGGTATTGGTAGTTAGTAAATGCCGTGATGGTAAGACAGGGGTCTGGAATGTTGGCAGTTAGTAAATGCTGTGATGGTAAGACAGGGGTCTGGAATGTTGGTAGTGGTATTTAGTAAATGCTGTGATGCCAAGGTAGGGGTCTGGAATGTTGGCAGATGTAGTTAATAAATGCCGTGATGGTAAGACAGGGGTCTGGAATGTTGGTAGTGGTAGTTAATGAATGCTGTGATCGTAAGATAGGGGTATGGAATGTTGGTAGAGATAGCTAATAAATGCTGTGATGGCAAGACAGGGGTCTGGAATATTGGTAGTGGTAGTAAATGCTGTGATAGTAAGACAGGGGTCTGGAATATTGGTAGATGTAGTTAGTAAATGCTGTGATGTCAAGATAGGATTCTGGAATGTTGGTAGTGGTAGTTATTAAATGCCCTGATGATAAGACTGTGGTCTGGAATGTTTGAACTGGTAGTTAGTAAATGCCGTGATGGTAAGACAGAGGTCTGGAATGTTGGTAGTGGTAGTTAGTGAATGCTGTGATGGTAAGACAGGGGTCTGGAATGTTGGCAGATGTAGTTAGTAAATACCGTGATGGTAAGACAGGGGTCTGAAATGTTGGTAGTGGTAGTTAGTGAATGCTGTGATGGTAAGATAGGGGTCTGGAATGTTGGTAGTGGTAGTTATTAAATGCCTTGATGGTAAGACTGTGGTGTGGAATGTTTGAACTGGTAGTTAGCAAATGCTGTGATGGTTAGGCAGGCGTCTGCAATGTTGGTAGAAATAGTTAATAAATGCTGTGATGACAAGACGGGTCTGGAATATTGGTAGTGATAGACTACTTTGCATTTGTTAGGCTACTGTTCAGGGCTAGTTTTTTTGCTTGGTTTCAGTTTTGGAGAGGGATAATGAGGGTAATGAGGATAGTTGTGGCATTTTAATGGGACTTTAAGATCTGAAAGTCAAAATGCAGTGGTCACTCACAGAGTGGGCACTACCTAGACTGAGTAGGAAATGTTAGTGGAATTCTTCATAATGAGGTCAGATAGAGACTTGTTTGCTGAATGGACGTTTTCCCTGGTGTATTCTTGAACTAATTGTGTAAGTCCTACTGAGTTTAGAATATCCATTATTTCTGTGTACATTGCTGTTATGAGGTATTTGTCAAAATCTCCTGTGATGAATGTAGTCCTAGCTCGTTTGATAAGTAGCATGAGTTTGTGGGGGTTACTGGGGAGGTGGAATTTTGACTAAAACTAGAGTACATGAATAAGTGAATGTTGTTGTTGTCTTTTGACTTTTCCCGGTTAGGGGTCGCCACAGCGGAACTCTGGTCCGCTAATGATTGGCAGTAGATTTTGACGAATGCCGAGGTGCCAGCTCGACGTTCAACCTTCAACGTTTGGAAATGTGAAGATCAATGATTAACCAAATGGGGGTCATAGCTGAGGGAGAAGTTGGTTTACTAATTTTTTCTGATAAAAGTGCCCAGGATAAGAGGTTGATTCCAGTCCTTTTGCAGGAGAAAATGTGAAACAACTCTAAACAAATAAAGGTGTGCAGAGCAGTGTGGATTTGTTATAAACCAATTAGGTGAATTTGTAAAATGACAAATGTTTTAGTGGATTATGGTAGCAGGATAAGGTTTATGAAGACTGGAGGAAGGCAGATGTAGTTTCCATTCACAATCAGTGACAGGAATGGTACTGGAAACTGCTGTCCTGAACGTTTGACCTTAGCCATAGGGAGCAGCATACAATCACTGCTAAAGGAGGTTATGTTAGAACAGTTAGATGACATTGGGGCATATGATTTAGCTAACATGACTCTTGTAACATGGATTCATAACTGATAGGTCATCATCGTCATCATCAACCTCCTTTTTCTCATTTTCTACATGCGGTCAGGGAATCGTGTCAACTGTTGCCAGCTCTCTCGATTCAATGCCACACACCTGCCTTCTTCGACACTCATGCCTGACTGTCAAAGATCTTCTTTCACACAATCCATACACCTCTGGACACCCTTGTTTCCTCTTACCTTCTTCCTTTCTGTCCCAAATCTTCTTCACCAGATTGTCTTCTGCTTTTCTGCATGTGTCCAAACCACTATAATCTGTTCTCTTTGATCTTTTCTGCAATTGGAGCTACTTTGGCTTCTGCTCTTATGTCCTCATTTCTTCATCTGTCCCAGAGAGTGCATCCTACCATCCTTCTCAGGCACTTCATTTCCATCACCTCTAGGTTCTTCATCTGCTCTGCCTTTACTTCCCAGGTTTCTGTACCATACAGTAGTACTGGTTGCACCACTGTCTTGTACACCTTACTTTTCAGCTTCTTTGGCATTCTTCTGTCATAAACTATACCTGACACTCTATGCCAGTTGGCTACAGCCTCTCCGATTCTAGTTTTGATCTCTTCATTCAGACTTCCCTTGTTCTCAACCACCCCTCCCAGATAGTTGAAGTTATTTACCTGTTCCACTGTCTTCCCTTCTATCTCAGTTCTCAGCTTCCTCTGATTTCCCCAGTTTGCTGCCATTACCACTGTCTTATCTGTGCTTAGTTTCATTCCATGTGCCTTCAGTTTTGCATTCCATTGCTCTGTACTTTGCTGGAGTTCTTGCTCAGTTTGCCTGTAATGCCACACCAATTGCATATAGCAACTTTGTTGATTTGTCCCCTCCAACATGTTTGCTGATGTAGTCCATCACCAGTATGAACAGCAGTGGGCTCAGAGCTCAACCCACTCCCAATGGGAACCCCTCTGTGAGGCCAAACACTTTTCGTGCTTGAGTCATTGGGTCCTTGTACATAGCCTGCCCTAATTCTACCAGTGTTTCTGGGACTTCAAACCACCACAGTACTGCCCAGATCAGCATTCTTGGGACCTTGTCATATGTTTTCTCCAAGTCTGGCAACGCCCAGTTGGAATCTTTCCTCATCTTTTGTGTCTTCTCAACTATCTGTGTCACTGCAAACATCAGGTCAGTTGTGCTGCATCCTGATCTGAATCCAAACTGCTCATCTCTCATCTTACATTCTACTACTCTGCGTATCAATTACCCTCTAAAACTTTCATGCTATGTGATAGGAGTTTGATCCCTCTGTACTGCCCACACTTGTGGATGTCCCCTTTGTTCTTGTACACTGACAGAAGTCTGCTTATTCTCTAGTCATCTGGGATACACCTTTCTGTCCACACTGCTATTAGTGCCCTCAGGAGCCATTTCTCCCCTATCTCAGCTAGCATCTTTATCATATCTGCTGTCACCTCATCTAAGCCTGCTGCTTTCCCTGACTTCATCTTCCTTAGTGCTGTTCTTACTTTCTCTATGGTGAGCTCCTCTTCTTCTCTCATCGTAGGCTATTTCTGGGGAAGTACAGCTTCTATGGGGTTTTCTTCATTCATAAGCTGTGGGAAATACTCCTTAGATCTGCCTTTGATGTCCTGTGGACTGGTGAGCAGGTTGTTGCTGGCATCCCTTATGAAGGGTGTCTGACTCTCTTCTTTATCTTTCTGTCTTTGCCTTGCAACCTGATATAGTTTCTTTGTGCCACCTAATGAGTCACTTTCCAGAACTCGGTACAGTGCCTCCGATGCTCCTTCTTTACTATTGCAACTACTTTCTTAGCTTTTTTGTTAGCCAACCAGTATTCCTTCCTTGGCTGGTCAGTCTTTTCTATCTCCCACTTTTTCCTGTACTCCTCCTTTCTTTTGATGACTTCCAGAATTTATGCATTCCACCACCAGCTTTCCTTATGTACCTTATTTCCATACCTGACTCGGCCACATATATGTTCCGTAGTCCTAACACATGCTGTTTTGAGGTACTGCCATTCTTTTTCAACTCAGCCTAGTTCCTCCTCTTCTTGGGGTGCTAGAGCCCTGAGTAATTTATTGAACTGTTGTATTTTCTCTCCAGTCAACTTCCAGGTCTTCAGCCTAGTCTGTGTTGACCTTAGAGCCTTCTATGACTAATGCTTGCAGCTGATAGTGGCTTATGCTGTGGGCTGACTGTTTCACTGGAGATGATTTTGCAATCATTGATTCTTTCCCAGTGCCTTTTCCTTACCAGGTGGAAATCTACCTGAGTTGCATGTCGGCCACTCTTGTATGTGATCTTTCTGAACCATGTGTTGGCTACTATCAAGCAATTTGCTAGACATAAGTGGAGAATGGCCTCTCTTTCTTTATTCCTGTTACCCCACCCATGTAGACTCAGGCAGTCCTCGGATCCTGTTCTGTCTGTCCTGATATGTGCTTTATCTAGTAGGTCCTGCAACTGCTGTCTGAATGCCCTCTTTTCCTCACTATCACAATCCTGCTGTGTGGCATAAGCTAGATTATGAATGCTTCCCTATTATTACACTGGAGTCTGATTGCCATGAGTCTGTTACTAATTCTGATGATTTCCCTCACTGTCTTCTGAAGCCTCTCTCTCACCACAGTTCCCACACCATTTCCAGCCTGTACCCGTCCTGAGTAGTAGTGTCTGGATCCCAAGCAGAGTGGCTTTGCTGCACTGCCCTTCTATCTTGTCTCTTGGATACATAGGATATCCAGCCTCCTCCATATCATCATGTCATCCACTTCCAAGCTGCGTCCCATCAGTGAACCCACATTAAGTATAGCAATTCTTATTTCATGTTTGGCAGGTTGATTGGTTTTACATCCAGCTTTCACTTTACAGAGCTATCCTAGGTAACCCAAGCTGGGTATCTAGATACCAGCCAGTCAGTAGCTTATTGACCCAAGGCTGCTGGGCTTTATGGTGGGAACATACTGGCCAGTAGGGACACATACACCCTTCCCACCATTAGTATGGGTCTTTGGTGTAGGTTGGAGTAGGCCTGGTCCTCAACCCACTTACCACCGGTAACTACCCATGCCCATTTGGTGACATTAGTCAACATGACCCAATCACCTAGAGCCATATATTACACCATCGAGTGGCTAGCCATGCCACGGCATGGAGTCTGTGATCCATGTTCTCCTATCTTGAGGATACTATCACCACAGTAGATGCCCCAAACTGGTTGGTCTGTACAACTCTTCCCCCTATAGGGCACCATATAGAGTCTGTGCTGTTGCCCACAGCTCCATTCATTGGTGAGTTTGAGATGGAAAAACTCAGCATGTTTTTGGAGGTGGGAGGAAACTCACAGAGACATAGGGAGAACATGCAAACTCCAAACAGGCATTGGTCGGAGGCCAGACTCTAACAGTGTACCTTGTACATGGAGGTGAAGATCTTAACCATTATGCCAACTAGTCTCTTCTTCATAACCTGATAGGTCATGACTGACAAATGCAGCAGAGCTGCGTAACAATATCTGCAAAATCTAATTGTTTGACTTTCCAGAAGTTTTGTGTTGGGTGAGGTACTAGATGCTATATCATAGAACCAGAATATATGCTATGGAAGCAGAGTTATTTAAATTCATTTGGAACTGGGTATGTATTTCCTTCTGTTTACATACTAGGTATGTATTTCCTTGTGTTTCCATGCTGGGTATGTATTTCCTTGTATTTCCATGCATGACATTACTCAGAACAGAGCAGTATGGCTGGATAGACAGCACATTACATCAGAAAGTGGATATCTTCTTGAATGTTCAGGTTTTAGTAAAGCATTTGACATGGCAATTCCCATCATGTTAGTGAACAAACATGAACATTTTAACCAGATCTTGTAGTGGTAGTGTAAGTAAAACACCTGGCTGTACAAAAGGACACAGACAAGTCCTAGTAAGTAATGACAAATCTCATAAAAAGGTAATGATTAACTGGAGATATTATCCAACTCTCTGGTTCAAGCTGTTAACACAACCCTTTTCCAGACTTTCCTGTCTCAGAACAGGTTGCTTTCTCTGTGGTGAGTGCTAGTCTCAGAAGTATAACATGGGAGTCTTCTTCTTTCGGCTTTTCCCAGTTAGGGGTCGCCACAGCGGATCATCTGTCCGCTCATGATTGGCAGCGGAGTTTTACAGTGTCGAGTTGCCAGCCCGGCGCCCAACCTTCCACAGAAGGCACACATGCACACATTCACACCTAGGGCCAATTTGGAGTGTCCAATCCACCTACTGCATGTCTTTGGGATGTGGGAGGAAACCGGAGCACCCGGAGGAAACCCACGCGACCTCAGGGAGGACATGCAGACTCCACACAGAAGGCACCCCAGCCGAGAATCAAACCGGAGAACCTCTTGCTGTGAGGCGGCAACGCTAACCGCTGCGCCACCGTGGCCGCCCTAAGTATAACATGGGAGTAAATATTTAAATTTTCACAATTAGCAGACCGGAATTCTGCTGTGGCGACCCCTAACTGGGAAAAGCCGAAAGACAACAACAACATTTTGGTATAATGAATTGGTCTTTAATAAAACCCAAAACTATTCTTTTTGTTTTCGGAGGAAAATTGTATGGCTCACTACGTTACCAATTAAAACATTAGAAGTTATAATGGCTGATGCAGAAATTGAATCAAGTTTTAACTGAGAACTCTTAACACATAATGGACATCATCTTTTTGTATAGGTAATCACCTAGGCATCCTGAGTTTGAATGGCACCTAAGTTGTCTTTTGTAGCTGTAGTGGAAGAAGAGAAGGGTGGTGATGCTTTGACTGCTTGACTCTTTTTTGGACAGAGGGGACAAGGCACATGTCCAGACACTCATTTCCATGTTGGAATCTCTGATTGGAATCAAAGATGATAGGACAACACTGGCTGGGGGGGGGGTGTCAGGACAATCTTGAAGGGTTATATCAGTTACTAAAGTAAGTGGCATGCCCTTGTCAGCACCCACATTGCGTGCTGTGCTGTGCTGTGGAGTATGGGACATTTCAAAGAGGAGTTAAGGATCCAAAAAAACCCCCCAAAAAATCTGAAACCACCCCTAATGGCTGCCTGAAAGATATTTCCCTCTCAGATGATCCCCAGCCCAGTGATGGAGAATGAATGGGCCAGTTGGGTCATGGGGAGATAGATGAGTGGTAGTCAGTAGGGGAAAAAGAACAAAAAATATGGAAACAGTTTAGGGGTAATGTAAACAACTAACTTTATAAGCGCATTTTTAAATACAATCTGTCTATATACACATTTGCAATGGGACCTAAGCACATGTATTATGAAAAAGTGCAAACTGTAAAGAGGTTAACAGTGCTAAGAATTGATAAACACCAGTGTATCGTAAGAATTCTTGCACCATCTGTGGTCTTAGGAGCTATTCATTTTATACAATTCTAGGAGTATGTGGATCCAAAACAAATTTATTCACTTCTGAGCAGGTATTGTAAAAATACTTTTAATCGTTTAAATAGTTCCTGATTTTCTATGATTTTATGTAATGTTTTCAACCTTGTTTTATTTAATGTTAGTTTAAATTATGGTTATTATAACTGATGTATTAAAATGCTTTAAATAAATTGATTCTGAACTTATTTTGGGATATTTTGAAGTAAAGAATTAAGATAAAAAATTGTGAAAGCATTATTATAGTTATGGAGTGTGCATACATTAAAAAATGATCATCAATGTCTGTCTTTTTAGATTTATTAAATACTATTCCAGTACTGTATAAAATTAGGATTATTTTGAAGAAACTTAATTCCTAAGTAACTTAAATTAGTTAAGAATTCACCTTGTGTTTACACTGAAAGTATTGTAATTAACAAATAATAGAAAGACCTTGACTAAATTTGACCAATGGTTTGAATCCTTAGAATACTGTTTAAGTTGTAAAGTTCTTTGAAATGTCACGAGAAGCAGAACATAAATGTACAGTTACATCTGTGGGTGCTATAGGTGGAATTGAAGTTTTTACCTGTTTGGGGAATTGGAAAAAACAACTTGATCCATACTCAGAGCACCACCACTGAAAAGTGTTGGATTCTTGTAATAGGTTCATAGGTCCGTAGGAGATTATTAGGCTAATGGCAAAAGACCCCTTCCAAGCCTAGCCAGTTTCACCCAAATTTCCCCCATTTTCTCTCTGTAGAGTAAAGATAACAAGGGCCAGCAAATGATGTTTTGACAATTTTTAGACTGCTTCTGTCCATAAGGGACATGGTTACCACCTCAGGAGTGAATTTACAATTTCCCATCCACTGGCAATCTCTGGGACACATAACTGTCTCTCCAGCATGAGCTATTCATGTCAGAGATCAGGTTTAGATCCTTGAAGCAGGTAAACCTCATGTAATTAGCTTTGTGAATATGCAACATTTTCATCAGGGCTGGTTCAGAGACTGCCTTGTGAGTCAGGCATAGGTCACCCCTCAGCACTCAGTAGTAAACTGAATACAGTGACAGGGCTTTTAATCTGTCTGCATATGACATGTGAGTTATAACCTGTAGTTCTTTGGGGAGAAACCTCTCAGGACTCTCCAACTGTTGCAGGTGCCTGGCAATGTACATGCCAAAGGTTACATTGTACTTGATTAATGGTCAGATGAGAGCTGAGTATGGTAGTACTATGACATTCTCTTAGGTCTTGATGCCATGCCCTTACTTATAAGCTGAAGCACCTAGAAAAATGTTGTCACCAATGTGGACACATGGTGGTGAAAGTTCAGATTACTAATTGATTACCCAGATCTCTTGCCACTGGGTCCACTCATAGGGGGTGCTTTCAATGCTGTAATTTACAGGGGTATTTGACTTCCCAAAGGGTATTATGCACTTCTTCACATTTAGTTTGAGGTCATGGCTCTGACACCAATCATTAGCCTGTGTCAGTCTTTTCTGTAGGATATTAACATTGTTTGGGGAGTCAGTGACTGTCCCCAACTTGCAGTCATCAGCAAACTTGGTCTTTCAAAGGCTATCTACATTTGCCTTGGCATCTGAGAAGTAAATCCTAAACAGGAGGGGGCCAAGCACTGCACACTGTAGTACTCCACTGGTGACTGGCCTCTTGCTGGTTGTGGATTCTCTCATTCTAATAACATGTGTTCTATCCATGAGCCATTTGGCTATCCATCTGGTGACGTACAGGCTTATGCCTAATTTTACGAGTTTATTTATAATGCTCGAGTGGGGTATTGTGGCAAATGCCGTGGTCAGGTCAAGGTAGGTGGTATGCACTGTCTGTGGTGCATCCATGGTCTATGTGACCTTCTCAAAGATGTACACCAGACTGAGCAGGCAAAACCTGCCCTTGATGAAGCCGAAGTGGGTTGGGGTCTAGAGTCTGGAGATTTTTCTATGTAGTTGGTAATCAGATCCATGATTATCCTTTTCATACCCTTGCCTGTGAGGCTAGTCAGACTTATGGGTTGGTAGATGTTCTTTGTGTTTCATTGTTGCAATCATCACACTTGGTTTATCTTTCTGCAGGTAGTCCTCAGTCAGCCCGAATACCAGAGTCTTGGGATTTCTGCATTGGATGCTGTCACCTCTTCCATGACGTCAGGTCGTCAGGGGTATAAGTCATGCAGCTGATGCCTTTATATCAGTCTTTCTTGCCGTGGAGGAGCCCGAAGCACAAGCAGTTCACAAGTGCCGGTCGGCCGCTACCTGAAATTT
Source organism: Protopterus annectens (assembly GCF_019279795.1). Classification (NCBI taxonomy): domain Eukaryota; kingdom Metazoa; phylum Chordata; order Ceratodontiformes; family Protopteridae; genus Protopterus; species Protopterus annectens. The sequence continues at coordinate 889,644,085 of NC_056728.1, read as the reverse complement.
TCATTTTTTGAGTTTCAAACCTGAAGTCTTTTAAAGCTAAGTACCTCGTTGGGGATCCTTTTTTCTTGCTCTAACCAATGTCAGAAAAAGTTAACAGTTGTCTTGCTTGTAGAAAGCAAATACCTCTCAGAGATTTTCATTTTTACTGCATCACCTGTTTAGGCCCAGACCACGACATCCCTCACTGTTGGTTGTGTGCCTTGTTTAATGCCTGAACCATTCATCGTTGGACTATCTTTGTCGCTAAATTCTTTCGCTCTCATTCTCCATATTCCAAAATGGCTTTGATAAGCCATCCGACTACTGATCTTCTGAAAAAACATAAGGATAAAGACAGAGACAGACCACATAGGTACAAAACTGCCGACAATGCTTCCGTTAAGCTAGTCATCAGTCTGCTGGTACTCAGTGAGGTGCCTTTGCAGCCCCTGATACCCACGTCTACAGATTCACAGGCCTCGGATGAGACCCATTCAGAGTCTGTTATGCCACGAGATGCTTCTTCGACTATGGAACCTGTGGATGTCTCTACCTTGGATAGGTCTGGAGCCGCTGTGCAGGCACTGGCTTCTGAGTGGGTATTCTGACCTACCAATGTTTGTATTAAACCAACAACTTCGTTTTTAGCTAAAACTACTGAGTTTCTCAGGCTAAGAGTTCGCACTACACCTAGAAAACCGACAATCATAGTGCATGCTCAAGCTCCCATGCCACAAAAACAAATGCTTACAATGGCTGAAGACCTTATTACTCTAATTAGGGGAAGCCAGCCTTCCCCTGCTAAAAGACAAAGAATTGAATTTCCTTCTGATTCTACAGACCAGGAGTCCGATGACTCGGACCCTTCTGATTACCAGGACATACCCTTATCAACCTATGAGGATTCTGATGCAGAAAGATCCATTCCCTCTGCCTCCCCGCCAGTGAATTTTTCTTTTGGTGAAACCCTGCATACTTGAAGCCATTTTTGCTGGGAATGCCAGGACTATTCTCAGTCCAAAAAGAGATTCGGAGAATTTTTAGATTTTCCTCAGCACAGGCCTCTAGCTATACCCCTTGTCCTGGATATTGTAGATGATGTTTTCATGGAGTCCAGTCTTACTCCTGACACTCTACCACCAGCCCCTAGAACATCTGACAGGTACTACAGAGTACCTGACTCTCACAAAATTCTCTTTAAGAATCCTACTGCAGATCCAGAGACCATTTCACAGGGACCTAAAGGCATTAAGGCTATTACAGCCAAAAACCCTACCCCTTCAGACATGGATTCAAGAGCTTTAGACAGATGGGGTAAGAAGGTATATACCTCTGCAACTCTTGCCATCAGGGCCTTGAATTGCCAGTTTCACATGTTAAAGTACCAACAAAATATTATTGAACTAATTAAACATAAAATGGTGTTACTTTCAGATTGTGCAGAAAATAAAGATTTATAAGACTTAATGCATTCTGCAAACCAAGTTAGTAAACATACTTTGCAGTGTGGTTTTGATGCCTTGGCGGCATCTTGCAGGGCTGAAGTTACTGGGTCTATACTGAGAAGGCATGCTTGGCTAAAGGAACAAGTCTTGCCAGACCATGTCAAAGCAAAATTATTAGATGCCCCATTAAATCAGGACTGTTTGTTTGGCACCAAAGCAGAAGAAGTTCTTAAAAAGATGGAGAAAAAAGCTAAATCTATGTAAACTGTCAAAGATTTCTTACAGGTGCAGCCACCTAGATTCAGTAGGCATTGGCCTTCAAAAATTTGGTCCTTTCCATTCCATCCCAGACCTTCTCAGTCCAAACCCAGGGGGAACAGACCACCAAGACTACAGTCTCAGGGTATGCAGAGATTTAAACAATGGAGTGCTCCCACCTCAAAAACAGGGAGTGGTAAGCCACCCCCTTATGGAAAAAGTTCACATTGACTTGTCAATTATCCTTCCCAGCCATGACCTGCACCCCTAGGAGGAAAACTTGCCCTTCATGCAAGAAATTGGATATCCATTACTCAGGACTAATGGGTTCTAAACATCGTATCCCAGGGATACAAATTCTGCTTCTACTCACTGCCATCCCCAAGCTGGTTGCCAGACCTTCCTTCAAAAGAGTGGGCAGAGGCTCAAAAGCAAGTACTTTCTCTTCTCAATATCAGGGCTATTCAACCTGTTCCAGTAGAACAAAGGGGCCAGGGTTTCTACTCGAGGCTGTTCCTGGTGCCCAGAAAAGAGGGCTGTTGGCACCCTATCCTGGATCTATCAATCCTCAACACCTTTCTGGTGGTCCCAAAATTCAAAATGCTTACACTGCAACAGCTTCTTCCTATGCTAGCCAAGGATGCCTGGTTAGTCACCCTAGACTTAAAATAAGCTTATCTGCACATCCCCATAAGGGCGTCTTGCAGGAATTATCTACATTTCAGGGCAGGCTCTATGCATTATCAATTCTCTACACTTCCCTTTGGCTTATCTACTGTGCCCAGAGTATTCACAAAGTGCCTGGCTCCAGCCATTGCATTCTGCAGACAGAGAAATATTCAAATTTACCCATACTTGGATGATTGCCTGATTCATGAAGACAGTCAGGAATTGCTACTTCAACACCTGGCATTTGTAAAAAGACTCCTGACTTCACTGGGGTATACCATCAATGAAAAGAAATCACATCTGGTACCCAGCCAAGAAATTGTATTCCTGGGAGCAAGCTTGAACACAACTTCCCAGATGGCATTCCTCACTCCAGAAAAGCAGGTCTATTTGACAAACTACTTCAAACTAATGGCCACCAAAACCCAGTTATCTGCAAGGAAAATACTGCAAGCCCTAGGGTTCATGGCCTCATGCATTCTGCTAATTTCATATGCAAGACTGCATATGAGGAAACTTCAATGGTACTTAAAAAGTCTCTGGTGTAAACATTCTCAAGACCTGGAAACAGTGATTCCTATCATACTTTGTCTAAGGGCAGAGTTCCTTTGGTGGGCAGAAGCATGCAACCACAACAAGGGACTCTCTTTCATTCAACCCCTTGCTGCCCAAACCATGACAACAGATGCATCAGAATATGCATGGTGGTCTCAAATGGCAGTCAAGTGCATTCAAGGCAAATGAAGCCCAGGACAAATTCTCCTGCATATCAATCAAAAAGGCATGTTAGCTGTACAGAATGCTCTGACAGCCTTCAATTATCTTATCCTTCCAGGACAGTTCCTAATTGTGGTAAATAAACAAGCGGGGGGGGGGGGGACTCATTCTTACCCACTCTGCAGGTTAGCCATGGCCCTGTGGAACACAGCCTTGAGCAACCAAGTGCACCTACAAGCTCAATTCCTGCCAGGCAAACAAAATTCACTGGCAGACAACTTAAGCAGAAATCTACTGGACCCACATGAGTGGAAACTGGAACCCAACTCATTCAAACGTCTAATCCAGAGGTGGGGGACACCGGAGGTGGACCTCTTTGCCTCCCTCCAAAACCACCAATTGAGCAAATTCTGCACCAGGAACCCTCACAGCAGGGCCTGGAAGGTGGATGCCCTATCCTTTTCATGGGAAAACCTCTCCATTCATGCCTTTCCCCCTCTGCCCCTCCTCTCAAAAGTACTACTCAAGATCAAACAGGACAGGCCAAGGGCAATCCTTATTGCCCCAGACTGGCCACGCCAGCACTGGTACCCACTCCTACGCAATCTGACAGCAGTGCCACCCTAGCACCTACATCAGAAACCTTCCCTGCTGTCTCAGCAGGAGGGACAGATTTTGCATCCACAGCTGCAAACCCTAAACCCTGCAGCCTGGCTTTTCCCCTGAATACACCACCAGCAATGCTCAGCAAACAGGTGCTGGACGTCATCCTTGAGGCCAGAAGACCTAGTACTAGGAAATCCTATGCTGAAAAGTGGAAAAGATATTGTCCTTGGAGTCAATCTTAAGGAAAGGACACAGCCGTGCCCACCTTACCTCAAATCCTTGATTCCCTAGCAGAGCTGCTCCACAGAGGCTTATACTTCTGATCCATTAAGATTCATGCCTCTGCCATCTCAGCTCATTATAATACTGAGCCACCTCTCTTTTCTCACCCTCTCATCAAACAGTTCCTGAGAGGGGCTAACAATTTAAGACCCCTGAGGAGAGCTCCCACTCCAGCCTGGGACCTTAACTTTGTACATCGAAAAGCTCACACGTCTCCCTTTTGAACCTGCTGCTTCAGCATAGTTAAAATTCCTCTCTTGGAAAACAGCCTTGCTTCTAGCCATCACTTCAGCAAGAAGAGTGTCTGAGTTGCAGGCACTAGTGGCTGTGGAACCCTACATTATTTTCCATGCTGACAGGGTTTCCCTCAGGACTAACCCATCCTTTATGCCCAAGGTGGTATCCAATGTGGCTCTAAACCAATCCATCCATTTGCCAACCTTCTTCCCTAATCCTCAGAATAAGGGGGAAAGGATCCTGCACTCCTTGGACGTGCACAGACAGCTCAGGTTCTACCTTGACAGGACTAAACCTTTCAGAAAATGTGACCAGCTGCTAGTCAGCTTTGCTACACGGGCAGAAGGCAAGGCCATTTCAAAACAAACCATTTCCAAATGGATAGCACACTGCATCCATTTCTGCTACAAGCACCATGAAAAACCTATCCCACAGGGCATCAGAACACATTCCACTAGGGCTACTTCAACCTCTACAGCATTTCTCAGGGGAGTCCCTACCAGGGACATCCTGGTAGCTGCTACCTGGAGTTCTGTACACACCTTCACCAAGCATTACCACTTGCCTATTTTTTGTAAATTCAGAGCTGGATTTGCTATAGCAGTCTTACAAGGCCTGCTAGCCAGCCCTAACACTTCTTGACTGCCTCCACCCTTCCTCAGCTTTGGGAATCAATCCAAGTGTGATGACTGCAACAGTGAAACACGAAGAACATAGTACAGTGGTGTACACTTACCATAAATGCAGATATTTGAGTGTATTCACTTTTGCAGTCCTGGTTTCCCTCCCTCCAGCCCCCTGATTTTCTCTATCCTTTCTACCTATCCTCTTTATGGCCATCTTTTATGGCAGGAGTATTTACTTTTTTACTGGAGGTATTTCACACCATGTAATAGCTTCCTATTTTGGGGGCTCCTGACATTTAGGGCAAGAAAAACTGATGTAATGGCGTCAGCTGCATATTTTATACCCCTGTTGACCTGACATCATGGAAGAGGCGACAACATCAGACGCAGAAATCCCAAGACTCTGGTATTCTGTCCGACTGAGGGCTACCTGCAGCCATATAACCTAAGTGTGATGACTGCAACAGTGAATACACTCGAACATCTACATTTATGGCAAGTGTACACAACTGTATTTTCCTGGGTCCATTAATGGTCCCCATTGTGCAGAGGTATGACTGCTGCTGTCCTCCACTCTACTAGGACAAAGTCTGTCTGGAGATTGTGATTAAAAAGAGATTTGAATGAGTCTGCTAGGTCATATTTAAAACTATTTAATAGGCACCCTGGGATTCCATCATGGCCCATTTAGCTTTAGACAGTGCAGTGATGATCTGTTAATTTGTGATAACAGCAAAGGAGTGGTAGGGGGTGTTTCATGGGGTATGACCAGAGGTGATGAGGGGATGAAATTTGAGCTGAATTTATTGGCCAGCAGGTTTGTTGTTTATTCTGGTTGACTATAGGTATTGCCATCTATAACCAACACAGCACATTGTTGAATGTTTCCCTTAAGATTTTGGACATCACTAAAAAATGCTCTGTGGTTATCCTTCATTTCAGCGGCTATTTTAGACTCATATTTATCTTTTGAAGACTTGACTAGTTCCCTGATTTGCCTGTTGAGACTAATGAGGGATTTTTATTCTGTTGTGCACCCCTCCCACTTACTTCTAGACAGGACTGTCTTCCTTCTTTTGGATAGTCTATTTATGCCAGGGGTCCACCAGTTAACTTGTTTTTTGGGTAGAGCTGAGTTTAGTTCGATCATGTACTATATTTTCTATGCAGTTGTTTAAGTGGTTGTACAGGGCATTCAGGTATACTTCTGCATAGGCTTCTCTAGTTTTGGGGTGAGGGAGAGCTTTAAAATTACCTATGCTATCACTTAATAGTAGGTAATTTGCATTTGAAAAATTCTTTAGGGTTTTAGAGTTTGATGGCGGTTCTACAGTTACATTTATTTCAAAGGAGACAGATTTATAATGCGATCTTACCAATGAGGATATTGCACTTTGGAGGTGCAGCACTCTCCTATGTTTGGGAATACTGTGTTAGGATATTTGAACACCTAGTGGGAGTGCAGACCAGCTGTTCCAGAATGTTTGCACTGACAAAGTCCAGGATTCTCTGAGCCGGCATGTTAGTGGTTGTGATGTTTCACAATTTATAGAGGGGTAGTTAAATTTGCCCATGAGTTGGACTGAATGGTAAGTGATTCTAGTAACTTCAGGTATATGGAGTGGTTTTCATGGATCATGGTTGGGGACATGTAGCTAGTGATGATATGGTGGGGGGTTTTCCCTATGGTCAGCTGGACATAGAATAGCTCAAATCATTCATTCTGCTTAACCAGTCTTCTGGTATAATTATTTTTTATGTAAGAGGAAACACCTCTTCCTTTCATTTGTTCCCTTTTCAGAGGGTGGTCTGAATGTGTGATAGGGATTGTAGCCTGGCGTGCTCTCTGTAGCCATGAACCATGTCTCTGCAACTGCACATACATCAACATTCTCTAGGGTGAAGAGAGCTTCCAAGCAGTGCAGGTAATTACAGATAGATGTGGTGAAAACTGAGAAGGTGAATGCTGTGATGTTAATAATTTTCTTCTTCATCTTCTCTGTATATGTGCAATCCTGGAGTTGCATAGTTTAAGAGTTGGGGACTGCCCTCACATTAGAGGGTGCATGGGGACTTTCCTCTACAAAAAAAATATTTTTGTGTTTTGGGACCTTGGATGTATCATTGTCTTGAGTTGTTGACTAACTGAACTACTTTTATTTATAGAAAACCTGGGGAATTAAATGTCAAATTTATTAGCCAAATATAAAAATAGAAGCACAACATAAAAATTAAATACATATGGGAAAAAGGTCATCCTTACCTTGTTCCATTTAATACATAATAGACAAAAAAGTAAACTATTATATAATCATGTCAGATGATTAGACAATAACATTGTAATACTATTAAAATTATGAGAATATCCAAAGTATTTTACGTGTCTTAAAATAATAACAAACCGTTCGATTCAGGTAGAACTGTGTGATCATTTATATGTAGATGGAGTAAGACCAGGTTGATGTGGAAAAATTGGTTTGTTAAAATTGTTAAAAAAAATAAAGTTAGTGAATTTGACATATAACTAAATGGATCCTAAGTAATTGCCTTATGAATGAAAACCATTTTAAACATATTCTTTTATCTTGGAAACCAAGAGGTTAACAGATGTGATACGTTTTTAAATAAGGCCACAAATCCATCTGGGCTAGCAGGTCTGTCATTTTTTTCAACTCCATTATCAGCATTAATTTTTCCTTTTCTGAGAAGGTGCTTGTAATGATCCTAATACCTGTAGTGCTAAATTTAAGACACCAGAAACAACTGTCCCCATCTACAGAATCAGTAGATAAGTCATGAAACAAGTCATAGAAAATTTCTATTATCCCTTCATTTTTATTATAAGCAGTGCCACAATACTTTAAGGAATTGCTTCCACCCACATCACTTATTAGCTAAGAATAGTGTTAAACTCAATACATATACTGTGTATCCGATTCGATGCATTGATATTAATATTGCAGTCTGTAGTGTTTCTAAATCTTTAATTTTATTTTTAACAACAATTAACTTTTAACTCTCTGTCTTATAAAGGTTAGCTTTACTAGTTTATTATCCCTTCACTACTAAATAAGACCCTCTGTTCTGTTATAATTGACTTATTTACAACACCTGGGTGACATGCATACTTGTCAACCTCTTAACACGAGAAATCTGGACAGATCCTAAAATAATGGAGGTGGACATAGGGCAGATTTTAAATATTGCTCTTATAAACTTAGAAAGTTGCTAAAATAACAGGATTTTGTTAGTATGCATTTACTGAAGTACATGAATTCTGAAACTCATATGTATGACATTATTTAGTGACTTCAATCCTCAGTGATTTGCCAGAAAACCACAAATTATATGACCAAAAATATGAGGCAAAAAGCTGGACGGTATTTCATATCTCATTCCATGGCTGTAAAGTCTTATTTAAATCACACATTAAATAAGTAACAGAATGGTGTGTGTATTTGGGCTCCATTTTAACATCTAAACCCTTATGAAGAATGACAAATTAAGATAAGAAAAAAAAGTTCTGCACAAACAATTAAAAGGATGTTTATCTCAATACATGTATCTAAATGCATTTCTGAAATCAAACAGCATGTTACATTTTGAAATAGCCTCTGAAGTCTTAGGTTGGTTGGATTTGGCATTCGGTTTTCAGTCAAGAAGGAGGTCTTGTAATACATTCCAATCAGTCCCAACTATATAATTACAGCTCTAAAATTACAACAAAATCCTTGAAATACAGCCAATAGAATATAGATGGGCAGTGTAAGGTGCACAAATGTTTAACAGTACAGTTACTTTATCAAATCTAAAGACTAAGTAAGATTATCTATCTACCTTGGTGATCAAACTGCGATGTATGACTGCTTTTGCTTGTAAAGCTCTTTTAATTATAATACCCATGTAACATTATTTTTGGAGTTACTTGCAGCAGGAATCATGTTGATACAGCTCTTATTGATATTCCATTGTTGAAAAAATGGCTTATTGTTTACTGGTTACATTGGCCATTCTATTACACAAATTGGATAGAAATGCTCATGTTTTGCAAGACTTAATTCCTTTTAAGTGTTGCAAAGCTTTTAATGGTATGATTGATATATTTATAACTTGTAGTGGTCAGGGCTTTGACTCTGCATGAGTCACTTAATTAGGCAATATACCCAGACAAACGTGAAATCGTTCTATCTGTATTAGTGCTGTACCTCAGTTAACAAATATGTTTTTCCAGGACAACATATTAAAAAACACAGTGAAGTATAACAATAGTAAAGTAAGTAAGATCATTCACAATCTTAATGATACTATAATTAAGGTCTTTTATAAAGCAAAGAAATAATAAAATTAATTGTAGACTTTTTTCCTTCAAAACAATAGAACACCTGTCAAGCCCTCCCTGGCTTGAACCTAAACCATCCATGCTTAACAGATAGTTCAATGTAGCAAACAAATACAGCTAATTTGAAAAGTGTTATTAACTATGCAGAATCAATTATAAAACTTCCCAAACACTATATTCTTATTTAACCACTTTCAGATATTCTGAAGAAAACATTTCCTGTGAGCTTATTTGATCAAAATTTAGAAGAAATTATTTAATGAGCACTCATATTTTTTTTTCTGTATTTTTTTACCTCTCCATCTGCCAACTGTCATACTCCTTTGCTGAGTTAGGACATTTGTTTCCTGTTAGTGACAATGTGGCCACTGACTCAGGCAGAAGTTGACTGACTGGCGCTGTCATCCAGGCAGGCATGAAGGCCGATTGTTCTGTGGCCATCCAAGAACCATTAGGCATTCTGAAGCCAGTCCCCATCACCAGCTGTCTGCATAACCAGTCAAAAGGGTGTACATGAAAGGGTTGATATCACCATCAAATCTTTCCCTGCCTCAATTCTCTCAGTTTATGCAGGTGACCACAGGAAGACCTCACAAATTACTAACTCCCTTCCTCATGTGGCTGATATGGGCACCCACCCCAGCATTGAGGCATGTTTGCTTTCCCCATGCGAGTCTTTGGTGTCACATACAAACCCATACACACAAATGAAGATTCTCATCACCAACTTGACAATACTGAACTATTTTTTCTCTACTATAAATCAGGCAAGCTTGCATGAATGTGTTCATCTACAGATAACTCTACAATGTTTTAAGTGTTTTGACTACATCTGGAGCCATTCAAGCTAAAGTGAGAATGTTTTCTTGATTTACTTTACATATACTTGCTTTATACAATGATCTTTACTGTTTTTGAGCATTTTGAAGCATTTATTTAATTATCTGCAAAACACAGAAATTATTCCATTTATTGACATTTCAGTTCTGTTTGCTTCCAAATCACCATGCAGAATGTCAAATTAACCAGAGACTTAGTTGTTTGTTGTCTGTTGTTTAATCTGCACTTTAGAGCTGCTTTTGCTGTGCTTTTACATTAAGAAATTCCTGGATAATCCATCTTGTGGCATAAGGAGTTTACCTGGTCTCTCTCTCTGAGTAGGATTGGCTGGAGGACATATACATTAGTTGTCAAGCTTTTGTCTCTGCTATAAATCAGTCTAGTTTGCACAGAGCTGCCCACAGAGTAGTGGTGTTTTCTGTGCCCTGCATAGTACCAAAAACCTAGACAGTAACATTTCCCTATAAAGTTAAGATTAGGTCCAAAACCTGTTAAATTGTATGACGTTGTGCAGAATTAAGCTTGGAGCAGCTAACTTGCACATGGAATAGCACTACCATATCTTAGCACTGTAGAAAATCTTGCCCTTAACCCCATAAACTGCCCTAGGAGATCCCTGTTAAATCACAATCCTTAATTTTAAACAGCCCACCCTATTACAGGACCAGCCCACCCTATTACAAGGTCAGACACATGGGTATGCAGTTTCTAAATGTCTCTGTGGTCAGCTTGGCAGATTTATGTGAGAGATGTAAATACCGACACTACATCCCTCACACACACTGCTCACCACACAAACAGATCGCCTTATTCTGTGGCACCTGGATACCTTTTCAAATCTCATAAATCTCCAGACTCATGTAACAGCAACTCTGCTCCTCAGTAATCACTAAAGCATACACCAAAACAACATCCAACAACTCAACAAGCCTAGACCTAATGGTTCTCCAAGAGCAAAGCCTGTAAGGCAAGCATATACTTTACTTAATGCTCTTGTAACTGGGGACTCCATTTTGTGACACACAGATGTCCCACTCACCAGGTTAAACATTGAAAGGATAATGGTTAGTTGTCTGTTTGGAGCCAGCCATCTGCAATATCATGCATGCACTCAAGACACACTGCACCCCAGGTACCAATATGATTTTATCATAGGCTTTGTGGGTGTACATGTCTTGAGATATACCTCACTAGACTATATGAAAGGAGACATAATTGATCTCTCAGAATATGTGTCACAGTTAGTTAAAAACCTTGCATTGAACAGCATTCTACCTTCTCCAAGGAAAATGCCACAATATGAACATAAAGGTATTGATTTTAATACTTGGCTTAGTTTCTGGTATCACTTCAAGAGGTCCAATATCTATCAGCATAGGAGGACATGGTCAGCAAACCATATTGCTTTGACAAAGATGGGCTGCAACTGTCCCTCCTAGGCTTTTGGATATTGGCTAAAACTTTATCCACCCCCTCAAATCCTTTTATAGGCAATGCCAAATAGGCACAACTACCAACACAGTGAAAAAGTCTCCAAGCAACCTTAAGCTGTTACTGCTGAATGTTAGGAGCCTAATCAAAAAACTCCACACCCTTCAAGCCCTCCTCTGTCTAGAGAATGCAGACATCTGTGTCATAACTGAGACTTGATTTAAAGCCATAGAAGGTACTCAGGCAGTGGAAGGCTGCATAGCCTTCCACATGTTTAGACCAACAATGGCACAGACTAGAGGTGTCACAACCTACTTTAGCAACAAACATTCCTCTTAAGTTGGTTAAACAAGGTGATATTATGGAGTTCATCCACTTGCAAGCCACCATAGATAAGGTCCTTCCCCACATCATAGCTAGTTACAGGTCACCATCTATACCCCTAGAGTCTCATGACTTTTAGCTAAACCTACTACCTCAAAATCCAACCAAAAATCTTGAGTGACTTTAACTACCCCTATATAGACTGGGAAACTTACACTGCCTCAGACTCACAGGCATAGCACTTCCTTGACTTTATTAACACAAACACCCAGAAGTCAAACATATTGGATCTGTTTGTTCACAAGATATGGGAGATTGTTGTACCCCCACTCCCCTGTGTGTGCCATGTCCTCATTAGGGAGGTCAGATCACAAAGCTGTCTCCTTTGAAGTAAAAATCAATCTAGAAACCCCATTTAAACCAGTAACAGTTAAAAACTATTCTAAGGCAAGTTACATCCTATTAAGTGAGACCACAGCTACATATGCAGAATTATTTTCAGACTCCCTGTACAAACATGTAAATGGCTGTATAGAGGCTGCTGTACTGAACAGAAGTAAACTCAAAACAAACACTAAAAACATACCCCCCCCCGTTAGAATCCTAACCTAAACTTGGTATGTAATAAAACAAACAAATTGCCAAAAATCAGGAAGAGCAGCTCCCTTAAAAACAAGTGCTCTCTTATACAACTAAACAAGAAACTATGAGGCCTAACTGAGTCCAACAAGGCCAGCTCTGAGGTCAGGATAGCTTTGCAGGCTAAGGACAGTTACAAGTCCTTCTTCAGCCATGTCCAGAACCTTAAATGTAACACACACAGCAGTGTTCTGAACTGGTGGCAAATGGTACCACCCTCACAGATCAGGGTAGCAGCAAATTTACTGGCTGATAAATTAAGCACAAACTTCACCCCCTGCTTCTCCCCAGCTCCACCAACTGAAATCCCCTCCAACATGCTACCCCTATTAACAGGGACAAGGTGCTGACAGCCCTTACTAAAGCCAAGAACACCACCTGTATGGCTCCCAACATCATCCCCAGTTGCTTTCTAAGCAGTCTATGCCATGACCTACAAGGACCACTTGAGGCACTCTTTAACTACAACCTTGAAACAGGCTCCATTCCAAGTGAATGGATGACCATGACAGTCATTACCTTCCACAAAGGAAAACTATGAACTAATCCAGAGAACTATAGACCCATCAGCCTAACAAGCCTAATATGTAAATCCATGAAATCAATTATCATGGAAATGGCAAACAAGGACATTGCCAACCTATATACACTGGTCCCATTCAAATTTGGCTTTGGTAAGGGAAGGTCATGCCTGCTTAACCTGATATACTTCTTTGAGAGGGTCATCAAGGCAATGGACAAGGCAAGACAGTGCATTCTGTTTATCTTGACCTAGCTAAGGCATTAAATAAAATAGCCAGCTCAGGCATGGTTGAGAATATCTCTGAGATAGGCATACATAACTCATTGGATTGCTGGCTAGCTCACAAACAGGACCTAAGAAGTCAGGATCAGTGAGACCACCTACCCACCATCAGAGTACCCAAGGGCTCTGCACTGGGCCCACTCTTGTTTGGCATCTAATTCTCGGAAGTCAAGGCTAATGTTTAAGGCCTCTGGTTGTAGATGGCTGTAAATTAGGAGCTGTTATAGATATTCCCTACAACACCAGCATATTGCTGAAGGGTTTAACACAGACAGAGGACTGGTACCAAAGCCACGACTTAAACCTCAATGCCAAAAGATGCATTATAATGCCCTTTTGGAACCCAAGTTAATTACACCCTGTTAAGGCTGTGAAGGCCTAGCTAGATAGAATTTTGTAAACAGTTATATGTCATTGTAAATATTAATATGATCCACAGGCTTGTGTAACAAATTTAAGAAAATTGTGTTATGTTCTGAGCTTCAAAAATGTAACCACAGTGCACCCTGCTGGAGGAAAGCTGATAAGTGAGGGATTTTACAACTGTGTTTGATCTCTAGTCTGGAGACAGGATGTCTGGGCTAGAAATTATTTCTATTGTTTTAAGACAAGAGATAATTACTAGGTTTTACATGTAAATAATCTTTTACTGCTGTGGCTTCCTGCAGGTGCAGATTACAAAAAAGAAATGTTAAAATTTTAAGTTCTGTAAACCTGGGAAACTAAATAAGAGAAGAGGCAAGGGTGATATAATCTGAAATGACTCAACAGTACTGTGTATTATCAATTTAAGGACAGAAAGAAAGAAGAGCATTTTGTATCTTGTCTTGGATCTAGTAAGAACATCCACTCACCAGCACTTGCTTTCTCTGTAAGTAAGTAGTGTTTAAAACAGTGATTTCTCTTAGAGTTAGATAGGAATCTATCTAGTCTAGCTGTTTTCTATATTTATGTCAAACTATCCTACAGTATTATTTTAAAGCATTTTCCTGTGATTTCTGAACTCTCTAATGTCATTGTATTGAAGTAATAAGTATTGTCTGTTGTTATTACTTATTAAATAGGTTTAAACCTTTCAAATGTGGCTGTTTTGTGTAGAGATAATTTAAGCTTTAGAGTACTTGCATGCATTGGGTGATACTGTACAAAGCCACTCCAATAGCTTTGCTCTTTGTCACACTTACTAATTGGATAATAATAATATTGCAGAGTAAAATTGGACACCCTTTGGGAAGGGCCTTATTAGTAGCTGATAAATAGTGGTTGGTGGCAGTGATTTCTACCTTATAGTCTGGAGATAAGGGGGCATAGCTGGAGAACGTGCCAGCCTTCCCCAGGCGTGCCTGTGTGTTTGTATATAACTCATATCTCAAAGTGTGTGTGTGTGTGTGTGTGTGTGTGTGTGTGTGTGTGTGTGTGTGTGTGTGTGTGTGTGTGTGTGTGTGTGTGTGTGTCAGCTACTTGGGCAGGGACACAAAGCACTGGTTGGACAGAGATGGTGCTGGAGGTTTTGGCTTGACCACTAGGCTGAGATCTGTGCCCTATAACTGTGTCAGTGGGGAGTCTTTTTGGGGACCTGGGCAGAAAGGGAGAAACCAGCCCCAGACTGTGATCTCCAAGTGCTCTTAAGGGAAATTTTACTTTATTGTGTGTGTACTTGTTATCCTTCACAATGTACACGCCCCTCACTGTGCTAGTGGTGAGGATTGATTATTGGGCCAGTGCATGGGTGTCACACACCCCCTAAGGGTCATCCCAGTAGTAAGGAATCTTGGAACATATGTGGACAGCAATCTTTAACCATCAGGTAACTAAAACTGTAAGAAAGTCATTCTGTGCTGCCCAACTTGTATGTAAGGGTATGCCATCTAGATTCAAGGAGGTTACCACTCTTCTTGGCCCTTATCAGGCCTATCATTGAATATAATGCCCCCTTTGTCATGTATGTAATCAGACACTTGCAACAGTTGTAATGCCTGCAAAGGTTTCTCACCAGGAAAAATCAGGGAATGAATACCCTGTCCTAAATTGATCACCTAAGGTCTCTGTCTCTGTATTCAGTTTCCTACAGACTGCTCATAGGTTCATAGCTAGGTACTAGGCTATTGGCCCAAGGGCCTACATAAGCCTAGCCAACAAGGTTCCCTGGCTTACGCCACCCAAGAAAGTTATTTTCCTGTGCCACTGACGAGCAGAGACACAGAAGTGATCCCCGGGGTGTATTTCCTATTTCCCATCCACTCATCAAGATTTTTCTTGAACAGTGCTAATGAAGACCTTTGCTTGACATAGATGGGTAGCCTGTTCCAGAGTATGGGAAGTCTCTGGGATAGGAATCTATCCCTCCAGTATGTCCTGTTTATTGTGGTGACAAGGTTTAGGTCCCTAGAGCGTGTAGCTCGGAAGGATTGGGATTTCTTTAGGTGTAGCATGTCCAACAGCTCTGGGTTTGACACAGCTTTATATGTTAGGCAGAGATCACCTCGGAGTAGGCGATATGCTACAGAGTAAAGCTGGAGTTTTTTGAAACGGTCAGTGTAGGGCGAGTCCAGTAATCCTCTTTGTGAGGTACTTCTGTGGCCTTTCCAGCTGCTGCAGATGTCTTGTGAGGTACATTCCAAAAGGGGCATTGTACTCTATAATGGGTCTAATGAGTGTCGAGTAGAGGGGGATGATGGCCTTTTTTTTCCTGGATGAGAACCCTTTTATGATGAGGTGTGCCACGTAGAAGGACTTCCTGACTACTGTGGCGATGTGACTATCAAAGTCACTACTGTCCATCTGGGTCCCAAGGTCTCTTATCACGCATTTGGTGTTAAGTAGATTGCTGCCTATGTGGTAGTTCATGGGTACAGAGTTTTTACCAAAAGGGATGACACTGCACTTTTTGGCATTGAGCTTGAGGCCTTGGCTCTGACACCAGGCATTTGTCTCAGAGAGGCCCTTCTGTAGGATGTTCACATCATTTGGGGACTTGACTATGGCTCCTAGTTTGCAGTCATCTGTGAACTTCATTAGCCAGAGGCCTTCTGTGTTTGTAGATACCAAACAGGAGCGGTCCCAGGACAGACCTCTGTGGTACTCCACTTGTCACTGGTTTGAGGTCAGATTTGTAGTCTGCAACTTTTACAGTGTGGGTTCTGTCAGTGAGCCAGTTGGCAACCCATCTTGTGGCGTAGGGATTTATGCCTAGTTTATTGAGTTTAGCTATAATTCCAGAATGGGGGATGGTGTCAAAAGCCTTGGCGAGGTCAAGATAGGCTGTGTGAACCACCTTACCCTCATCTATGGCTTTGGTGACTGCCTCAAAGAAGTTGATCAGGTTCAGGAGGCATGATCTGCCTTTCACAAACCCGAACTGGGTGGGATCCAGAGTTTGGAGGTTACCAATGTCTTTGTTTATGAGTTCCATGATGATACGTTCCATGGCCTTGCATACCAGGCTCATCAGGCTAATAGGTCTATAGTTCCCGGTATCAGTGGTGGCTCCCCCTTTGTGGAGTGGGATAACTGTTGCTGTGCGCCATTCAGTGGGCACAAAGCCTGATGTGAGGCTATTATTGAACATGGTGCTTAAGTGAGGAGCCAGTTCATTCTGAAGTTCATGTAAAACGCAGCCTGGGATGTTGTCCGGTCCCATGGATGCTGTGTTTTTGGCTTTAGAGAGTGCAGCTTTCACCTGCATAGTTGTGATTACAGGGACTCTGCATTCTTCCTGTGTAGATATGGGCCCTTTAGGGGGTGGGGGTGGGGGTAAAGTTAGCACTGAACTTATCTGCCAGGATGTTGGCAATATCAGTTGGTTCTGTAATTTCCATGCCTTTGTGCTGTAACTCAGAGCAGATCTGGGTGTTGCCATTGAGATTCTTGACATAGCTATAGAATGCTTTGTGGTTGTCCTTGGAATTAGTGGCGATTTTATTCGTAGCTAGCTTTGGAGGATCTTATAAGGGATCGCAGCTTCTTACTGAGGCTGATCAGGGAGCTCCTTTACTCATGGGATTTTACTCTCTTTTGCAACAGTTTCTTCCTTCTGTTATACAGTTTGTTTATGGCAGTGGACCACCAGATTGGCTTCCTTTTTTTGGAGGATAGCATCTTGGTTCTGTTTGGGATAGCACGATCCATACACTCATGTAAGTGCTTATAGAGTGCATTTGTGTAGGATTCAGCAGTTGTAACTGTACTGTCCATCTGCATGGCTGAGAGTGATTCTTTGCCTGGCTTACTGGATTTAATCAGACCCAGCCCTGATGGATGTGTTGCATTTACACAAAGCAAACAGCTCCAGAAACACTAGATCCAGAGATCTGAACTTCACTTGTGACACAAAAGGAACAAACTGGAGACACAGATATATGTCTCAAAGGATGGAATAGGCTCACCATCCATGTAAAACATAGTTCATCCATGACTCTATTGAAATGAAACCTTAACAATTGGATAGGAAATCATAAATTTACTCCTAGTCTGGCCCAGTGTCCCTTATGGACAGAGACCATCAATAAGAAAAGTGTTATCCTAACTAACACCCCTCCCAATCCATAGTTACCTCCCTAGTAACATTCCCCACCCCCACCCTGTATAGATGACAATGGTACTTAGGATCCAAATGGTTTGGGGTGCATGGTTAGGCTTTTAAGAAACTTAGTGGTTGTTAGGCTAGTAACAACTGATGAACCTCTAAGTCCTCAGTACGGTCTAGTTTGTCTCACTGCAGACTTCCATTTGCATTATGGCAGTCAACCATCCTCTTACCCCTACCATGACCAATGTGGCATTAGCTGTTCATTGTCACCCCTTTATCCTCTCAGCCTTTCCTATTCCTAAGTGCTACTCAGTCTCAATTCATCCGGGTCACAGTCAGGGCTTTATCCCTCTGTACAAAGGAGCTTGGTAAATCATCCATAAACACACTCATTAAAGGACTCTGTTAACATCATAAAGAACTTTAAAAAGGTGTAAAGTAACCAACTACTTACTGTTTGATTCTCATACTAATAAATCAATAAAGTTAAATATTAATACAGAATTAAAGGTCAGAGACCTTAATAAATAATGAACTTTGTCATTTGTGATTGCTTTTTTTATTATATCACATGTAAAAGTATCTTAATGTCTTTATACCAATAATCATAGGTGTATTAACACAGGAAGGCAAGCATATTTTCATAATGGATTACTGTGTAGATTTATATAAAGGACATAATATACTGTATTATTATTATTATTATTATTATTATTATTATTATTATTATTCCAACAGCTGACAAATAAAGGGATACAAAAAAAAGAAAAAGAAAAAAATCATCTCACAATGCAAACAGGTAACTGCAAATGTTTGCAGCTGAAGCACTTAAAAATTATCATAATGTTACAATGTAACCAAACTGTAATTATTAACCTTGTAAAAACTGATAAGTAGAAAATATGTAGAAATGTCACAACTAGTAAGCGAAATGCAGAACAGTGTATCTCTAAATCACTCGAAGCCGGTAGTATCCACAAAGTACACTTTATTTACAAGATTCACAAAGGTTGAGCGCTTTCATCTGCCGTAATACAGATTTCATCAGAACCAATAACATGACAACAGACCATACATTTTATACTTGTTTAGGCGCCAAAAGTCAATTAATTATGCTAATCTTAAAACGGCCATGTTTCCTAAAACCTATGCTAATACAATACTATGCTAAGGTACTTTTTCTATGCTAGTGATACCCTAAAAAGATATTACAATAATGCTTAAAATACTAATGTTCTAAAATAATTGTGGTAAATTGTTAAAAATACTAAATGTGTAAAATAGATTCCCATAAATATAAATTTCTAAAAAGATAAATAAATGAACTGGTTGTAACTATTATTTACTGAATAGAGACTGCACATTCATTAAAATGTTCCAGTAGTTGACTTAATTTATACGTCAATTTGTCAACTGAATGTAAATCAGTCCCCTTAGTACATATACACTACATAATACATAAAATTTGTATACTGGAATATTTGAGACTTAGTAGTGATTCAGAAACTCTTAATTCAATGCTAACAACGGTTTTATACTTATGAAATCGTTAATACCTGGCGGTGTAGTGGCATCTGTGCATATTTGCCATCTACTTTCTTTCCAAGCCAGGAATGTCTTCCAATTTCCACCTTTATCCTTAACATCTACTTGGTCAATGATGGAAAACCTGAACTTGTGCTCAATACCTTGGTCATGAATGTGTCTGTATAAAGCATTTTTGGTGTCTTGCTTTTTTATCCTGTACATGTGTTCGTATATCCGTGTCTTGATCTTCCTCTCCGTTTTGCCTATATAGAAGGCCGGGCACGTGCTACAGGTAGCTATATATACTAGACGCTGAGAATTGCAATTCCCTGTAATACAGGTTACCTTGGTATGCATAATATTGTCAAGTCTGATAGTACGTGTAGAGTTGATATACGTACATTGTTTGCAATTTCCACATTTACTAGTCCCTTTAGTACTCATTTTTCTTTCATGCTTCATTCCACATTCCAATACTCTTTTTATGTTGTTTCCAGTTTTGTACACAGTACATATCTCAGTTCCAACTATACTACCTAAAGTACCCGAAGAGGTGATAATATTCCAATGCTTCTTCAGAATATCTGTAATCAAATTAACAAAAGGATTGAATCTTATCACACATGCTTTTTTGTTGAAAACCGGACTTGGATTACCTTGTATAGTGATAGAACTCCCTAACAATGGTTTATATTTGAATCCCCATTGTGCTTTGACGTAAATGGTGATGTTGTCCAATAACTTCTTGGGATAACCCCTTTCTATGAAGAGTTGAGTAATGGTGTCTAATTCACTATTCATATCTTCAAGGGTGGATGACATCCTTGCTGCTCTAATACACTGACCCTTCACAATATTTTTGAAAATGTGACGTGGGTGGCAGCTGGTAAAATGGATGTAATCGTTGGAAAAGGTGGGCTTCCTATACAATCTGGAAATAAATCCAGTACCAGTGTTACCTATCCACGTATCCAAATATGCAATGCCCTTTTTGTCATGTTGGAACGTGAAACTCAAAAAATCTGTGGTGTTGTTGAGGTATTCCACAAAAGTGGGAATCATGTCGGTAGGTCCAGTCCAAATGATAAACACATCATCCAAAAATCTAGTGTATAGCCGGATGTGTTTGTAAAAGTCACTTGTGAAGATGTATAAATTTTCCCACTCCAACATTACCATGTTGGCGAAAATGGGAGCACAAGATGCTCCCATGGCTACCCCTCGAGATTGTCTGAAGAATTCACCTTGATGTTCTATGTAGTTGTGTTCCAATACCAGACTCATCATGTCAATAATCAGATTCACTCTATCCCAGCTGCTTCCTAAATATTTACTTAAACTGCTTTGAAAATAGTCTAGTCCCGTATTCACTGGAATGCTGGAGAAGAGGTCTTGGACATCAATAGTTAGGAACGTCAGGTTCTCATCCCACATATCCATAGTTAATTTACTTAGGAAGTCCCAAGAATCTTTGACCAAGTGGTTGACCTTATTATAGATGTGCTTAGTCCATTGGTCAATTATTGTTCCTATCTTGAATGTCTTAGACTTGGATCCTGAGATGATAGGTCTGAATGGAGGTTTGATCTGGTTCTTGTGTATCTTGGGGATTCCGACAATATGTGCCAAAACTGGAAAATCAGTTTTAGCATACTCATATAATTCACTAGTAATACGATTGTCAATTAAATACTCTTCTAAGGCATTGTCAATACGTTTGTGACCGATGTTGATCTGATTTAAAGACACCTTTTCATAATTGCCTGAATCGTATAAAATATTGTGAATTTCGTTGTAATAATGGGTATTGTCAAAAATCACAACCCCTCCACCCTTGTCCGGTTTCATGATTCTAATCTCTTTGTTAGTGATTAATTCTTTCAAGCAGGTTCTTTCGTCTGTGGTTAAATTGTCTGGAAATGCATTTCCTACACTTTTGTTGTTCCTAATATCTTTGTGTAATTGGTAAATGTCATGACAAACCATGTTCTCGTATATGGTAACCTGAGAGTTCGTAGTTGGTATATATGTACTTTTTTTCTTTAAGATGTTAGTATTCCTGTTATCTACTATCTTGTTAGCACTATCATTGAATTGTATGGCCAAATTCAACCTTCTACAGAAAAACTTAATTTCTTTAATGAGATCAAACAAGTTGAACTTTACCGTGGGTATATACTTCATACCTTTACTGAATAGTGATATGAGATCTTTAGTAACAGGCGTGTCAGTGTAGTTATACACATTGAAACCTTGATGACTACTAATACTTGGCCCTTTACTAAGGGTTGAATCCGAAATGACTCCGTTAATTAACTTGTGGGTAGGGGGTGACACCATAACTGGGTCCTTGTCTGGAACAATACAATAACCTGTGTCTGCAATTTCCACAGTAGTGGGGCTACGATGATACTCTAATATCTCCTTTGCTGTTTCTTTTGTGCAGGAAAGTATCGCCCCCCTTGAAAATTTTCCTCCTCATTTCTCCGCATATATCTTTTGTTGCTTCTGGATTGTGCCACCTCAAATGTTCCCTCATTGTCTCTTTCATGTTTAGGCCAAACATATGCTCTATCGTTTCTATAAGAGTCCATATCCCAGAGACCTTAATAAATAATGAACTTTGTCATTTATGATTGCTTTTTTTATTATATCACATGTAAAAGTATCTTAATGTCTTTATACCAATAATCATAGGTGTATTAACACAGGAAGGCAAGCATATTTTCATAATGGATTACTGTGTAGATTTATATAAAGGACATAATATACTGTATTATTATTATTATTATTATTATTATTGTTATTATTATTATTATTATTATTATTATTCCAACACCTGACAAATAAAGGGATACAAAAAAAAGAAAAAGAAAAAAATCATCTCACAATGCAAACAGGTAACTGCAAATGTTTGCAGCTGAAGCACTTAAAAATTATCATAATGTTACAATGTAACCAAACTGTAATTATTAACCTTGTAAAAACAACATAGAAACATAGGAGGCTATTTAATAACATGAAGAGAATATGTGAAGATACAAACAAATGAAATAAATTATGAACTGTAAATATTAACAAACTTTACAGTAATGAGAGAAGGAAACCAAGCTAAAATGTAATTTAAAACTAGGATATGAAGTGATTATTCACAAAGTAAACACAAAACTGAGCTTCAGCAGACAAGATTCTAGGTCAAGTAGTGTTTTAACATAAGAACTACAAAACAGCAGTTATAGCCACTTTATGCAACAAACGGGATCTGGAAAGAATAGAAAACACTCATGCTAACCCATTTATCCATTATAACATAAACAAATAACTGCACATGTGTGTCTAGACACTGCAGGCAGTAAAGCTTCAGTCCTGATGTTACAGTGTAGTCAGGCTCTTAACAAGTAGTCACCTTTCAGTAAAAACATAATGCAGGAAGGCATTTAGCATACTAAAATGTAAATAGAAAATTTAGGAAACATATTCAACAGATAAATGGTTGTGAAACTTGACAAAACTTCTTTCAAGTGATTTTTCAGGTGGCTTTTCCAGATATATGCCCTCACTCCTATTACACTAAGTCTGAAATTACTGCTCCTCTGATTAGGGACAATACTCCAAGATACTGAAACCTTAGATTTTTACAAAGAATCTTTTCATTCATAAGTGCAATTTCTGATTATCTCATTTATGGATCTCAGACTGCTGGCAGACACCCAACTTTGTCTGTTCTTATCTTAATTTAAAACTTGCCAGTAATGGTTTCAGTACAGTTGATGCATCATTGGAAGAACTGCGGAGAGATACACATGCCATTATTTTCTCTGCCTACAGAAACCAGTCTCATTTCTATCATACAAGGTAGATTGTACTGAAACAGTTTCATCCAAAATCTTATCAAACGAATCATAAAAAGTGGGAAGACATCTGTCAGATCAGCTCATGATATACTGAACCACATTTTACTTCTCCATCATGCCTTTGTTTTTTGCTTCCTTTTGTTATTGCAGTTTCGTTCCTTTGGAAGTAGTCTGTCCTCTCCATCTCTCTTGATGTCACGGTCTTTGAACCACATTTCTAATTCACCATTTAAAAAGTCCTTTATGTCTGTACTGCAGAAACAAAATGAACAATATCTAGAGCACACTGTAAAACAATCCAGAAGCTGTTTCTGTGCAAACAAAGTATGTCCAGTGGAAGTCTGCTGAGTATTAAAATAAATCTACCTGCAGTAATGTCAACAAGCACTGAGAAGGGTGGTTTAGCATGTTACTTCTTTTTATCATAACTTTATTAAGTTCCTAACTTTAATAACAGTATTCAGCCCCAAAGGTCATATGAAAACAATGAGTCCCTTAAGCTTACATTCAAAGCTCCTTTGACAAACCAGCTGTCAAGCTGGTATTCATGCAGTAAAGTAACAATCAAAAGTATTGGAAATGTTTGGGTTATGTAGATGCTCCTTAGCTTAGCAAAGCCCAGTTTTAGAGTAAGGTTGAGATTCTTGTGACTGAATGTGATTGAATTTGTGTAGATCTTCATAACCAAGGTACAGTATAACAAATCATCATGAAATACCTTTAATGCGAACATGAATTTACTTCTACATTAGCAGTAATGGGTAATAAAAAGCTTTCATTTCATATTGCTGCTGGTAATAAAGGATTTTCACTGATGGAATGTAGTTTGTGAAATTTCATTGTCTTGATTTCTGCAAACAACTTGGTTTGTATAAATACAGAACATATTTTTATATTCAAGGATTGGTCTGATGTAGATTTTAGAATGGTCAACAAATTTTTCTTCATCTCTTATTCATATACTTTTCAACAGTAATCCAAGCTGTTTCATAGCTTTACTTTTAACTTTGACTGTATTTTTTCAAATGTGTTATAGATGTACATTTCCAAATCATTAAATGAAACAATTTCTAATTCTGTATTTGCTTTTCATGTTGGTGGGATGGCTTTTCTTGGTACAAACATCTTAGCTTTACACTTGTTCACACTGAACTGTAATCCTACTCCTGTTAGCCAGTTTGAAATGTCTCTTAAGAAAAGGTTCAGATGTTCATAATCATCACCAGTTTCTATGACACAACCTACTTTGCAGATGTCAGCATGTTTTTCTGTCCATCCACAAGAAAGAGATTAAATAGCATGTGTACAAGCACTGATCCCCACTGACCTTAAATAAAGAGCTTCTCTTAGTTTGTGCCTTTGATCTGGGCTCACTCTGGTTCTCTTCAAAATCCAGTTAGTAATGTATTGGTTTATACTATTTTTAATAATTTTGAGTGTTATAAGCAATCAAATACTTCGGTTAAGTCATATTGTTGACTGGAACTGTCCATATCAGTAGCCATAGAATTCTGCTAGGTTAGTTAGGTAGACCTTCCTCCAATAAAGCTATGTTGTGTAATACATATTCTGAAACTCCAACCTTGTTTTTGTGGAGGAGGTCAAGAATGTACTTCTCAAAGCATTTTCTCAAAATAGATGTTAGGCTAATTGGCCTATTAATTATTATTTTTGCTGGACAACCCCCCCCCCCCCCCACACACACACACACATACACACCTTTTTATTGTTTTCCATTCTCATTAAAATATACCAGTAAATACAAATTCATTTTTAACATTTCAAATAATGCATTACTTATCAAGTTGAAAGAGTGATTCATTAACTCAAAGAAGCCTCCATCCTGTACCCTCTCCATCATCACCTGCAGAGAAAAAAGTTGATCTATACAGCTGCAATGTCAGCAATCAATCTACCTGGTGTGGGAATAAAACCCAGTGCATTCTGAATCTGCACCAAAGGTATGTGTAAAACTGTTGCTGCACTGATACTGCTACAGCTCCAGCCTTAGGAACAAAACGGCACCACTGAAAGGCTGGACAGCTGAATACCATGCTCTTGTCATGAGCATGGAATCATGGCTGAAGGCCACTAACATCACCACTCACCTTTGGTGCAGAAGGTTGTGGGTTCTGTTCTCTTTCAGTTCAGCAGATGTGCTACCAGCCAGGGAACATACAATGACTTTTGGTGCTTGAATAACAATGCTCTTCCTGCACTTATTTCACCTGGCCAAATACAAGTATAAAGTCCTGTAGTGTTGTGACAATGGTGGTGTTATTGGTCTTCAGCCGTGACATTTAGTATGCTCATGACAACAGTATGGTGTTCGGCTGTCCAGTCTTTCAGTGGTGCAGTCCTGTTTCTAAGGCTGCAGATGTATCTTTAAGGAGAAAGATTGTAGCTAAGCATATGAACATTGATGAAGAGGTCAGAATCTGGGAACTGGATGCTACTTTTGTATGTATGAGATAACTGTGTTGATAATAGTGTCAGGGTGACAAGAAGTATTATAGTGATCTGAATGAAAGGCAAACAGACTGTTTAGGAATGATGAACAGAATGCACCATATGACTAGTGGCCGAACACCTCACTAACTGAATCTACTAAGCAGCAAAAGTCAAAATAAGTTACAGGAAAAGGAGGGGAAAGAAAACACAGAGCAGATGAGTAATATGCAGTTAGAAAAGGTTTATGGAGCACTTGGAGATGAGACAGAAAGGGGATATATAGCCTACACCAAATTGTGTTTTTTACTATTTCATTAAAAATTCATACTGTTGAAAAGGATTAATGCAAAGAGGAATATTTCCCTACCCCCAAAGTGCAATAAGTATAGAGATTTTTATCTTGAGTATAGGGGAAGTCTTCTCCCTATGGAAAAATGTGTTTTGTATTAATTGAATGTACTTTTAACCACTTTTCTTCCAACAGCAGTGCATTCAGTGAAATGAGCTTTGATTCATTTATTCCATGCACACAGTATGGTACACCATTGCTTCAAGTAAGGGCTTTTCATTAGTGTAATAGCATATATTTTTCCACACTCTTAAGCTCTTTACTATCTGCTGTTTTCAGGGCCTCTCCTCAGGGTCTATAAAGCCCAGCTTAGCACCCCAGACAAGTTCCAGCCCATTTTTGGGGCAGTGAGGGAAGTTATGCTTCCTGGGACAATGTTATACTGTTGCTAAGGAGTGTTTTCCTAAGGCCTATCTCACCCCTGTTCATTTGCCTATACTTTCCCAGGGGTTGCCATGCAATTGGGTTTGCAGTGCATCATCTATGTATTTGCATGTGATGCAGCCTATACCCTGTTGCCCATGGGCAAGATATCCCTGTGTGTCTCCAGCTTCCACCAGGGATCAGAGATTGATTTCTATGGTGCATGTGAATCCAACCCCTGTGATGGGTATACCTTCAATAGTTATGCCTAGCCTCTCTGTATGTGATATCAAGAGTCAGGGCTGGTAATCAAACTCAGGTCACCCAGGCCATAGTGATCTCATTATGCCAACGGTGCATGTGAGACCATCTAGATTTCTGAATAAATGTGTCCAAATTCTTAGGTGTGTAACAACAGTATTACAGAAACATATTTAACAAGAAAGCTGTGAATCCATCCTAATATAACACTTCAGTACAGATTGTATTTTTGTGGACTGTTCTATGGTAACAAACTACTCCTTTCAGGTAAAGTCTACAAAGCATATGAGACTTTTTAAGTACGTAATGATAAATTAAGAATGGTCAAGTCAGAATTATTATTGTTTGCAAGCATGAATAAATATGTTCCAAAGTTAAAAAGAGAAGGGCCTTAGTAGGGATTTAATACATAATTCTTTATACAGTAATTACACTTTTCTTTATGTTTAATATACATTAGCACATTGTAAATGTTTGTTTCATTCTTTTGACATTTTCACTTTATGTACCTTTACATACAAGATTACATTTCCTACTGTTTTTGTCATAAGCACCTTCATATTATTCTTTAAACATCATCATAACCTGGCAGATTTATATTTCAAAGAGGTCCGTATATTACTAAATAAAGTATTACTTTCTGTATGAAGTTTTTACTAACATTTTCTTACTTGCCACATAATGTCTTATTCAAATTGATTTTCTTAAAACAGCCATATTAATATTCTATCATGATTTTTACCAAAACATTTGTATTTTCACACATACAGTCCACACTTGGTCATTATTGCCTTGACTGTGCACGTAACCGACCGTCATTCTGCTGCTAGTACTTCATCTGCTTTTTAATAGGCAACTTATTTAAAAGCAATTTCCACAAAAAATCTTTTTCTCCAACAATTCTTTTACCGCTTCTGCATCACTTATCTTTCCCTCTCAATTAACCATTGCATGGTTTTACATAATTTTCTCCAATATCTACCATTCTTTGTTTTTACCCATTCCTCTTCCTACCTCTCTCTTCTATAATCTTATTTTATTCAAATACTCATCCATCTCACTTATACTTTCATTTCCTTTTGGCATTCTTTGTATCTGTTCACATTTTTTCATATTTTTTTATAACACCTTCCCATGTCTTTTTTTTTTTTTTGGTTCTTGCATTGTATAGTCTAAACCCCAAAATAACTGGAGAGGTGCTAAATGTACCGTTTGGTTTCTTCTATTTAACCCCCTCACCTTTCCAACAATGTAAAACTTTATTTTTATTGCGGTTTAACCCCGATCCCCAGATAATGGTAAGTACAATCTCCAACAACTCTTTTCTTTCCCCACTAGAAATGCGTATAACCTCCATGTACTCTAACTTGTCTCGGAAATAGGAATTTATTGTACACACTTTCATTTTGTGGGACATTTGAAAGGCCTTCCACCTACTTGTTGTAAACAATACTGTTTTCTATCATCACTTTCTACTACTTCTCAAAAACTTCATTTCTGAAATATAACTCATGGAACACTTGACTCATGCACACCTTATTTATTTTTGTAATGTAAGCTAATTCTGATATAAACAATGGCATGAAGACCCCTCTTATTTCCACCTCGCCTCTTTCTAAATCTGTGTGCTATTTCATATTATAACATTCATCATCATAGCAAACAAAACCTATTGTTACTGAGGTAAATACCTTAACCATTACACCACCCTCCAAGTGGACATCCTCCTCTAACCCCTTTATGAACTTGGGCACTCTCGCCCACCAGTCCATTGAACATTACTTTGTTCTACATATTTTTGTGTAGTGATTCCAAAACATTCCTTTCCTTTATACTTATACCACAGCATTCCCTTACCATTATGTTTTACAATGTAGACTATTTCCTATATCAGAAACCACGGCTGTTACTGCCCTTCCTTTTCCTTATATACTATTACTTTCGTCATCACAATCAACAAATCGTTTACTCGTTCACTCTGTTTGTCATACATTCCCTTCTACATCACTACTCTCACTACTTTACTAAACTTTTTCTGTACATTTTTCATAAATATTTTATAATCTGTATTTCCTGACATAGTAGGCCTTTAGTTTTTTAACTTTTCTCATTTCCCTTGTTTATAATTGAACTCTATTACACCTTCACATGTTTCTTTGTACCTTATGCCATTATATAACCACTTATTCATTGCTTGCATGAATGCCTGTTATATTTCTACTTATATCTCCTTGTAAAGCACATAACTTGTCCTGGAGCATTGCCTGTGTTTATTTCTTTTGCTGGACCCTGTAATTCTTCCTTTTCATCTGTTCTACATTCCACACGTACATCTTCTTTGCTTCATCTACAATTCTTTTCCTTGTCTTCTTGCCAGTGCCGTACTTTACCACCCACTCTTCTTTTTACTTGTCATCTTTCTCTCTGTTTTACATTTGTTTTTCAAAAAGAGTGTAACCTCCTTTTCCCCACTTAAAACAAATCAATGTATAAATCATGCCTTTAACCCTTGGTCTATTTTTTCTTATATTTCTCCTTCCTCAAAGAAATGACATTGCTAATCTTTATTTATATTCCTTTATAATCTAATCTTTTTACATCAGCTCTCACATTTAAGTATACGCATTTGTATTTTTTTTTATACATTTTCACCAATCTGAACATGTTCAAGAAATGGCCTCATAGTAGTATGTTTTTGCTATTCTACTACCTTACTTTCCATCTGTGCTTGCATTTCCACTTGTTAATTTGCTGTCTTTAATAATGTCATTATTGTTGTCTCTTATCTCACATATTGTCATTTTGCCCATAAAGCATGCTGTCTGCACCTCATAAAATCCATCTGACAACAATAAACAATGAATGTATGTTTTAGTATGTCTACTTACACATGTATGCAATCTTTTCTTCCCTACTTGCCTACTTCATCACTTTCTTGCATACTTTAATATCCTGCTATTTTTCCAGTACAAGGTTGTAAAGTCCCTAATATCTATGATGCTATTATCCGATACAATTTTTTTTCATCTCCTCAATCATTCTTTTTTTTTTCAAAACAGGTTTATTGTTTTAAAATATAAGAGAAATATCATAACAATTTTATACAAGTAATTAAAAATAGGTATTATTATAATATTCAACAAAACAACTAAAGTATTTACAAAGACATCCACTACAATCAGATCAATTAATTAAACTAAAATACCATGCTATTGAAATTAAAATTTTTTTAACAAATTTTGTAAATTATCCCATACAATAAAATAAGATGTTTTTCTATTTGTTCTAGTCCTAATTGTGTTTATTTCCATATGGCACACTATATTCATAACATTTTTAAATTCATTGAACGAAGGAGGTGTATCTGAAATCCAATTTCTAGTTATTATTTTCCTAGCCACTGCTAGAATAGACCATAACAAGGGAAGCTTAACTTTTTTAACACTTTGAGGTACAGGTGTGTTGAATAATATAAGAGATTTAGAAATAATGAAAGTATCTGTAAAAAGAGCCTGCAAAAATTCATTAATTGACTTCCAGTATTCTTTCAATTTTATACAGTCATAAAACATATGAGCCCAGTCAGCATTAATTTCTACATTACATCTCTTACATAGATTATCTTTATTATTTATTTTATTCATCATCAAAGGTGTATAAAAAGATCTATATAAAAATTTCCATGTATAAAGTCTCCAGACAATGGAAGACGTAGTTCTATAAGCAGATTCCAACATATATTGTTTATCTTGTTGATTTGGTGGGTCCCCATTAATAGAAGTGAAATAATTCCAGTATGAATCTACACTGTAAAAAGTTTCTTGTCTGATAACTTTATGTATGTATGAAAGTTTACCTTTATCAGAAACTTTATGTTGTAAATTTAATATCAAGTAATCAATCAGTGTTGGCATAGATTCTTTAACAGTTATAGACATTAAATCTATTGTATTAATGAGATGTTGTCTAAAGGTCTGAACCTCTAACCAGCAAGTTTCTCTTAGATCAAATTCTTGTTTTAAGAAATCTAGATTTTTAACTTTATTATCAGATATCAACTGATACCAGTACTTTAGATCATTATCTATAGCTAAATGAGTTCCTTCAGAAGTAGATGACAAAAGCATACCCTGAGTATACATTATAGGAAATACAATAAAACTCCATTCCCTATACTTAGGGTGCATGAATATAAAGTTACGATAACTAATGATAATATTTAATGGGTAACAAATCATATGTTTAGGTGTAATAGGTGAAGTACAAAATTCCTTTAGTAACCATAACATGGAGTTATTTACAATCAGATTTTTATGTGTTAAGGAGATTTTCATGAAGTGTATACTAATTAGCTCCCAATAATCTTTCCATTTTGTGACATATGACTGATCTATTAATAAAGTAATAACTTTTACAATAGAAGAGATAGTATATAAATTAAAGTCTGGAAAAGAAATACCCCCTTGAGACCAGCTATTAGTATGTTTCTTTAATGCAATCCTAGGTCTATTAGGTGCCCATAAGAAATTTAACATTAGTGTGTTCAGTTTCTTGATAATTATTTTTGTAGGTGGAAGTATTATTGATTGTATTAAGTATAAAATCTTGGGGAATATTATCATTTTAATAATTTTAAGTCTCTCCTCCATAGTAAAAAACATATTATTCCAGGTATTAAAAAGATTTTGTATATTAAGAAAACAGGTATTATAATTATTATATATAATAGATTTAATATCTTTAGATAGTATTATACCTAAATAAGTT